>NW_026047592.1:6000000-6340415 GCF_023864345.2 Schistocerca serialis cubense | reverse complement strand
GAAAAATGATGCAGCAAAGTATTAAAAATAAAAAAATACATTTAAACCAATTAATTGAATGAAAATAATAATCACACTCTTTTGGTTGGATTTAGAAATAAAAATTTTGCTACATTGATGAGATTCAAACCTACGACATGTTACACATTAGATTAATCTGCCAACCATTGTGCTATGCCACAGCACTGCATGAAGTATTTATATATGTGAATGTAGTGACCCAGTTGCAACTATGAATTGCAACCTTAAAAATTTCAGTTTCACACAGTGTAGTGAAAAGCTTATCTAATGTAAGATGATCTCTGTGAATATGATAACTATATGTATGATACTGAATTACACCTTGTGCTGAGTTATTCGGTAGTGTTTGGTTAGTGCTATGAATGAAATGAGTGTCTTTCATTAGCATTGTTAATGTGTGTTGTTTTTGGTGTAGCTATCGCGTGTCATGAAATACATAATAAAAGTGTCGGGCTCGTAATTCGGGATACAAATACATGAAGAAAGAATGCTGAACCAGGAATTGGAAGTGACTGGCCAATTCTGGTGGAGTTTGGCAACAGCAGACAGTTCAAGTGTGACGCTGACTACTCTTATTGGCATTTGAAGTGCCAACTATCAAGTAATTTTATTTCAACTGTAGTCAGTTCCTTTCCATTCCATCTGCCAATCGAGTGAGGAAAAAGTGAATGTCTATATGCCTCTCTATGAGTCCTAATTTGTCGTCTCTTATCTTCGTGGTCCTTACACATAATGTATGTTGGTGCAAACAGAATTGTTCTGCAGTCAGCACAGTGTTCCTCAAAATCCCTCCAGGGATTCCCATTTTAGTTCCAGAAACATCTCCATAATACTTGTATGTTGTTGTTTCAACCTACTGTTAACAAATCTAGTATCCTGCCTCTGAATTACCTCAATGTCTGCTTTAATTCGACCCCTTGTGGATCCCAGACACTAGCATCCTATATGTGATGTCCATCACAGCTGAGCCACACTGTAGTAAAATCCACCCAACAAATGAAAGATGATTATTCGCCCTCCCTACCATGACCCTCACAAGTTTGTTCCATTTCATATCACATTGCAACGTTATGTCCAGATATTGAAACAATGTGACTTCTTTCATGACACTACTAATGCTGGATTCTGGCATTATGGATTAGTTTTTCCAACTCATCTGCAGTAACTTATATTTTTCTACATTTAGGGTTGGCTGTCATTTATCACACCAACTGGGAACTTTGCCCAAGTCATCTTTTATCCTCCTAAATCACTCAACGATGACACCTTCCATACACCACAACATCATCAGCAAACAACCACAGATTACTGTCCACTTTGTCCATCAGATCAGTTATGCACATAGAAAATATGAGTAATAGCGCTCCTATCACACATCCCTGGAATGATCCTAATGATACCCTAGTCACTGATGGACACTCACCGTCAGGATAATGTAGTGGGTTCTATTACTTCAGAAGTCCTTGAGCCACTCACATGTCTGGGAACCTATTCCATGTGCTTGTACCTTTGTTAAAAGTCTGCAGTGAGGCACTATGTCAAATGCTTCTCGGAAATCAAGAAATATGGAATCTGGGTTTGTGAATTTTGTGATGACAAAGTTAGAGGAGTAAGGCATCTGCATTAAATTTTGCGTGAAGCTCAAGAAAACCTTTACACAGACACACCAAATGATGCAGGGAGCCTATAGCGATGAGTGCTTAAGCCATACTTAGTGTTATGTATTATTCACACGTTTTAAAATGGCTTTACAAAAGTCAAAAATGTTCCTTGTTCAGGACTCTCTTAGATGTCCCCTGATGACACTTGTGACAGGAACGTCAAAGAAATTGTGTGTGGCAGTCGAAGATTCACTGTCTGAGAGATTGTAGAAGAATGTAACATTTCAATTGGATCATGTTATGAAATGACACAGCATCTTGGAATGCATTGTGTTGCCGCCAAGTTCATTCCACGGCTCATGAGTCAAGACCAAAAAAACTTTTTGGATCTCACAAATGAGAATGAGATGTTCCTTGCGAGAATAGTATCACCCCTGCAGACTTCTTTTTATTTCCAAAGTTGAAAAGGATGAAGTTTTGCAATGGTAGATGAGATAAAAGAAAATTCGCAGACGGCACTTTATGCGACCCAGCAAGAGGTGTGTCAAGACTGCTCCTGGAAGTGGAAATGATATTGGGAGCAGTGTATCAATTGTGGAGGAGAGTATTTCGAAGGAGACAGTCCATAGTAATTAAAAGATAAGCATAGAAAATTTTTTGGACAAAGTTCTGGAATTTTTTGAACAGACGTTGTATGACAAAAGGGCATGCTGAGTTGCCCATGAGCGATGCTTTGTACTGATTTGTGGACATAAACTTATTGGTCTCTATGAAACTGATTAGATTCAAACCCAGAATATGTTCAAGAATTCTGCAGCAAACTGATGTTACGGGTATTGGTCTGTAATTTCGCGGGTCTGTTCTTTCGCCCTTCGTATATACAGGAGACGCCTCTGTATTTTTTTCCCCAGTTGCTTAGGTCTTTCTTCTGGGTGAGAGATTCACAATAAATACAAGCTAAGTAAGGGTCCAGTGCCATATAGCACTCTTTGTAAAACCAAATTGAGATTCCATCTGCAACTGGCGACTTATTTGTTTTTAATTATTTCAGGCGTCAGGGATGCTTATGAGGGTGGTTTGAAAAGTTCTTGAAACAGAATAGAAAAAAAGTACTTATGTCACTGAAACTTTTTTGTTTTTCAGTGTACCCTGCTTGTAGATTAATTCACTTGGTCCAACAGTGTTCCAATACCTTGATCCCATCTCGACAATGATTTTCCTCCAGGCCTATAAAATAGTTGTCAACTCAGGCTATCAATTCTTCATTTAAGTGAATCTTCATCCACAAAGAAAAATTTTCAGTTTAGGGAAGAGGCACGTGTGGCAACAATTCATACCTTAGTTTGTGTAATTTTACCATGGCGATGGTACATGCATGCGAGCGTGCATTTGCTTGATGCTAGATGACTTTCTTCCTTATTAAACCTGGCCTTTTTCGCATATCATTTGTTGCAATTTGTCCAGAAGGTTAGCATAGTATTCTCCAGTAATTGTTTGCCCAGTGGGGAGATAATGTACAAACAGAATCCCCTTCTCATCCCAGAACACTGATGCCATGCTCTTCCCCGCTGAAGGAATTTGGTGGCGCATGCCAGAACACTGTCGCCATGTCCTTCCCCGCTGAAGGAGTTTGGCGGTGGAGATTCAGCATGTTTCCACTGCCTTGATTGTTGCTTTGTCTCTGGGGTATAGTAGTAAACCAAAGTTTCCTTGTGGTCACAAACCAGCACAAAAGATCTTGTTTGTTTCTCCTAAAACAGGCCAAACATTGTTGTGATATGTCCATTCTAATGCGTTTTTGACACAGCGTCAAGAGTCGCGGCACCCATCTTGTGAATACCTTTCAGATGACATCTGGCAAGCGTGAGCAATTTCATGCACTCTAAATTGGTGATCCTCCTTGATCATTATGCGCACTTTTGCAATGATTTCTAGAGTAGTGACACATCTTGGCTGACCTATTCATGGATGTTCATCATCTAAGCTCTCCTGACCAAATTTAAATTCATTTATCCACTTGGCAACAGTTGAAGACAAAGGAGCAGAGTCCCCTGGTGTATTCTGGAAATCGACATGAATGTCCTTCGCTTTCATACCTTTCTTTATGAAGTATTTAATCACTGCTTGGATCTCGACCCGACCCCCCCATCCCGTACCGTCGCGTCTTTGCAGATCACTGCACAGGAACAACAACAGAGCCGTGTCACTGCCACAGCTCTCTTCCAAGAGCACTGACATGGCACGGGTTTACAGGCAACAGTCCAACGAATATCATGTGAACAACTTGTGCTAGCGCTGGCCTCTTGTGGTGATTGTTGTTAGGTGTCTTTGTGCTATTGTCAAATGACGGTATGTTTATATGACTCTCTTGCATGAATGATTTCTTAAATGCAAAATTTAAAACATTTATCTCCTACTGCCACACCAGACTGGTCAAGTGACTTGATGGAAACCTTTGACTCACTTAGTGATTTTACATAGGACAATAATTTCCCCTGCTTCTCAGCCAGATCTTTTGCTGAGGTATGGCAGTGGTAGTAACCTTTCCTTGTTGCCATTTGGCATTCTCTTTTGAACCAAGAGTGCAGTAGCTTTTCCTTCCTCAGTAATTTCCAAATTTCATTGTTAAACCGCAGTGGCTCTTTTGCATCCTTAATTTGGTTACTAGGTACAGACTTGTTGAGAGTGCAATTCACGATCTGTTTAAGCTTTGACCATAATCTCTCTACATCCATCTTAATGGAACTAAGTGATGTCAGTTCTGTCTAAGTAAGATGCTAACATCTGCTTATCTGCTCTTTCTGGCATGAACATTTTCCTAGCCTTCTTGACTGATTTATTAATTTTTGAAACCTTAGTTGTTATGATGTTATCATGATTATTAATCCCCATCTCTATGCTGAAGTCATTGATGATATCTGGCCTGTTTGTAACTACAAGGTCTAAGATATTTCCATTGCATGTGGTGTGCCAAACTAGGTGCTCAAGACAATTTTCGAAAACCACATTCAAAGGTGCTTCACAAGATTGACTGCACCCTCTGCAATGAAGCCATAGGCTACCATCTATACTCAGTAGGCTAAATTCACCTACAACTAGTATTGCATGATCTAGGTATTTACATGCTACTGTATGTAGACTTTCTGTGAATGGCTCCAAAACTGTCGTAGCAGAACTGGGTGGCTGATTATCCATTAATTAACGTGATTTCACATAGACTTGTTATACGCAACCAGATAACTTCACTGTCACAATCAGCTTTGACCTCAATAGAGACAATGGACACTCCCTCTCCTACAGTGTCTAACCTGCCTTTCTGATATATATTCCATTAATCACTAAATATGTCAGATCTTTCTACTCTCAGTTTCAGCCAGCTCTCAGTCTCTGAGAATAATTTGAGTGCGATACTTTCCTGGATGGCAGTAAATTCGGAAACTGTGTTACAAGTACTTTGACAACTGATAAAATTTTGACAACCTACACTGGAGTGAATTCAAAAGATAAACCTCAACCAACATTGAATGTATCTTGGTGATAAAGAGCCCAAATAAATAAATTGATGATTTTATTCCATTTCATCTGATTGAATGAAACACACACAGCATAACTACTCAGCAAACAACTATAGTGCTGATTACATTTACTATCATACATGTAGCACTCTGAGAACATTTCACCTTGTCATAGTAGTCCTGTGTTTTGGAACTAGGCAGTGCTTCATTTCACAAAGCGAAAGGAATAGCTTGTGTAAAAAACAAAAGAAGGGGAAATAGTGGTTGCTGGTGTTTTTAACACTATCATTCAATTTAGTTCCTATTGTGAACTTTGCAGCTAGGATATGTAAATGCTCTGAGACTGCTATTGATAATATCTTTATGAACAAATCTAGGGGAAAAACATCATATCACAAAACCAATAGTAAATGGACTATCTGATCACGACATGCAGCATCTTGTGTTAAATGTTGAAACTTGTCAGGATAAAAAAATATTAAATCTGAGTACAGGAGGATAATGAATAAGCCAGAAATTGAGGAATCCAGGAAATTGCTCAAAGACATGAACTGGAGAGATATTTACCTGACTCAAATGGAAAATACAAAGCATTTATTAATAAAGTTACCTCCTCTTTTGAAAATTGTTTTCCCCTAAAGGTAACTCAGATCACACAGAAGTCAAAAGATAAACCATGGATTACACAAGGAATAAAGATATCATGTGGGGCAAAAAGGAGACTGTATCTACTATCTAGGAACATTTGTGATATTAGAATTGTAATGCATTACAAAGAATACTGCAAAATATTGAATCAAGTAATCCAGAAATCGAAGTAGCTTTATTAAGAGAAAAAGATAATTGTATCGGGCAACAAAATAAGAACTGTATGGGATATAGTGAAGACAGAGAGAAGTGGGGCCAAAAAGGAAGTGGAACAGATAGCTCTAAAAGTAAATGAGACTTTGGTAACAAGTGCATGTAGTGTTGTAAATCTCTTAAGCAAGACTTAATTTTTGTTACTGACGGCTCGGGGTTATCAGGTTCGGTGAATGGTGCAATGGAGTATCTGGGACCAGTCTTTGAAGAACATCGTGTAGAACCTATTCGAGGAACTTTGAATTCCAACCATTGCTTCTCAGTATACTTACTCCTTAATGAAATTTGTTGCAAGTTATATATCTATATTTCCAACAAATAGCTCAATACATATTATCAATACTAGGAATAAGAAAAATCTACATAAAGACCTAAAATCACTTATGTTGGTCCAAAAGGGGGTCCAATATTCAGGAACACACATTTTCAATAAATTACCAGCAACCATTAAAAACTTGGTTTCAGATAAAGCACAGTTTAAACAGAGTTTGAATGACTCTTTGATAGGCAATGCCTTCTACTGTATAGATGAATATCCTAACAGAGAGTGTTAGGCCAGCTTAAGTAAAAATATGTTAGATTTAAGTTTTGACAGCACTTGGTTGCAACAGTCAATATTAGGTATTTTGTGTATGATAAATTTATTAATAGTGCATAACAATGTTTCATTCTGACAGCGTATTAATTCTGTAAATATTAGCTTTTCCAGTTTATTGTATTGTATTCACCTATTTTGACAATCTCGTGACAAATGATCAGGGTAGTATTCATTATATTAAAATGTTTTGTGTTATACATTCTGACATGTTCCACATCCTCGAGAATCATCTCATTTTTTCGGTGTATGTAATGAAAACTGAATCAAATCAAATCCAATCACCATCTCTCGTCATGTAATAACTTCACTTCTTCTTCTTCCCTTGTCGTCTCCTGTTTTTCCAGTACTCGTCCATCTCCTCCTCATGTTTTTCCCCCTTTATTCTATTCGTGTTGTTCTCAATCCCCTATTTCTTCTGCATTGAAAGCCTTTTATTTTTATTTATTTATTTATTTTATCGAGGTGAGTCTCTACGGACTGCGTGGTAACAACCGACTTCACTCTAGTGTCCAGGTCTTGTTCTTGCTCCAGCTGTGACTTCCTGCCAGTATCTTCTGAGCCCCTCCAAGAAGTGCCTTTTTATGCTCTTCAGATAATGGTCCTCACTGTCTTTCGGATGTTGATGCCATGTTAAAACCTTGGCAGTTGGTCACCAATCTTCTAAATTTGTTCCTTTCAGGAATTTCTCTCTGAGATACCAATCTGCTTAAGATCTTTTTCACATTCTTTGAACCATCTCAGCCTCGTTTTCTTAGATAGGATGAAACTCCATATTCTTTTTGTTAGTCGATCACCGTCCATTTTCATGAGATGACCATAAAACAACAATCATTTCTTCGTAATGGATGCTGTGATAGGTTCTGTCTTGCTGCACGAGTCCTCATTTGCTCTCATTCGCCATTGTCCATCGACCCATCTATTACCTTAGGATTTTCCTTAATATCCTACACTCACGCTTTTCCAGCCGCTCAGCTTGACCTTGTCTATTCGTCGTAAAAGTTTTGGATTCTTATAAGCCCTCAGGTTTTACAACTGTATTATAATGTTGGAACTTGGCCCATATACTCATAGACTTTTTGTTATAAGTATTCTTTGTCAGTCGGTATGCTTGGTCTAACTTCCTCATCCCGACAATTGCTTCTTCTTTTAATCCATTCTCCTGGTGGATGTCTTCACCGAGATACCTGAAATTCTTAACTCATCCGATTTTTTCCAGGTTGGTTATCATCCATTCAGGTCCATCACAGATCTTCGTCATATATTTTGTCTTTTGAATAGAGATCTGGAGTCTAACTTTTTTCAGCAATTTCTGACAGCCTATTTATCTTGTTGACTGCTGACTCTATGTTGTTAGCAAAAATGGCCAGGTCAGCCGCAAAATCTAAGCAGTCAATGCACACCCCTTTGTTCTTAGGACCAAGTCTGAACCACTCTTCATTTGTTTCTCCTTGGGCTAATAACTTTCTCCACTCTTGAATGACCTTTTCCAAGACACAATTGAAAAGGAGAGGGATAGTCCATCTCCTCGTCTTATGTCTGTTCTGATTGTAAAGGGTTCAGATACCTCACCCATAAATTTAATTTTTGACACTGTGTTAGTAAGAGTTTGTTTGATCAGCTTTCTTGATGTATTATCCACCCCAAACTTTTCCAAAATATTCATTAATGCCTGTCAGTCGATGGAGTCATATACTTTCTAAAAATCAACAAACATGACATAGTTATTTTTCCAATTTTTTTTGTACCTGATGATGTTCTTCAGGTTAAAGATCTGTTCTGCGCAAGAATCGCCCTTTGGGAAACCAGCTTGATAGTCCCCAATCAGTTGGTTACAATGATCTTCTATTCTATTCTGTATCACTTTGGAGAGAATCTTATATGGAACAGATACTAATGAGGTACCCTTATAGTTATTGACATTCTATTTATCACCTTTTTTGTGTATACGATGGATTAAAGCTGATTGCCATTCAGTTGGTATCATCCCAGCTCTCCAGATCTCCTCAAAAAGTTGGACTAGTATATCTAGAGTTTCATTATTTGCCAGCTTCAGTAGTTCCACCACTATTGAATCCTCTCCAGCTGCCTTATTATTCTTAAAGTTGTTGATGATCTCTTTGGTCTCCTCTTTACTAGATGGAGATGAGGGGTAGTTTGTGGATTGGGGCACATACAGGGAATCTTTCTTTCGGTTCATCACAATTAAGTAGGTTTTCAAAGTAACGAGACATTATCTTGCAGTTCTCTTTGTTGGTCATTCCGAGTGTGGTGTGCATACTGTAAGACCTTCAGTACACACACCATTAGATTATTTGACTTGTTGCTCTAATGAAGTAAGCGAGTGTCAGCAATATGTCTCATGGTCTTATCATGGCATGTTTATCTTCTGCCATTAGGTCAGACGATAGAAATGCCACTTGCACGCTTCGAGTAGCAGATTGACGGTGACCAACTTTAAACAGAACTTGATTAATTTTCCCACACATTTATTAAAATAATAACAAATATAAAAATTACTTAACTTGGTTCTGGATGTTATTTACAATTGACAATCTGAAGTTCCTTTGGTATTGATACATTAATCTTATTCTCACATATATCTCGGATACTTGACAAAATTGTCTATACATTTATCTTCATGGCTATGTACAGGAATATGGTAATCTTATTAGGTGCAGACTGGATCTTGTCTATGGACTGGCACAGACAATTGTAGAACTCATGCAGACTGGTACAGACTAATGCAGACTGGTACAGACTAATGCAGAGTGGTGCAAACAAATGCAGACTGACTGATCGAAGGTCTTTACACTCGTTATAATACCTTGCACGTTCATGTATCACTGCGCGAGTGTGATGCGCGAGGAGAAAGTGTTCTATGTTAGCAGCAATCTCATTGGCTGCGTTACATATTAATACGCGAATCGGCGGAAGCAGAATTTGGTCTGTCTCTATGGCAGCGCCATCTTGTAGTGCGGAGATGGACGAGTGTTGCGTCTGCGCTGTTGTGCTTAGCGGGGCACACTCTAGTGGGAAATTTGTGTACGCACTGAATACGCGGAACTATGTACACAACACTGAGCTTTCCATTTTCGTCTCTAAAACAAAAACTAGGGACTTGGTATCCTTTCAAATTCGATTTGAACGTCTGATAGAAGTCTCTGACATTCTTTTTCTGGAAACGCTGATCGATCTGTTCTAACTGCTGTTTCTCATGCAGTTTCTTAGCCCTTCGTAGAGTTCTGGCTGCATATTTTTGAACTTCATGGAATACATCAAAAGCAAGTCTCCTGGTAGAGTTCCACTATTTCCATGCACTTGCTGTTTGGGCCACCACCTCACCACAAACCTCATTCCACCATGTATGATTCCTCTTTTTAGCTGTCAGGATTGTAGTATTAGCTGCTTGTTGGATCATGGAGGCAATGTCTGCCCGTTTATGGAATTCAACTGTCAGTTACTGGTGGCATTGTTCCAATACGTTTTGATTGATTTTGAGCTTCGCAATATCATATTTATGAAATTTATTTCCGGTTTTCACAGTCTTATTGAGAGGGATGAAATTAATTTTGATCTTGGAGAGGTGATGATCCTTTTAAATTCAGTATTTTATCTGTAAAAAGGTTTCTTTCTATTATTTCTGATTGTTTGATGTTGTTTCTTTCTTATTTCTGTAATCCATGCTATCATTGATTCCTTCTTCCAGAACTACTCATTCAGTAGAGGTCTCTAAAAAAAGATTAATCTTCTTTTAGCCATTACTTCTGATATTTTCTCAAAATTTTTGTAGATCTCCTCATTACTTCTCATTTTCCAGCCATCTGTAGCTTGTATTGCAACCATTATTTTCTAATAATGCTCCTTTGAGGAACCTCTGTTCTGTCCAGCTTATAGTTCATCATTAGGCATCCTCATCCATGTAAACATCCTGGTCATACCACTGTGGGATAGTGTTTAAATTTGTTTTTTTTAGTTGTACATTTCTTGTTGTAAATATCCTTTGTCAAACGATTTGCTCTCTCCAGTTTGCTGACTCTTGCATCTACTGTTAATTCTTCTAGTCCATTTTGTTGTACAGTTTGTCCAATATATTTAAATTTACTTACTAATGCTATTTTACATTTTTGTTTTTCTAAGAATGTTGATGCATTGTTTGAAATTGTCATCAATGTTGTTTTTTCGGCTGAAATTTTGGGACCAGCTCTCTTTGCTATTTCTTCCAAAAGATTTCTTTTAATAACTGTCTGTCAGATTTTTTGAAAGTATATCAGAATCATCTGTAGAAGCCAGGTAGTTTACCTTAATTCCATTTGTTTTTTGTCCTAAAATTATTGGTTCAATTTTGTGATTTTTTTTTCTCCAAATTCCAATAACTTTCTATTTTTTTTAGAATGTAGTGTTACAGTAAAGGTGATAAACTGTCCCCTTGTCTAACACCAGTTTTTATTTCAAATGGTTGAGATACTTCTCCCATAAATTTAGCTTCAGTCTTCCTATTTGCTAGTGTTTTGAGGATTATGTTTGCTTTAACACAAAATTCTTTGATGATTTTACCCATAATTTCTCTGCCTACCAAATCAAATGTTTTCTTGAAACCAATACATGATACTATTATTGGTTTGGTGATTAACAGTCTGTGGAGAATTATCAATTTTCTAATAAACATCTGTTCTGTGCAGGGTCTTCCCTTTCTAGAGCTCCTTGAGATTCTCCCAGTTATTTGTCTAAAGTTTCTACAACTCTGTCCAGAGAATTTTTGATAATATTTTGTATACCACTGGCAGAAGTCAGGCATCTCTGCAGTTGTTGACATTTTGTGTGTCCCCTTTTTTTCATAGCTGTGGATTAATGCTTTCAATAATCTCTTCAGCTTTCCAAATGTTCTCAAACAGCAGTTGTAGATCATTTGTGTGTTCTGACTATTTCAATAATTTTGCTGTAGTGGAGTCTTCATTTGTTGCTTTGAAGTTTTGGAATGATTTGATGACTTCATGAATTTATTGTTCTGTTAGTGGAAAATCTTCCTCCAGATGTTGTGGAACTGCTGTTATATATTGCTACAATGTGCTGTTATTATTATTGTTGTTGTTGTTGTTTGGTTGCCTGTTCTTCAGCACTATCTTTCTGTTTCGTTTATCTATTTACCGCCATTTTAGCCCATTTACCGGTATTTTCAGCTTGTTCTTCACTTATTTGAGCTTTTGGTGGCTCCTCTTGAAGAGATCTTATTTCTCAGCATTTAAAATTACATCATCTGCTGCTCTTTTGCAACTGAATTTCATCATGTCCAGTCTAGTTTTTTCATTCATTTAACCATTCATCTTCCTTGACTCAAGATCCTAAATTTTCATCCTTATTTCTTGAACAGTCTCATTTCTCTTTTTACATTTTCCAGATGAAGAAACTTTTGGTCCTCAAAGCTAAGATTAGTATCAGTTTTTTTATTTGTTTCTGCCTATGGCTGCTATATCTCTTTAGTTAGAATATTTTCTCTCTTTGTATTTGATTATAGTCTAAGTCTGAATATTTTTATAAGTACATTTATTGCTGTAGCAATGAGTAAAATAAATGGTATTGCACTGCCTGTAGCATGTAGCACCATTTTGACTGTTAGTCCTCTTGCTGTACAAAAAGTAGCTTTGATGATTACTTAATGCAAGTATTTTGTAAGAGCTGTGGAATGGTTAGTATCTGTTTATATTTTTCTGATTAATTCAAGCTTGTCAATGCACATCCTGTGTTAAGGAAATATTTGCTGTGTGTTAAATATAAGCAGTGGATCCATTGGGGTAGTCTTTTTGGTAGAAATATGTCAAGGTGAACAAAACAGGAGATGGTGAAGGAAGAGAGGGAAAAGATCAACATTTGGTTCTCATCAGCAATATAACTGGGTTGCAACATTCAGTGAAAATTATCTGTGACAGGAAGTTGTCAGAAATACATTTTTTGAAGAAACCTTATGTTTGTATAAGCATTTATTAAATTTAAAAAGTTGGATTTCATCTGTTAATACAAAAGATAATGTTTTGCATTGCAGGCATGCTGAACCTGTCAAAGATGAAGAATCGGCCAATGATTCATATTGGAGGATAACAGTATGTATAACTTAAACTTGAGATTCCTGAAAATAAAGCTAGTCAGTATTTCTTAACAGTACTGATTTAAATACATCTAAAAGATCACTGTTACCTAAATGGAAGTTGACGAGCAAAGTCTTAGTGGACATTTGTATAAAATTGTCATAGGTATTATTTACAAGAAGAGTAAATAGTTTCAATAGGAATGTGGTGAGACATTTAACAAATGTCATGACCACACATTAATAGGACCTTATAACACTACCATTATGATATTAGTATGCTTTTATGTAAATAACAGAAACCCTGTCTCTATGTTGCCATGTATAACCCTCTTACTAAAATTTAGTTTAGTTTCCAAATAAAATACACTATGGAAGGATAGTCCTGTTTATAGGAAAAGATAATCAATAGAGTTATCCTTCTTACAGGATTTACCATGTGTTGTGTCTAATGGATAAGTAAATTGGACTATTCACTTCTTTTCCAAAGATCTTACCCAGTGGCTAGATAGAAACACAGTATGAATGATAATATACTGAAGCTAGGACAACTCATTTCCAAGTTCATTTAGTGGTTTAAAACATGTACTTAATGGTCACCAACCTATCCTGGCAATGAAATAGTGAAGTATTGGAGAAGCAGAAATGTGAATTTTGCCTACTTTCTTGCTACTGTTTAGTTTGGCTCTTCAAATAAATTACCCCACTTAAACAATTTTGGGCTACATCTTTATACATTATGTTTTAAAAAAAGAAAAAGCCCAGTAGATAACTTCAAGGAAGGTAAAAAAAATTAGCCGGGGATGGGGGGAACAAACTTTAGAAAAGCACTTTCCATAATCAAGAAACTTAAAAACTTAGACACTAAAGCACACACATTTTAACTGAACATTTCACTTAAAGAAAACCTCTTTCTTGGTGGAATTTACTTTCAAAAGCTATTATTCTTTGAACTAATTCTGTATAGCCATCTAACAGGTTCTAGTAACTTGGCTTCACTCTGATTGAATTTTATGTAAGCAAACTATAACACTTTGCAATAGTTAAGAAAACATTTTTATTATTTACACTAAAGCAATTTAAATGGTTCCTCTTTATATTAACTTGGCACTTCATAAGTCTGTAAAACAGGACACTCGGATCAATCAAACACCAGGAAGGAACCCTATACAGATGTATGATTAGGATGAGATGACAGGGTGAGCCAGTTTCCGTAAAGTTCAAGAATGATTATTAAATCACAGTTTAAATTAATGGTTCATGCTGTACAAAGGTAAAAATAGAAAAAAATCTTATCTGGTGGCTGTAGGCTTGGGTGTGGCGAACAGTTATGACGGCTACACTACCCACACTATGGCCTGCAAGTTTCTTGCTGTATGGGCTCAATTTCTCTTCTTGGCTTCATCCAGTTTTACATACAGTAGCTCAACAACTCGCAGCTATGCTGTAAGCTGTTTGCAGTCTTCAATCAAGGCATTTTTATGAAAATTTGCAGGCAAAGCTTCTGCTCCACAAAGGAGTTACCTCAATCACTGCTGCCTACAGACTGTGTGACTTACTTCCCACACTTGCTCAAGGTAGCACGCCAATTCGCCTTTCGCACCTTTTCCACTCCCCACAGCTATTTTCGTTTCAAACAAAAGCACACTGGCTTTTACATAACACCTATTTCTTACATTGTTCCTAAGCATGACCATTTCTTAAATTGTCAAATTTACATCAACATGAACAATTTATACACACAAATATTTTTAAATGCAAAATGTTATCAAAACATTATTTAGACCCTTCGTATCCTTTGTAGAGGACTTGGGCAGGTTTGTCCCGTCCTAGTACACATTATTTTGTTACTTCCCTTCAGATATTCCATTTAGCTACATCTACAATAATTCCCAATGTTCTGCCTTTTGAGGTGTCCAGTGCGGGTTGCTCTCCACTTCCTGGGTGTATTGTATCAAGTTAGCTTTTTCAAATTTCCATGTGGGTTTATCAATGTATTTTGTAACTGATATTTCAGCACCAATGATAACTTTTGTGAGCCAATGTACACTCCTTGAAAAATGTTTCAGTACTACTATTGAGTGATTCAGTGGTAATTTGTTCTCATCAGTGGAAAAGATGGATGGGTCAGGTTTTGTATCAGTTTCCATTTGCCTGCCCAAAACGTTTTAAATTCCTTGGCATCAAACTTAGATAATTTCTTGTGTATTGATCCATTTGAACAATGGTTCTCTACTTTGGTCTCTATTTAAGTATCTCCGGGTTGTGTTTTGGAATTAAAATCTTAAACATATACGTGCTGTCTAGTTGCTGTGTGTAAGACTAGTGTCAGACACTTTCCGTTAGGTGATTTGTGGACTGATGTAATAACCAGGCCTTTGAGTTTTATCCTAATTACTTCTACATCACTAATTTTCTGACAGCTTAAGCCAGCATAATCCAAGAGCTGTTTCTTTTTTCATTTATTGTGGTAGCACCTAACAATTGAGAGGAGTATTGATATTGCTTTATATTGCGTAATCTTGCATGTAGCTGCTGAATTATCACCTAAATGCATTTCCTATAGAGCTATAATACTGATGGCATGCTCATCATCTAATTTGCTTTGGTAACTGCATTTGTCACTTGTTAATCCTACGTTAATTTGCATAATATGGACACCTTGCCTGATAATTTTTGACTGTAAGCTCTGAGAAGTGCTGGACCATCTTTTGTGTAGAGTTTTTGCTGTATGCTCCTGCAGTCACACTGCCTTGGTGCACCATCTCGGGGTTGTCTACATGCCACACAACAGTCTTTTTGGTGTCCCGTGTGAATGATTCACTGGTAAATATCCTGTCCCATACACTTTTGTTTGTAGACAATACTTCTGTGTTAGCTGAAAATAGAGCCAGGAAGCAGTAGTCTCAGTACCTCAGAGAATTAGTTTCAGGTAAAGTATATGGATCTAACATATCTAAAATGCACATGGTTTAGTTTGGAAACCACACAAACACCCAAATGTACACACCCGCAGTAGCTGCAGGGGGTGGGGGAGGGGGGGGGGGCAGAGTGATTGGAGAAGACAGTACATGGTCTGAATGGGAAAAGATTGGTGGGTACAGAAGAGAGAAGGGAAAAGGTAAAGTGATACAGTGGGAAACAAATTAGCAGAGGTTTAGGTCAGGTGGATGGCACTAGATGTGCTGGAGAGACAATTGCCACCTGCGTAGTTCGGAGAAACTTGCACTGGAAGGGAATATCCAAATGGTATGTCTAGTGAAGCAGTTGTTGAAGTGGTGTACAGCCTCTTGGCAACTGCAATGTCAAGTCTGTGGTTTGCCACAGTTTGGTGCTAGACATTACTGCGAGTGAACAGTTGGTTACTTGTCATCCCTACATGGAAAATTGTATGGTAATTGCAGCATAGCTGATTTTTAACAGGTTGCTTTTGCACATGATCGTGCCTTTTATATTGTGGGAGATGCCTGCAACTGGACTGCTGTAGGAGGTGGTGGGTGGATTTGTGGGACAGGTCTTGCACCTGGGTCACTCACAGGATTAGGGGCAGACAAGGATGTTCTCTAGATTGTGCGGGCAATGGAACACTACTTCGCAGGAAGTGGGTAGTATCTTGAGTACAGTATACCCCATCTGAGATAGTCAAAGCCCCAGTGAAGGATGTGGTTGAGCTTTTCAAGGCCTGGGTGATTAGATGAGTGCTGACCATTGTCTGGTTAGCAGGGTTACAGGTGTGAGATGAGGAGATGGCACGGGAGATCTATTTATGAATGAGACGGATAGGATACTGTGGCTCTGGTAGTGCTATTGCCATATTTAGACAACTCCTGCTTTCCACTGGGGATAGCGAGTCCACGTGTGACAAGGCTGTATGGAAGAGACTTTTTGACATGGAATGGGTGACGGCTGTCAAAGTGGAGGGAGGTACTGTTGATGGTTGGTCCACTTGACATGTATTTATGGATATCGATGTCTAGTAATATGGCGCATTGAGTTGAGAATAATCAGGTTAAGATGATTTGGGAGTAGGTTTTTAGGTTATGGAAGAAGCAGTCTATACCATGAGTCCAGATCATGAAAATGTCTCAATTACTCTGAATCAGACAATGGGTTTTAGGTGTTGACTGGATAGGAAGGACTTCTCCTGATGGCCGATACAAAAGCTGGCATAGGATGGCACCATGCGAGTACCCATGGCAGTACTACAGATTTGCTTGTACAGGGATAATCACTTAAAACCTGCACCACAAACATTGCAGAAATGGAAAGTGCTATTGATGTGTGGTTTTCACAGGATGGATTGGGAGTTGGGGGCTTATGCTAGTAACCAACCAACAGGTTGTAGTGATATTAGAAATTGCATTTTTTGTGCAAACATAAACTTTTTTAAATGAAACTATGCCTATCGGTATTAACTAAAAGTAGGGTAAATTAGTCTATCAGCGGTGTTTGTTGCAGGAGTCTAGTGTGAGCCATTCATGAGATATCATATTTTGAAAAGGTCCCACACCAACACTTGTACATTAGCTGTAAAGTTCCCACGCCAACACTTGTACATTAGCTGCGGTAGCACACACCAAAGAACAGTCCAAGTCCATACACTAGTTATGTGGATTGTGACCAGTAATGAGACAATTGACCATCACAGGCTGTGTTCAAAATGACCACTGGCAGCATCAGTATATGCTCCCATTCTGGTATGGAAAGACTGCTGCACACATACCAGTATTTCAGCAGGGACAATCTGACAGGCTGCAGTAATACATCATTGCATATCATCAGATGTAGTTGGTATGCCCTTGTAGACAGTCTTTCAGCTTTCCCCATAGAAAAATGTCTGCAGGCATGAAATTTGGCGAATGGGTCAACCGCGATACAGGTCCTCTGCATCCAATCTAATGATTTGTAAACAGTTTGTGAAGCCATGTTTTACTTTGTGCACTGTGGGTTGTACAGCCATCGTATTGGTACCACAAGTTGCTCCTAGTCTGCAGAGGAATCTCTTCTAGCATCCATGGAAGATGATTTGTTAGGAGGCTGTGATACTTGTGCGCATTCAGTGTTCTTTCTAAGAAAAACGGGCCTATGAGCTGATGGTTCACTGCCCCACACCACACGTTTACACTCCAAGGATGCTGACATTCCACCTGCCACAGCCAAAGAGAATTGTTAACAGACCAATTGTGCTTATTTCAGCACTTTACCAGGCCACGATTGTTAAAATTTCCTTCACCACTAAACAAGATACATGATACATCTGGAGTATCCTGTCTTAATGCCCATGTATGGAAGTTAACACAATTCTCTTGATCAATTCCATGCAGCTCTTTATAGAAAGGGATAAACCTATATCAATGGAGAATGCATAGGACACTTGCCCGATTAATGCCATTTCCACATGCGATTGTGGAAGAGGTAACATGTGGATCAACTACTTGTTTCATCTGTTATGTTGCTAAGAGTTAGGCTATGACTTCCACATAACTGGTTGAAGAGGTTGATAAATGATTGCTGAGATGCTTGACATTTATTGGGATTTATTGCCGAATATACTGTACAAGAATGAACTGCATTCTTCGTACACTCTCCATACACCATGAGCATGTCACCTTTTTATGCGTTGGTAGATCCCATCGTCCACTCACGACCTACTGATTGGACTGTCACACACTTATTGACTTGCAAGTCACAATACACTCGAGGAACACACACACAAACACACTGTAAGCAAACAACATCATACCTAGCAACTACCCACACACACAAACACACTGTAAGCAAACAACATCATACCTAGCAACTACCCACACACACACAAACACACTGTAAGCAAACAACATCATACCTAGCAACTACCCAGATTGAGTGGCACAAACTAGTATTGGTGTGGAAACTTTTAAAAATACTGTATCTCATTGACAACTTGTGCTAGAATCCTGCAACAAACCCCACTGACATTCTGATTTACCATATTTTTAGTTTGTTAATGTCAGTAAGCACAGTTTCATTTAAAAAGTGTACATCTGCACAAGAAAGGATTTTTACAATCTGTTGATTGGGTAACAATAATGAGTCCCTGACTACCAATCCATTCTGTCAAAGCCGCAAATCAATAGCACTTCATACTTGTGGTGAGAGCTTTAGGCATTTCACCCTGTGACTTGGTCTTCGAAAGTGAAATAATTGTGGGTCAGGATGTGATTGGGTAAGGGGATTAGGAAAGAGGTGGTGGGTTTGGTATCAGGAGGATGTTTGGAAAGTGAGACCATGGGCATGGGGGATGTTGTAAAATGATGTTGCATCCATAGTAACCAGCAAGGAGTCATGTGGTAGCAAAACAGGAAATGCAGAAAGGCGGTGAAGGAAGTGAGCATTGTCTTCACTGTAGGATGGGAGGTTACAGACAATGGTTTGCATGTGATGTTCAGTGGGAGGATTGTACCCAGCCACAGTTGGACAAGTGGAGAGACCTGTGTAGTTGGGTTTGTGTAGTTTGGCGAATAGGTAAAAAGGAAGGAGTGGTGTGAGGAGTGAGATAGATCCAGGAGTCAAGTTATGGGATGGACTTATGGTCTTGGAGAGCTGCTGGAGTCTTGTTGGAATTCTAGGATGTGATCATGGTTGTAAGGTTTGTATGCAGAGGTGTTAGAAAGTTGGTGAAGACTCTCAGCCACATAGTCACTATGATTCATGAACACTGTGATGAAGCTTTTATCTGTGGGAAAGATGATAAGGCACAGATTGATTTTCAGGATATGGGTAGCTGTGTGTTACATAGGAGTGATGTTGGTCTCATTAGGGAGGATTTAGGAAAGGAAAGTAAGGCCGAGTTAGAAGTGACGAATTCCTGAAAGATAACCAAGAGATGACTGGCTGGAATGGGAGGTTCAGGGTGGGAGAGAGGCTGGAACTGTTTTAAGCAAGGTTCTATGTGAGGTTTTTGTTGGCTGTTATTAGTGGGATGCATCATCATCATCATTTAAGACTGATTATGCCTTTCAGCGTTCAGTCTGTAGCATAGTCTTGATCTATTACAACGGTTTTTATACCCCTTCCCTTCCAACACACACACACTAGCCACCAAGGAAGAGCCTACAGCTTTGATTCAACCCCCCCCCCCCCCTCTTCCAGTCATACCCTCATACCTCCCTAATGCACATTGAAGAAATTTCAGCTGCAGAGATTAGGTAAGGAAAGAAGTTCCTTTACAAGTCCAGCACACTTGAATTTAGGTTTTGGGCTAAAGGTGAGGCCTTTAGAAAGTACCAATACTTCTGCAGGGCTAAGAGTTGTGGCAGAAAGGTTGACAACAGTTTTACAGGATTGGTGTTTAGGATGTATATATCTCATGGAGGATGGAGGAATTCGTTGCGATTGTGGAAGATGGAGTATCGAACAAAGCATAGTTAGGGAGGTATGAGGGTATGACTGGGGGGGGGGGGGGGGGAGGGGGTTGAATCAAAGCTGTAGGCTCTTCCTTGGTGGCTACTGTAGAAATAGATCAAGACTTCACGACAACTAGCAGGTTTAAACGGGTGGGTTTTGTAATAGATATGTAGAGGTGGAGGTGATGAGGCTTGCACAGGATAGATTAGTATTGAGAGCTGCAGCAAACCAATCTTCAGACTACCACAGCAACAACAAAAAGGTCATAAGATGGAAACAATTTTGCATCGTAGTATCTCCCTCTTTCCACTCCATGTAGTTTTCACTTATGGTAATGTGGCGTGTGTACAGAGATTTATCGGGTGTTGTTATTTTTTATTGTACTGTATTAACAGGATTTATCAAGAGTGGTGATAACATCAATTTGTGACAATAAATCTTTGTCATGTGCAATCTATAATACTGTTGTTCCATTTGTAATAAACAATTTCTTTGGTGCTGTTTTCCCAAATAAGCCTAAATTTTACTGTTATTCACATGGACAGAGGCAGAGTAAGACATGGGAGATAACTTCAGCTGATCTTCGAAGATCAGTTTCTTGAGACAGAGACAGTGTCATTATTATTATTGTTATTGTTATTATTATTGTTATTATTATTATTATTATTATTATATTGAATTATTGTTAATTAATACCCCCTTGAGGAGAGCAGTAAAGCACCATCAATTTTCAAGGCTTTTTTTCTGTCTCTTTCATTTGTCTTTCAAAAACTTCTCATATATTCATTGTGATTCCTCTTCCTCTCTTCTGTACCGTCGTTCCCCGTTTTCTTCTCTTTCAATATCTGCTGAAATTTCTGTTTTCCAGTTTTTTACTCTGTATTTTTTCCTGTCTGTGATGTCTTCTGTGGAGATGTTTTGTTTCTTGAGGTCCTCCATGGTTTCCTATACCCAGTTGGTTTTCACTTTATTGGCCATAACTATATAAAAAAAATTCTTGGTAAGTCTGTTTTTGTGCATAATTTGTATGTGTCTCTAGAACCTTGTCCTTCTTTACCTGGTGTTGTTTTTAATCCTCTGTTTGTATTTATACAGTTCTTTTGTCAATATGTTTATCCAGATCCCTTCTCTCTGAACTGGCCTGTAGATCTTTCCTTCTGTTTTTCCATCTCTTTGATTTTTGTTCTTCCCTTCATTGCTGTTGTTCTGAGGTGTACAAGGCCTGTGTTAACTACTGTACTACAGTGTCTTAATTTGGCATTGATGGAAAAACTTGTTTTGTTATAATTGTTCCATATAAGTCTGAATACCTTATGTAGTTTTGTGATTCTTTTTTCATTGGATGTTGAGTTCAGTCTTATTTTCTGTGTAATCTCTTCCAGGCACTGGAAACTTTGTTCATGTGATATCTTTCCATACTTTGTTACCAGTGGGTGTCTGTCTCTTTACATTGTGTCAATGTACAAGTTTTTTTCATGTGAGATTTGTAGTCCCATATTGATTGAGATTTGATAAAGAGTTTGTAGAGCTTTTTTGTCTTCTTTTCCGTTATTTGTTATTATGGCTATATTATCAGCAAAGGCCAGACATTTTATCTACATGTGCATATATATTCCGCAAGCCATGGTGTGGTGTGTGACATGATCTGACTACACGTAGAGTGCAATCTTTGTTTGGCACGGCACTTGGAGGGCAACGGTTCAGTCTTCACCCATCTGTCTCTTTTGTCGCATGTCCTGATTATTTTCTCCAAAACTGAGTTAAATAGAGTAGGTGATGGCCATCCTCATGCCTCACTCCTGTCTTTACTTTGAACGGTTCATAGATCTCTCCCATGAACTTCACTTTCGATATTGCATTTTTCATGTTTCTGGTCCTATTAACATCAAAGATAATGATAATGTGCAAGAATAATGTAAGGCTAGTATCTTTTTAGTAACATGTTTCTGCTTATACAGCTTATATTGTACAACTGGAAATACAATGTCAATTTTGTTCTGATGACAACACATGTCACCTGGGAATAGTAGATGTACTGGCAATGGTTTCAGTGTCATCCGCCAACAGATAGTGTAATGGCATAGCTATCAGAGTGCTATATGTGTCTACCCTTTAATAGGAAATGCTCACAGCCAGTGTGATGCAGACATGTGAAGCAAGCAGGCAACCATGCCAGGAAGGCACACTCGTGATTCTTATAGCCAACGAGTGAGTTTAAAAAGGGGTCAAATTGTGGGCTTCCGAGTGGCAGGATGGTCCTTTCGGGGGAATTGCCACACAAGTTGGACATGCTGCGTCAGTTATGCAACGTTGCTAGTATCAGTAGTCACGTGAACATTCTCACACACGTAGTCGAGGTTCTGGACATCCACACAGCACAGATGCTCACTAGGATTGTTGTACTGAAAGGGCAGCAGTTGCAGATCGTACGGCTACCACAGCACAGATAAAAGGTCTTGTGAGCCCCAGATGTGTCAACACAAACTGTTGCAAAGCAGTTATTGCCAGTTGCGTTACGGACGTGCACACATCTATCCCGTCTTCCAATCGTGCCTCAGCACTGACATGCATGGCTCGAGTGGTGCCATCAGAGGATCTCTTTGAGGATGGCATGGCACGCCATGGTCGTAAGTGATGAAAGCAGATTCTGCTCGCACACAAGTGATGGTCATATCAGCAAATGACATAAATCTGGTGAGCACTCTCTTGTAGAGTGCATTCGTCCAAGATACAGTGGCCCCACCCCACGCCTTATGGTCTGGGGTGCGATAAACTACAACTCTCATTCGTCTGTGGTGTTTCTGCACTTGGTACATGCAGAATGATGTTACACCTGTTATTTTTGCATTCTTGCAACTGGAAGGTAATGTACTGTTCCAACAGTATGGTGCTGACCCACACGCTGCCCACGAATCTCAGTGTTCTCCGAAAGATGAGCAGTGACTTCCCGGGCCAGCATGTTCTATGAGTTTGTCTCCAACCGAGCACATGTGGGAACATGGGATGAGAAGTGACTCGTGCAACTTGTCAACCAACAACTCTTACATAACTATGTGAACAGATTGAGCATGTGTGACATAATTTATCTCAGGACAGTTTTTGCCATCTGTACTATCGACTGAATGCCATAGTCAGTGCCTGCATTGTCACCAGTGAGGGCTACACGACATACTAATGTGTGTGTTTTGGCACGGGTCGATACATGCTAGCTGAGAAGCATTTGCAGTATTGATCTGTAAATGTGATCATTTCATGTACTCCATATGCACTGTTGCAACATTAAATCTGGAGTGAATTTTCTTCTGGCAGTGGGCACAGACTTTTACCTCACAACTCTGATACATTTTACTTTTTCTTTTTCTTAGACTTTATCCCCTGCTATCACAGTCTCAGCATGTTAATGTGGATTTGGCAGTATTAGTGGTAAATTGTGGCCAGATGCCCTTTCCATGCCACCTCCCCCCCTCCCCTCCCCCCTTCCAACCCACACCAGGATGAAAGTTATGTACCCTGTATCTGTATGTATCTAATATTATCGTGTGTGAAAGTGTGAGAATGTTTTCAAAATGTTTGAGGATCATGTAACTGATGTGGGGTGTGCATACCAGTCTGCTATTCATCTAGTCGGATGTGGACAATAGCCTAAAAACCATGTCAACACTGGCTCTAGCTGCATGCTAACGTTGGCATCTACCCAGGGGTATTACAATTTCGATGGAGTACAGTAGAGTTTTAATGATTTATACAATATTTTTATGTCATAAATTTTAGAAAATTGATTGAAGATGTCTTTCTGTTGTTGTTTAATTTATGATATAGCCGCAACAGAAAATCCAACAGAATATGTTAATTATTCTGGTCTTGTTCATTTCCGTATTTGTTCTGTGTTAAAGTAATTTTTCAGACGCATACAACATAAATGTTAAAGTAAGGTCTATGATGGCAGGCAGTGACTGGGATGTTGTCCTGACAGCAGGTAGGGTGCAGCCTTTGTTCACCGTGGAACTAGGAGGGAGAGGGTTATGTCCTATCGCCCCAGCTTCGTTTTACCCCTGGGAAACATCCCCAGGAGTCATCTGATAGCAGGTTGGTGTCACCTGGGGCCATCCTGCAGTCACTGGAACAAGGAAAAATCCCCACCTTTTATGTTTTATGGGTAATCGAGCCCAGGACCACCTGATTGGAGTCTAGTGCGCTACCCACTAGACCACCACAAACACCGTGCTTATGGGATATGAAATGTCTGCATCTATACGACTACTCTGCATTTCACAACTCAGTGCCTGACAGAGGATTTATCAAACCACTTTCATACTGTTTCTCTACTGTTCCACTCTTGAACAATGTGTGGGGAAAAGGAACACTTAAATTGCTCTGTGTGATCTCTGATTTGTTGTGTTTTATTATAACGATCATTTTTCCCTATGAAGGTGAGTGCTATGAAAATGAAAATGTTTGTGTATTTGGAGGATGAAGTTGGAGACTGGAATTTTGTGAAAAGATCTTGCCACAGCAAAAAAGTATTTCTTTTTGTGATTACCATCTCAACTCGCATATCATGTCCGTGACTCTCTCTCTCCTAATATATTACAATAATACAGACTGAGCTGCCCTCATTTTGACTTTGATTTCCTCCATCATTCGTATCCCATGGTGTACTTGTGCATTGTCATCTTGAAACACAACCAATGATCATCCAAATGTTGACTATATGACAGGACAGTAGGTTCGAGGATCCTGTCATCAAATTGCACAGCCCTCAAATAGCCTCACTAGAAATGAGATTTGTCAGACATCTGTATACCATACTGGCCCAAAACATGACCGATCCATCTGCCTGCTAAACTTAAAAGACTGGACTGCAGGTCTGAAACTCATTTTTCACTGGAGCGGACACAAATGAACAAGAATTCTCTGTGGCTCTGAACAGTAGCTGAGCACAAGCAGACACCATTATGTTGCATATGGTTAGCATTGACAGGTGTTCACTCATGTTCTGCCCATTATCAGTCTTTCGATGAACTGTCAAACGGAGTCTCCATCATCTCTGCATTGGTGAGAGCAGGAGAGAAAGAGCTAAATTCTGGTGTTTCATTAGTGAACTTTTGTCTTCAACTCAAGATCTTTGAGCAGCAGAATGGTCTGAAGAGAATGTAATGTTTCTGATAACAGAATAGATGCTCGTGAATTCCAAGATGTCCACGCCATAAATGCCAAATAAAAAGAAATACAATTGACAGAGTGTTTCTGAGGTACTGGGAACATGAGAAAGATGATAATTACAATAGATACTTTCATCAGCCAGAAATGGAGTGAATAAGCACGAGCTTCGTATTTGTTTTTATTAAAAAAGAACAGCACAACAAAGTTCCTTGAAAGTAAACATGTACAAAAATGTATCTATCATGCCGATTAAAATCACGTACATACCCCACAAGCCACCTTAGTAATTTCTTGCCCTGTTCCACTGACAAATAGTGCTAGGAAAAATTATAGTCTATATGCCTCTCTACAAGCCCTAATTTCTCTTGTCTTTGTGGCCTTTACGTGAATTGTAAATTGGTCGCTGTAGGATCGACCTAAAGTCAGCTTCAAGTACGAGGTACCTAAATAGTTTAATGGTGTTTTGTGAAAAGAATATCATCTTCCCTCCAGGGGTTCCTATTTGAGTTCCTGAAGCATCTCTATAATACTTATGTGCTAGTCAAACTTACTGGTGACAAATCTCTGAATTGGTTCAATGTCTTCCTTTAATCCAATGTCATGCAGATCCCAAACACTCAAGCAATGCTAAAGAATGGGTCACACTTGTGTTGCGTCCTTTACAGATAAGCTACACTTTCCTAAAATTCTTGCAATAAACCAATTTGGCCATTTGCCTTCCCTACAACCAAATTTGCTTGTTTCATGTCTTACTGCTTTGGAACATTATGCCTAGGTATTTAATTGACATGACTGTCAAGCAGCATACTACTGATGCTGTATTCAAACATCATGGGATTTTTTTTTCCTTCTCATCTGCATTAACCTACATTTTTGTAATATTTACAGTAAGCTTCCATTCATCTCATCAATCACAAATTTTGTCTAAGTCATCTTATATCCTCCTATAGTCACTCAATGGCGTCATTTGCTCATACACAATAGCGTCATCAGCAAACAGCCACATAGTGCTGGCCACGTTGGCTGTCAGATCCTTAATGTACACTTATTAGCCAAAACATTATGACCACTGCCCACTGCGAGTTGGATGCTGCCTGGTGGCATTGCGGGCATGTGATGCAGTAACAAAAATATGTAAATAGAGCAGACACAGATGGGGGCTCACTTTAGGGAAGATATGGGCTGCAAATGGGGAAATCAGTTGAGATAAGTGATT
Organism: Schistocerca serialis cubense; assembly: GCF_023864345.2. Taxonomy (NCBI): domain Eukaryota; kingdom Metazoa; phylum Arthropoda; class Insecta; order Orthoptera; family Acrididae; genus Schistocerca; species Schistocerca serialis. The sequence goes on along the minus strand of NW_026047592.1, from coordinate 6,313,975 downwards.
TTGATAAATGGCAGATTATTATTATGCTGAGCCTGTGACACACATCTCAAAAGCGGCAGTGCTGGTCAAATGTTCATGAGCTATCTATCACTAGGTGCTAAATAGTTAGACATCCATGACTCTTCACAGTACTTGGGGTTTGGAGGCATGTCTGGCTGCAATGTGGATAGATGGTGATTTGTAGCAACTCTGCTGAAAGAGCACAATGCTGGTGCACGCACAAGTGTTCCATAGCACACTGTTCATTGTAAATTCTGGAACACGGAGCTCCGCAGCAGACCACTCCTACATGTTCACATGTCTACCCAACAACATCATCAGTTGTGATTGCAGTGGGCACAGGACCATTCGGATTAAACCATCAATCAATGGAAATGTTGGCTTTTTGGGTGAATCCCATTTTTGCTACACTAGATTGCTAGGTGTCTCCACAAAAACCATCATTGAGGTGAATGGCAGCTCCAAATGTGCAGCACACCATGTATGCCGGCTGGTGGGAGCAGCATTATGCTTGGGAGACATTCTCCTGCACTTGCATGTAGTAATCGAAGACATGCTGACAGCTGTGAATCACCTATTTCCCTTCATGCTTGATGTCTTCCCCGTCAGCAATGTCATCTTTCAGCAGTGTAAATGTCTGTGTCTCAGAGCCAGAATCATGCTACAGAGGTTTGAAAAGCATTATAGTGACGTCATGTTGATGTCTTGGTGGCCAAATTTGCCTGATGTAAACCAAAAGAACCCATCTGGATCGCTATCGAGCATCTTTACCACGTATGCAAATCAGTGATATGTTATTTACGTGAATTACAAGACCTGTGTGTAGACATCTAATGCTTCATACCTCCTCAAACCTAACAACAAGCTGTCTGATCCCTGATATGCAGAATCAGTGATGTATTTTGTCCCAACGATGGACAAACAAGCTATTAAGCAGGTCATAATGTTTTGGACCACCAGTCTAAACAGGATGTTACAAAAAGGTACAGCCAAACTTTCAGGAAACATTCCTCACACACAAAGAAAGAAAATATGTTATGTGGACATGTGTCCGAAAATGCTTACTTTCCATGTTAGAGCTTATTTTATTACTTTTCTTCAAATCACATTAATCATGGAATGGAAACACACAGCAACAGAATGTACCAGCATGACTTCAAACACTTTGTTACAGGAAATGTTCAAAATGTCCTCCGTTAGTGAGGATACATGCATCCACCCTCCGTCGCATGGAATCCCTGATGCGCTGATGCAGCCCTGGAGAATGGCGTATTGTATCACAGCCGTCCACAATATGAGCACGAAGAGTCTCTACATTTGGTACCGGGGTTGCATAGACAAGAGTATTCAAATGCCCCCATAAATGAAAGTCAGGAGGGTTGAGGTTGGGGGTGTGTGGAGGCCATGGTATTGGTCTGCCTCTACCAATACATTGGTCACCGAATCTGTTGTTGAGAAGCATACGAACACTTTGACTGAAATGTGCAGGAGCTCCATCGTGCATGAACCACATGTTGTGTTGTACTTGTAAAGGCACATGTTCTAGCAGCACAGGTATGAAATCATGATAACATGCTCCATAGAGCGTAGGTGGAAGAACATGGGGCCCAATCAAGACATCACCAACAATGCCCGCCCAAACGTTCACAGAAAATATGTGTCGATGACGTGATTGCACAATTGCGTGCAGATTCTCGTCAGCCCACTCAAGTTGACTGTGAGAATTTACAATTTGATCATGTTGGAATGAAACCTTATCCGTAAAGAGAACATTTGCACTGAAATGAGGATTGACACAATGTTGGAGAACCATTCGCACAAGTGTACCCGTGGAGGCCAATCAGCTGCTGATAGTGCCTGCACACGCTGTACATGGCACGGAAACAACTGGTTCTCCTGTAGCACTCTCCATACAGTGACGTGGTCAACGTTACCTTGTACAGCAGTAACTTCTCTGACACTGACATTAGGGTTATCGTCAACTGCACGAAGAATTGCCTCGTCCATTGCAGCTGTCCTTGTCGTTCTAGGTCTTCCCCAGTCGCTTAGTCATAGGTTGGAATGTTCCGTGCTCCCTAAGACGCCAATCAATTTCTTCGAACGTCTTCCTGTCGGGACACCTTCGTTCTGGAAATTTGTCTCGATACAAACGTACCGCGCCATGGCTATTGCCCAGTGCTAATCCATACATCAAATGGGCATCTGCCAACTCTGCATTTGTAAACATTGCACTGACTGCAAAACCACGTTCCTGACGAACACTAACCTGTTGATGCTACGTATTGATGTGCTTGATGCTATTACTGTAGAGCAATGAGTCGCATGTCAGCACTAGCACCGAAGTCAACATTACCTTCCTTCAATTGGGCCAACTGGTGGTGAATCGAGGAAGTACAGTACATACTGACGAAACTAAAATGAGCTCTAACATGGAAATTAAGCATTTCCGGACACATGTCCACATAACGTATTTTCTTTATTTGTGTGTGAGGAATGTTTCCTTAAATTTTGGCTGTACCTTTTTGTAACACCCTGTATAGAGAATGAGAGTGATCCTATCATACTTCCCCGGGGCACTCCTGAGAATAACCCCAATACCCCTGCCTCTGATGAACACTCACCATCAAGGACGACATTCTGGCTTCTACTACACGAGAAGTCATCTCGAGCCATTCACATATCTTGAAACCTAATCTGTAATTTCAGACCTTCATCAACAGTCTGCAGTGGCGCACTGTGGCAAACACGTTCTGGAAATAACAATGTGGTATCTGCCTATTCCCTTCATCCGTGATTTGCAGGATATCTTGTGAGAAAGGGGCAAGTCGAGTTTCACACGAATGATGATTTCTAAATCTGTGCTGATTTGTGAACAGAAGCAGAAGGATATTGGTTTGTAATGATGTGGGTCCGTTGTTTTACTCTTCTTATATACAGGAATTACCGTGCTTTTTTCCAATTGCTTAGGACTTTGCATTAAGCAGGAAATTACAATAAATGCATGCTAAGAACAGGACCTATGCCATAGTGCACTATTTGTCGAGAGACCCATTGCTGAAATTTTGACATTATGTTGGCTAGACAGTAGGTTGGAGGATTCAGTTCTGATACTGCACAGCTCTCAAATTATACTTACTAGTTATTAGAGGCATTTGATATCCATAGGTGACACCAGACCAAAACCAGACTGACTCAACTATGTTCTGAATCTGTGGGTCTTCACACTTGAGACATTCATTGGTACCTGGCCATTTCCGCACCCTTCTACAAGGATCATCAGGTATCAAAGAAATGCTTCACATATTGTGAAAGGAATACAATACCACTGATCCAAGTTCCGCTGGAGGACACTCTGTATCACCACTAGTAATTTCCTTTCCTGTTGCACCACAAACAGAGTGAGGGCAAAATGACTTGTCTATATGCCTCTGAATGAGCCCTAATCTCTGTAAACTTGTCTTCATGGCCCTTACATGGAATGTACATTAGTCGCAGTAGATTGTTCTGCAGTCAGCGTCAACAGCCATTTCTCTAAATTTTCTCACTAGTGCTCTTCAAAAAGAATGTCGCTTTCCATCCACCGGTTTCCAAGTACACCACAATTCTTTGTGCACTACATTCCCCGGGGGTTTGTACTGTAGTACATAATGGACACCTAGAGACCCCACTGAATGTGTCGAGATGGTTGTGTACCGTGTGAGTCAACACAGCTCTCCCCATTATCTGCAAAAAAAGTCACAGTGCAGTTACAGTAAGTTCCCGAGGTACTACCTGTCAGCTATAATTTGAAGTTAGCAGTCGTCAGTTGTTGTTGGCTCTGAGCAATCTCTGTAGTGCTGATTTTTAACATTTTGTTACTGCAAAGGCTGTGGAATGTTCATATGACGCCGCTGTAGTGTTTGCCAATTGTGTGGTAACTTTCCATGCTGACAAACATGCTGACTGTAAAGTAACAGTGCTTGGGCAGTCTCTAAGCATCAACGCTTTAATCCCTTTGCAAAGTCAAATTTTTTAATGTTATATTGGACATGTGATCAGTTTGTTTATTTATTTATTTTTGTAATTTTATTTTTGTGGTTTAGGACAAAAACTGTAGTGGTAGTGTATTTCTCCTAGAGCCCTTTTGTGAGCTGCTATTTTCCTCTGTGAAAATGAGGCAATTTTTTTTTCCAACTACACAAGTGATGATAGCAGTGATCTGACAATAAACAAAAACTGTTTGTTGCAGCAATTTTTATGCATCTGGTAAAGTGTGCTATCACAAGATAGCAGGTACATCTACAGATGGTAATATATATTCCCAAAAGCTTTGTAAAACCACTAAGTGGTTGGCAAGTATGCTTCCCGAGATTCACAAAAGACATAATTGAGTAATACCGTATTTACTCGAATCTAAGCTGCACTTTTTTCCGGTTTTTGTAATCCAAAACACCACCTGCGGCTTAGAATCAAGTGCAAAGTAAGCGGAAGTTCTGAAAAATGTTGGTAGGTGCCGCCGCAACTAACTTCTGCCGTCGAATATATGTAGCACTACACAGGCATGCTTTTCAGGCACAAAGATAAATACTGGTGCCAAAACCTATGCGTCAGTAAACAAACTAAAATAAAACAGAGCTTTTTTCTCTGCCCCGAGTTTCGACCACTGCATTTTCATACTTTATCCAATGAAGTAAATCCAAATCCCGTATTCTTCATCTCTGAATGTTGCAGCCTTTCAATGTACTTCGAAAATCCGACTGGAAGACTGTTTGGGATGTTTGTCAATATGGCCAAGTCTACGTTCTGAATTTTTGTCCTACCTGTGACAAGAGATGGTTGTTAATAGCAACTTTTATGAATTGTGAATCACATGCAGTATTCTCTTCACCATAAGAATAATACGAATGTAAACATTTTGCCATGTATTCCTACGTGTTTCCTGCTATCTCATTTAAATCCTGTCTTCCTAATAAACTACGAAACTAGAGTGAGACAACAGCAAACGCGGAAGAATATATATATCATGTCATGTTTATATTTGTATTATTCCTATGCTGAATAGTGATACAGTCAGAAATGAAGCATGGCAACTGACTAGATTTTTAAACCTAAGATGGTTCTAATTTCTGTGCAGAATGTAATGCACTAAAGAGGCGTCTGCAAAAATTTTCAAACGGAGAAAATTTTTGGCTAAACTTTCGTTTGGAACATCTATCATATGCAGTCTACTATATGGTTCTTGTTGAACATTATCAAAGAAACCAGCAGTGTAAGTAACAACAAATAGCAGTCTCTTGCCATTGTTTTGCTGATGAGACGATTCCTCTCTCTTTTTTTTTTTTTTAATTGTAAGCAGCAGTATCGTGCGCAAAAGCAAGCCATCCCGCGAGTGGCGACAGGCCGTAAACACGCATAATCAGAATGTGACAAACAATGCATGGCACAGTATGATATTGCATTTTGAGCTTGGAGTGACGGAAACACCTATAACAAAGAGAACGGCACTTATCAGATAAAAGAAAAATAAGCAATCAATTCAAACCAGACGAAGCACGTGAAAAAGGCTCTCTAGTATAAATATGGACGGAGAGCCTGACGCATAGCAATGACTACATGGTAAAGCTTAACTGCTAAGTTTACCACACGCACCAAACTACTGTAGCTGTATCATCATTCATTCGACCTAAATTGTCTCATATTACAATGGACCAACTTTGTTTCGGTTTGGAGATGTGGTCTAAGACGTTTCTCCTCCTTAAATTTCGAGTCACAAATTTCAAGTGCTGCTTAGATTCGGGAAAATTTTTTTTCCTTGATTTCGAGTCTCATTTTTCAGGTGCGGCTTAGATTCGAGTGCGGCTTAGATTCGGGTAAATACAGTAAGTGTACTTCCCAAACCATTTTGAGAAACTATTTTGATGGAAAGCATATTTTCCTAGAGCCATTAAAACACTGTTATTTGGTGGGCTGTATATTTCTCACAGCACTAAAAGCTATATTTCATAACAAAAAGAAAGTAAACTGGTGCAGCGGACTATCACTGGATGCCAGGAGCATGCAGAAGTGGTAGTTCCTTTCAGAAGCAGTTGCAAATATATGTGCCACCAAATAATGTTGTTTTGAAGGCCACTGGGAAGTATGTTTGCTACCAAAGTAATTTTTCCGTGATACAAGGGGAATATACTTACCACAAAATTAATTTCTTTTTTGGACTGCAGAAAAGATACTTACCACCAACTGACCATACTTACCACTAATTTAGTTGTTTTACTCTGCTCTTGGGAAAATGTTGTACCTCCTCTGGATGTGGTTGACCTTTTGTGATAATATGCTAAACAACTGGTGTCTGTTTGTCATGATATCAGTGCTGTTGTCACTTGTTACAACAGAACACATTGTTTCATTCTGCAATATATGCTGTTGTGACTTGTCTCAGCTCGTTTCTTTAAGTAGTGTTAAATGAAGTTTCTAGGATTGTAAAATAGATAGTCAAATAAAAACAGAAAATTCCTTTTTTTCACATGTAGTAGTAACTCTTAACAGCTTACTAAAGACAGTGGGAAGTATACTTACCACTATAGTTTTTTGCTCCTAAATCACAAAAATAAAATAATCAAAAATTAAATGTAGTTGATACTTCAAAAATGATACCAAAACAATTAACTTTACAGGGCTGCTACAAAAAATGTGCCCACAAATGGGTTAAAAACAAAGTATGCAAGCTGTGGGGGCAGTGTGAAACTTTTTTAAGCACTGTATTTGAAAAATATTATTCATTTTGTTCCACCTCTAGAAAGGAAATTGGACGGATAGCTGACTCCATAAAAATTAATACATTTCATACTGTGCTCTAGCACAGGCAATAAAAAACTGTGAGCAAACATGATGTGTGTACTTGTTGCCTCAGGGTCTCCTGCAAAACTGAGGTGCTTGAGTAAGCTACATCACACTGCTTCGTTGTGTGCTTGTTGTCAAGCCAGTTTATGAAGTACACATCCCCCTTCATTTCTATATAACTTTGTTTTGAATGCACTGTACAAGAATATTGAATACCTTGAAAATTATCGAGTTCAGCCATTCATTCACATGTAATATTCCAACAGTTCCATCACCGATGAGAGCCTTCAGGGGTGTAAAACGAGTAAGTGAGAAGTGCCACTGAACTACTAACAACCATTTTCATCTACTACTAATCTGCCCACATTAATCATTATTCAAGGGGATTAGTTCTACATCATTTTATTTTTATAAATATACAGAGAAACAACTACTTGAAAAAAGCCAATGCTCTGCTACTTAAACTGCTCTGCCACTATTTTGATTTAATACTTCATGCTAAATGGGCATTTAATATTACACAGGACACTGTCATCTAAACTTATTCTGATAAATTCATATACTTCCTTCCTGTGCAATGCCCTTTATGCTGTCAATGCCACGTTGGGACAGGTACAGTAGTTTCTGTTCCGTAGAGAACCAACTGTACCTGCACATAGGCTATTATTATGATGGAATCACCACTTCAAAAGGTTTTCCAAAGCTGCTGCCAGCTTCCCTCTGTGGAGTAAACCATCTACCATTCCTGTCTGCTCCTAGAGAATATGTTGCATTGCTAAATATGGTTTTCTGTTAGAAAGTGTTTGTGTGTTGTGTATCTGAGGTGGGACAGGTAGGTAAATTCACATATCCAGGTTAATTATTGGTGGACTGGCTAATAAAACATTTTTTACTTTAATTTTGAATATTTGGGGATTTCCAGATTGCTCCTAATGTTGGCTGGCAGATGTTAAAAGGGTGTTGCACCTGAATATAAAACAGTTTTCTTAACCCTAAGCTTCAATGCATATTCTCTATGGAAATTATTTATATTGTGATTGTTATGGTTGCAAACTTTGCAATTAATGCTAAATTCTCTCTTGTCCATTTGAGCAGCTCAGAGGTCAGCATATCTTGCTGCTATGTGGAGGACCCAGGTCCAATTCGTGGTAATGCCTTTTTCTTTAAAGGGCGAAGCTACTCCACACCCACACTGACATGGTGACCATCACCAAAGTTCTATCATCACCTCCGTTAGCTTCGTTACAATTGAGAAGTGCACAGGATGTGAGGTCATGATGTTGTCCGTAGGATTGCCCACTTATACAGTCACTTTGAGGTGATAGAAGTGGTCGAGAAGTGAGCAGAAGGTAGCAGTTTTAAGGGCAGAGGGAGAAAAGTGCCGAGGCAAGCACCAAAGGAAAAGAACTTCTGCAATAGTCTGGACAGATAGTAAGAGCAGTAGCAGTTTCTTTCTGTCTGCAAGGGTGAGGTTGTTGTTAGTTTTGGGTATTGTGCGATGCTCGATACCATTGTCGCAGCTTAAAATACTCTTTACAAGTGTCAGTCCTATTGAGGAGGGGTACTCCTGGGCTATGCACCTGAGTGTCTCCTGGGCCACCTGCAGCATCTGTACTTGTAACATGCCAAGGTCGTTATACGAGTGGTCAATTGGCCATAAAGAGGTTTGGTTGGATATGTTTATGTTTAGTGTGCAATACTGCTTTCCCGTATTGTCAGTTGGTCAGCTAGATATTTGCAGCTGGCAATGCCATTTAGTTTTGCTGTAATGCAGGGATTCACCAGTGTTTATTTTGTCTGTGAGCTTGTGCTGTCAACAGGTGATTAATTGTCCCTAGATAGAAGTGTTTTTCAGCGTTTGTGTTTTCACCTGTGGTTGTGGTCGTAGTTTCCCAGGTTAAGAATGAAGTGATTGTCAGAGTGTCTCAAGTTCCTGTACAGTCGTGTGGTGAGTTTTTTGAGTATCTGTGTGTGAGTTTCAAGGCAGTATTCTCTGTGAAGGTCGACAGTGTGTGTGGACTGTTGTGCACTTCGTTCTGTATCACCTGTAGGCGGCACAGGCGGTCAGAGCCACGTAACCCCAGACTGCAGCTGCATGTATCATCATGGGTCTAATCAGTATCATGTACACGGACCTCGATACCCTCCTATTCAGTGTGCTTTACCTGTTGAGCTTAGAGTAACACTGTTTGAGCCTTGCATTTGCTCAGTTGGCCTGTCACTGAAGTATATGACTTTCACACTGAAACGTACTGGGCGTGTGTGTAGTGTTATTTGTCTGCAGTCTTAATGTGGGGTCCTGCCCACTCATCTTGTATAGGGTGCCTAAAGGATGCTGCATTCTCAAAATGCTATACAACAATTCAAGCAAACAACATTAATAGTTTTTATTACAAATAAGAAGCTAGACAATGCTTAACCTGGAATTTACAATGGTGTCGCAAGCAATAGGCGACATGCAGTATAAATGCGAGTCCTTTGCTATATACAATGTTCGTGCAAGTTTGACACACAGTTTGTGGATCACTAATAACTGTTATTGTAGCATTCAGCGCTAGGCCTGTTCGTATACTGTCCTAATCCTGTCCAAATACTGAGTGGCCGAGGCTGGCAGGAGTGGCACTTATATTCTCTTTGTCTAGGGGCCTGCTCCCGTCGTGGTGTGGTCCTTGCCAGTGGGCTATTGGCTGACGGTGTGTTCACTGCCTTCTTAGCTCTTGCAATCTTAATTTTCATTCCAGAGCTTGTGGGTATGCCAGAACACTTAATGTTTGTGCAGTTGTTATGGTTTGTCAGTGAACAGAACTGCTTCACACTTGTCGCATTTGCTTTAACACACTGTCATTCCAGCTAGGCAGTTTTGTTTGCAGTTGCGAATTATGCCTGATGGTTTTCAGTCTTGCACTAGGATGGTAGTGTCATCTGCGTAGATGGTTGCCATTGTGTTTTGTTCAGTTGGAAAGTCAGTGACGTAGAGATTAAACTAGAGGGGCCCTTGGATGCTGCCTTGGGGTACTCCCACTTGTATACTGTGTTGTGTTGACTGTTTGCCCTGAATGTCGGTGTTGAAGCTTCTGTGGGTGAGATATGAGTGTGTAAGATGTACGAGCTCGTCGGAGAGACTAGCAGTGCAGAGTTTGCGAATGAGACGATTGTGCCGTTGATGACTGAAGACCAGGATCAGCGCTCCTGTAGCTTTGTTGGTGTTGGGGGTGTGTGTAATATGTACTACTACATGGAGGAGTTGTTGTGTTGTGGAGTGGTGATTGCTGAATCCAAATTGCTCCAGTCTCAGTGAGTCATTGGTGTTGCAGTGCATAGTAAGATGTTTGAGAATCATCTTCTCAACAATCTTATTCAGGGAGCTCAGCAGGCTGATGGCTCCGTAATTTTGTGGTAGGGAGTGGTATTTCCCTGGCTTCCTGAACATCAGGACAGGGAAGTGTTGATGTTGTAGAATGGTATTCGTCATATGTGTGAGATGCTCTATAGCTTTATTCGTGAACTCCTGGGTGACACGGTTTTGAAAGTGATTGGGACCAGGAGCTTTTCTAGCTGTTTTGTGCTTAATAACCTGTGTAATTTCATGTGTAGCAGTATGTATTGTTACATTGCACTTGGGCTGGGTTACAAGCCGTGTAACCTCCTGGTCCATTTCAAGTAGCAGTGCTGGATTGGAAGGAGCCAGATTCAGTGTGAATGATGTTGCTAGTGTTCTGGTCATCAGCTCATGCTTCTCCTCCATGGAGAATGCTGGTCTGTAAGGTATTTGTAAACTTGGTGTGTAGTATTTCTTCTTGGTGGAGTGGACAGCTATTTGCCACACTCCAGGTCATGTGGTGTGCAGCCCTGCGAGTGTATTGTCCCAGTTTGTGGTTTTAAAAGTTTTAATTTAGCCTGTATGATCCCCTGGAGCCTGCTAATATGCTGTTTGTACAGCCAGTATCTCCCGAGATGATCTCTCATTGACATTGGCCCCTGTATTTCTGGGAGCAGGGCCATTTGAGCATTCTTGTGGTATAAGTACCTTAATGGTACCTGCTATTGCATCCTGAACTGCGGTGGTAAGGGCTTTGACAGCTTCAACAAGTTTCCTGCTTTGTGTAATTTTGGGAATTTGTGGGATATGACTTTTCAAGCATTTCCTTGAACAATGCCCAATGTCCACACGTCAGTTGGACAATGAGCTCATGCTGTCTCCGAGCCATTGCTTCTTGATTTGTGGCAGCAAAGTCCAGATTTAGCTGGTTCATCACTTACTGATAGGTGGCAAAGCAAGACAGAAACGTCGAAGGGAACAGATGGCACTCCTGCCTCTTGTGCTGCAGTCTTGCTACGGGTCGTCGGGTGGGATCTGCTCGGTGGATCTGCGTCTCCCAGACATAAGGATACTTTTAAGGATAGAATGTGGGTATGAGACAGTTTTACTTTTTCGTCTGAAAAGACAATTTTGCTTTTTTAGTGTACATACAGAAGAGGGGAGTCCTTATGACTCACTTGTGCAAGATGCAATGCTCAGTGCAAGAGAGCACGGGTGGAAGACAGCAGCCTGTACTGGACAGTGTTGTCCAATGTGAACGTGCCCCGGACACTGAAATACCCTATTAAAGAATGGGAGAGTCACACTGGGGAAGTTCCAACCACAGTTGCAGGAACTTTGAGCCAGAACTCTTGGCCACCTAGCACTGTCAAGTGTGTAGCAGCGTGTGCTTGTTAGTGACACTCCAAAAAGTGTCCTGTGGCATCTACGCCAGTTTTAGCGTATGTGTAACACAAATATCCTCTCGCAGCTACTGCAGGTACAGGGGGAAGGCAGCTGCTCAGCTGTGACTCACCCATAGTACTGCCCGTGGTTTTCCTTGGTGGGAGGACTGGAACGAGGTGCACCAAGCCTTGTGATGCTCATTGAGGAACTGTTGGAGTGAGACGTAGTGACTCTGAGGTCAAGAAAGCTGGCAGTGACCAGAACAGGGTGTGCTGACTCCCGCCCCTCCCCAGATTTTCGACCTTAGCTTAGGAAAGAAAAGAATCATCACAGATCATTAAGGTTCAAAGAACTTGTCTTGAACACTGTAAGGGATCCGTGATCCAACAAACATTGATGCTAGTATCTGATGCCCAGGTCGATAGCCAACAGGAGTAGATTGTCGAGCGCTGCAGTAGGCAGTGAGACTAGTGCTGAGTGCGCAGTAGTATGGTAGAGTGTCGAGTGAGAAGTAGAGCGGAAAAGATGGGCAAGAATGGTGGTCGAGTGAGTTGTAAACGGTAAAATTCACTGGAGTATGACAAGTGAGCACGTCCCCCTGATCGTCGTGGGGTTGACTCTCACTAATGCCGATTCGCGAGTGATAAGAAACAGAAAGTGACAAGTGCCGAATTACGTGTTTCACGTCAACCGCGTCGGCCAGCAACAACCATGGATTGCAGTGAGGATTGTTGTGAATGTTAACCATCAGCATTGCGTGTGACAAAGTACTGAAAATCAGCAATCAATAAAAAGAGATAACCGCAATTAGACGTGTAAGGCAAAGGTAGCAACTGCCTCAGAATTTGTGTGTTAGTAGGAAATATATATCAGTTGTACATCGCAACCTTTGTGATACTTGACAATAGACAAACTTTCAATCATTAGCTATTCCGTCTCAGAACAGCCGCATTCGGTTGAAATACTCCTGAAACCACAGCAGAACAACCAATAGCCTTTCATCCATTAAGCACACGGTCATATATCATAATAATTAATTGTTTGGTGGCTTCGGTAAATTACCCAAAATCCAGTAAAGGAATTAATCGGGGGTGTTTCGACACGAATGCTTAAAAATTCTTTTGTAGTTAACCTATTTTCAGATTATGAAGTGTTCTTTGTTACAGCTTGTATTTTTGTTCCAGGTGGCACTGAACTTGATGGCTGTAGTGATGTCGTGAAGGCACAAAGTCGGAAGTTGTTAAACCTTCAGAAACAAGATTTTCAAAAGTACTTCTTCTCAGAAACCAATATTTCGCCCCTGTTTGTGTCGGATACACAGATGTTTCAGTTGTTGTCACATAATTTGAGTGTAGTGACTGAATCTAGAAAACAGTTTCTTTTGCTTCCCTGTACCCCAAGCATTATGTGCAATGCAGGACTCCTAACAAGACAAACACACAGAGCGCAGCCCTCTGTCTTCTCTTGCCATTTCTGCAGTTTGGGAGCACAGTCCGGAAGTCTGACTCATGTTGACCGGACCGGCAGGGCGAAAATGGTCAACGTGGGTTCGAAGCTGGTGACAGCATGAGCAAAGGTTTTTGTGGGACCCGAACTGATGAAACTCGTACGAGAAAATGGCCTGAAGAAAGGTGACGTACTTAGCATTGCTCGCCTGGCGGGAATTGTGGGGTCCAAGCAGACGTCCAGCCTTATCCCTCTGTGTCATAACATAATTTTATCCTCTGTGGCTGTGGACATTGAACTGGACTCTGCTCTCAACTGTGTGATTATAACTGGCACGGCAAAGTGTAGAGGGCAGACGGGCGTGGAGATGGAAGCTCTCACTGCTGTATCGGTGTCTGCCTTAACAGTGTATGATATGTGCAAAGCTGTGAGTCATGACATTGTGATATCTGAAATAATGCTTCTGGCCAAAAGTGGGGGAACTAGAGGAGACTTCCACCTGACATGAGCATCTGTGTGGGTAAGTGAAATAAGTTAAGTATACCTGGTGTGATGTAGGCAAATTTCAAAGTCTGTTCATAGTTATCATAAATTATACACTCCTGGAAATTGAAATAAGAACACCGTGAATTCATTGTCCCAGGAAGTGGAAACTTTGTTGACACATTCCTGGGGTCAGATACATCACATGATCACACTGACAGAACCACAGGCACATAGACACAGGCAACAGAGCATGCACAATGTCGGCACTAGTACAGTGTATATCCACCTTTCGCAGCAATGCAGGCTGCTATTCTCCCATGGAGACGATCGTAGAGATGCTGGATGTAGTCCTGTGGAATGGCTTGCCATGCCATTTCCACCTGGCGCCTCAGTTGGACCAGCGTTCGTGCTGGACGTGCAGACCGCATGAGACGACGCTTCATCCAGTCCCAAACATGCTCAATGGGGGACAGATCCGGAGATCTTGCTGGCCAGGGTAGTTGACTTACACCTTCTAGAGCACGTTGGGTGGCACGGGATACATGCGGACATGCATTGTCCTGTTGATACAGCAAGTTCCCTTGCCGGTCTAGGAATGGTAGAACGATGGGTTCGATGACGGTTTGGATGTACCGTGCACTATTCAGTGTCCCCTCGACGATCACCAGTGGTGTACGGCCAGTGTAGGAGATCGCTCCCCACACCATGATGCCGGGTGTTGGCCCTGTGTGCCTCGGTCGTATGCAGTCCTGATTGTGGCGCTCACCTGCACGGCGCCAAACACATATACGACCATCATTGGCACCAAGGCAGAAGCGACTCTCATCGCTGAAGACGACACGTCTCCATTCGTCCCTCCATTCACGCCTGTCGCGACACCACTGGAGGCAGGCTGCACGATGTTGGGGCATGAGCGGAAGACGGCCTAACGGTGTGCGGGACCGTAGCCCAGCTTCATGGAGACGGTTGCGAATGGTCCTCGCCGATACCCCAGGAGCAACAGTGTCCCTAATTTGCTGGGAAGTGGCGGTGCGGTCCCCTACGGCACTGCGTAGGATCCTACGGTCTTGGCGTGCATCCGTGCATCGCTGCGGTCCGGTCCCAGGTCGACGGGCACGTGCACCTTCCGCCGACCACTGGCGACAACATCGATGTACTGTGGAGACCTCACGCCCCACGTGTTGAGCAATTCGGCGGTACGTCCACCCGACCTCCTGCATGCCCACTATACGCCCTCGCTCAAAGTCCGTCAACTGCACATACGGTTCACGTCAACGCTGTCGCGGCATGCTACCAGTGTTAAAGACTGCGATGGAGCTCCGTATGCCATGGCAAACTGGCTGACACTGACGGCGGCGGTGCACAAATGCTGCGCAGCTAGCGCCATTCGACGGCCAACACCGCGGTTCTTGGTGTGTCCGCTGTGCCGTGCGTGTGATCATTGCTTGTACAGCCATCTCGCAGTGTCCGAAGCAAGTATGATGGGTCTGACACACTGGTGTCAATGTGTTCCTTTTTCCATTTCCAGGAGTGTATACACATCGAATTGGCCTGAATATAAGTTGCACCTTTAATTTCGAAAAAGAGAGAAACTTAATTAAAAATAATTTGTCAAGTTGCCCATTTACAAAAGCTTTTCAAAATGTGATTTACCCTTAACCACTTTTTTTGTAGTACACTGTAGATAAATTACACACAAAAACAAAGCTTTCAATTGCAGTTTTCATGTAAGACACTCTTAACTTCACTAACATTCATTGTTTTGTCACTGTCAGTATTTTTGTCACTCTCCTCCCAAAGTACAGTGCCATCGCTACAATCCCGGGCATTGCATGTGCAGCATTTCTTGAACCATACCTTTAAAAAGCACATCTGTTAGATGAATAACTGTGAGTTTGAAATTTGCAACGTAACTGTACCGAATTCCAAAATTTTCACTCAATGTTGTGCTTCATTGGTGAAGAATAAATTATATTCTTTAGTTAGGGAAAAACTATGCCTGTCCCATTGTCTAAAATAGTGAAACTGTGACAGTGGTAATACAGAGGGGTCCAGAAAACTGTAGACTCTCTTTGATAGTCAATATTGATGGAACAAAATGGCATAGTGTCAAAATTCTTGCATGGGAGGAAGATCATTTTGTGTGTTCAAAGTGACACCTGTTAGCAGCCAAGCAACATCAATGTTGCTGAATTGTTGACTGAAGTACAGCTGTCAGTGTTGCCAGTGTGGTAGCTGCACAGGATGTCTTGATGGTCTCTCATATCTCATTCAGTGTAGCTGGGTTCTGTTGGTAAACTTTGTTTGTCGAGTTCCCCCATTGGTAGAAGTCGAGAATTGTAAGGTCCTGTGACCTTGGTGGGCACTTGACAGCTCCTCTTCGACTTATCCGTCGTCCAGGTAGATTTTCATCTAAGTAGAATCTGATATCTCTGTGGTGGTGAGGTGGAGTACAGTCTTGTAGGTAAAAATCTTTTGTTTCCAAACACCACTTGGATGGCTAATAAAATCAATGTTTGCAGCATGTGATACACCTCACCATTTATGTACCTTCAAAGAAGAATGGGTCAGAGAAACAATACTATGACGGACAACACCACACATGAACACCAAGTGAAGTAACATGTTTGTCCATGTGAACATGAGGATTTTCAGCAGCCCAATACACGCAGCTATGGCAGTTTACATTACCATTCAGGTTGAATTGTGCCTCATTAGGCCAGATAACCTTCCCTGCAAACCATTCATCTTCGTGAAGCATGCCTTCAGATCACTCGTAGTGCTCCATCCTTCAATTCCAGTTGTCCTCATTCATAGTGTGAAACAATCTTGGAATGTACACTTTCCACTTTGCAGTCTTCAGAATTTGTCATGCACTTGATCAGCTTATCCCACTTCCCCATACACCCTGCTTCATAGATTCTTGAGATGATCTAGAAAAATGTTGCAATACAGCAGTGCTGGAACCTGGAGGTTGATGTTCTTGTTCGGAGGACCTTTCCTTGTGCACATTTTAAACAGTATTGTCGGCTTAAAATTGATACCAAATACAATAAATTGTTGTTTCAGTAAAGCCTTGCATTGGTCAAACAATAGTTGTACTTCATTCAGTGCTGCATTGTCATCTGCTGGAAACCCACACTACAAGATCTGTTGGGAAAACAGTGGTTTATGCTACCACTCAAAATTGCAGCCATATAACACATTGTTCCAAAGGTAATAACTATCAGAAAATGTCTACACTTTTCTGGATCCCTCTGTAGTCACTACCTAAATGGGATATCAACAAAGAGAATGTTTGCATTGCTACCTCATACACAACAATTGATTTACAAACTGTAGTGATATTTTTGTTTCATTTCAAACTTAAGAAGAAGCACTACAGTTGAGGTTTCTATGATTCATAAAAGTCCCAGTTTTTATGGGGTGTGCTGTATACTCTAATTTTTTGGAGATTTTTTGTAGAAATGGTGTATCTTATATTCAGGCCAGTATGGTACCCGGTACCATCCTGTTTTAAGTCTTAATTCAAAATATTTATCTTTCTTTTTCCAATACCTAATCAATTTGAGAGAGATATTTAAACCAAAAAATAAGCACTAGCAAGTACATTAATTTGCTGTTGTTAAAACTTTTTCTCGTGCATGTTCTCTACAATTTTGATATGACACCACCTGCACTCTTATCTTGTTGCCAGTAAAAAGTGAGTAAGTAGGTCATTAAACTCTCTCTCTCTCTCTGTGCCCTCCCCCAGCTGTGTGGTAGCGTCCTCTGTGTTGCTCTATTGTTTCAATTTTTGATGGTCCTGTGCTGTGAAAAGTTGAGGTGAAGTGTTCATTCTTAAATGAATAGTGTGTATGAGCTCTTTTCTCTTAGGATCAGGTTGTCATTGCTGTGTTCATTGATGTAAAATGACACTTTTTTAACAGTTCCTAAAAGGTGCACCACTTCATTGACACTTTTGCTCAGGTGTAGAGCATATTGGCCAGACTAATTTACATGTTTCAGCTTTACACTGTATGGTATCCTCTTTTTTAAAGGCCTATTATCTTTCTTGTGTGTGACTTGTCCAGAGATTGAAAATGTTTTATTTTTTAAGTTACCAATCCAGAACAGGTTTCTGTCAATTTAATTCTTCAGGTTTTTCCAGAAATTTGCTGAAATTCCCGAGTTGTCCTTTGCACAGTCGGACATCATTGTCTTACTCGCATATTTCGGTGACATTAGTTGTTGCTTTTACAAAGTGCTACTTGAGACTGATCATCAGATGGAGCAGGTCTGTAATTTGTTCCCTCAGCCTTCATGCTTCATCTGCAATCTGCTCTGACAGACACCATCCTCGGGTGTCCGTGTTATGTGATATTCCGAGTGTCATCTACACTCACGGGCACGATTCTTGTGTGTTATGTTTTCAGTCCAAGCTGGTTGGTAGAATTCTGTTTGCGGGCTGTCCCTGTTTGGGGACAAGGATCGGCAGGGCATGAAACCCTAATCTTTCATCTTTCAGTTAACTCAAATGTCGAGTGTCACTTTTTTCATGTACTGCGGTTACAAATATAAGAAAATACAAAATGAAAATTTCTCAACATAGTCATGTTTCTTTTCAGTATGTTTCTCAGATCAGTACACTGCAATGTAAATATTCCATTAAAAGAATATATTTTTGATTGTTTCTTCAGTCAAAGATGCATTGCCTTTTTGACTTAACAATCAATGTCAAATCATTGTCCCTCAAACAATGCTGCAGGGGTTTGACAACGTGAGACCATGGCTTTATGGAGGATCACCTAGAATTAGCTGCCGTCTTTTCTGACATGATTTTAAATCAATGCTACCATCACCGTTTCTTTTGCTTAGGGTTTTGAATCTAGGAATGATGCAAACAATCAGCAGTTTATTTCTTTCTTATGTGATCTTGTTTTCTCCTCCCCAGCCCCCTTTCTTCTTTCATTTGGTAGCCTTGAGCAAATTGAATATTCCTGATTTTGTTTGTATTTATTAATCTGTTTGTGCCTCTAATTCTTAAAAGACTTCATTATGACAGTAATACTCTGAAGCAGGAAATTTGGGGAAAAAGAGCTGCATTCATTTATGCTGTTGTAAAATGGAGGAATTGGTTGTAGTTGGAAAATTTAATGCTGGTCTTCAATATTTTAATTGTTATAGTTTGGGGTATGATTGTTGTAATTAGAAAATGAATGTGTGCCTTGTGCACTATGTTGTTACAGTAATTTGGAGTTTATTTTGTACATCATCTGGTGTAAATTATAACATTTTAAGCAAAAACTTCTGTCTCTCAACAGCTTTCTTAATAACACTATTCCAGTAACTGGATATGCATATTGAAATATCTGTGTTGTATATTAGATTCTATAACCTGTACTGAGGCAATATTTTGCGGTTGCAAATTTTCTTGACTATTATTAAGTGTGTGTGTGTGTTGCTTATGCCCTACATACGAGTCCTCCAAGCTACTGATGATCTGACCAATGTACGACATGCCAAAATGCTACGGCTGCATGGGGGGATACAATTAAATCCCATCCCCCCCCCCCCCCCAATTATCTCTCTCTCTCTCTCTCTCTCTCTCTCTCTCTCTCTCTCTCTCTCTCTCTCTTTCAAAGATCGGCAGGTTCAGGAATCTAACACAGAAAGAATTTAATCACGGTTTCTTTTTCATCTCTATCATACAATGTAGTCCAATTTTTTGCTAATACAGAAATAACATTTTGTGATTTATGTTGTGTACTCTTCAAAAGATCTAATGATGTCCTCATTCCTTTCTTATAAACAAAACAAGAAGAAACTGACAATAATTGTCATTAAAATAAAACACAGAACAGTGTTCATCCACACTCTGCAAACCACTATGAAGAGTATGACAGAGGGTACATCTCACTGTACCAGATATTAAAGCTTGTTCATATTTCCTTTCCTCCATCTTGTACTTCAACTTTTCTTCCTTAAACTTATCCTGTTTCTAACTACTCTGATTTGCTTTTGTGGTTAGTGTGAATTTAAACTCAGTTGCCATAAATATCTAATATGTTTTATTGAACAGTGAATGGATTATTTTATATTTCATCTAATGCTGTTCTGCTCTTTGTTACGGCACAAATGGTGTTCCCTACTTTTGTGCAATTTTCACGCAACTTGAAAAAATGGTGAGATAAACAACTAGCTTCATGATTTATTTATGTTTTGAATGTACCACAAATGTTTTGAATGTAACCAAAAATGCTTGTTGTTGTAAAATATACTTTCAACTTGCCTCCTTCACTAGCTGAAAACCTTTTTAGTTTCTCATGTTACCCCTGATGTCTTCTTTTTGGTTGATTCATTTATAATAACATTTTACTGTCCTGAGTAGTACCTGCGTATAAATATAATTTTATTTTTATTTTTAGTGATGTGCGTTTTTATGTGCATATTCTTTCAGTCCTGTGTAATGTGAGTCTCTGTTTAATGGTATGGTTATGTTGTCTTCAGACTTAAAGAATTGATGTAGAAATTTATAGTTTTCAGCATGTGGTTCAACAGATCCTTATTGTGTTCCTAAATTGGAAAAGTCCTAAAAACAGAAACTATAAAATAACTGTATAGAAATTTTGGACCACCATTGGTTAAATATTTTACTACCAACCCAAGAAATAAATTGGGAACAATGTGCAGCATCTTATTCAGTGTAAAAGAAAACTCAAATTTAGTTAAAAGTGGACCACTTGAGTTTGCTAAAGGCATAGAATCATGTGTTTCTAGTGTTCTTAAATCCATTCAAAACCCTCGAAAAGAACAAAAAACTAAGAGAATATAATATTGAACTTACAGGCCTAAGTCTGAAAACAACATTATAATTGTGTGTATTTGGTTTTGTTTCTATGCTGTTGACATCCTGTACTGTTGATTTTAAATTATATGTGAGAGTTGATGTTTGGAAGCTAAGTGCAGGAAAGAAGACCATGAAGTGAAATCCACCCTTTATGTTCTCAGTTGGCGGAGAATGTGGGCAAAGAACTGGAAATCTTTGAGGTACCAAATGGTCAAGGGCTGTGATATTGCCCTTTTAACGTCACTTAGAGTAGACATAGTTCTCTTAGTCCCAAGTGTAAGACAACATTTTTGGTACCTTACAATTTCAGTGGTTTCCATTTACAATTTCTGTTTACAGTGCTCATCATCAAATGTTTTGGTGTTGTTATTTGATTTCATATAAATAACATAGAGGTAGTTATTTCACATACTATTATGTTTCTGATAGCTTTTTCTCACAAAGCATACTTTAGGCTCATATTTTATTGTAAAATATTTAAACTGACAGACATATAGACTTACATTTTCGGCATGTCTTCTGTCACCAGTTTCACCTCTAATATTGACTGCAAAGCAGAAGTGATCAGCATAGAAAATGATGGAGTGAGGGTGGAGAGGGGGAGGGGGGGGGGGGGGAGAAATGTAATATTGAAACTAAAATCAAGAAAGAGAGCAGTCAATTGAGGATACAATGAAACATTTGGGACCTCATTAACTGCAGGATCATTCTAGTAGAATAGAATTGTATAAAAGATTACTGCCAAAGAGAAGTGTTAGAACTTCAAGTTTAACACATATATTTAGGAACAACACAACAACACATATAAGTCACTGAGTAAGTTGACCTGTGTACAAGTCGGCATTCGATTCAACACTGAGTCTCAGTCTAGCGGCCGCTGCTCAGCTGGCCGCTTAGGTGGCGCAGCTGCTGCATGGCTGGCAGACAGCACCGCACGTAGAGGACATGTGTAATTGCGCGGCAGCACTTTGAATAATCGGCGAGTCACAACACTTTTCCCCCCTTTGAAATTGTTGCACTGGTCTTGATGGAGGTGTCCTGGAGATGGCTAACGTCCATAGGCGTTGTTTGACTCGCCGTAAAGTCTCGAGGAGTAGGCTTCCCGTACGGACGGAAGTGTCCCCGATGATAACGGGTTGAAATGACAGGAGACGTGGGCGATGTGTCGGCGTCCGTTGGAGAAGGAGGCGAGTAGCTGTACTCTGACAGAGGATGATCCTCCGGTTCCTGCATGGGCACGTCTCCTGGTGGCGTCCGTTCTGGTGCTGGCATCGCAATGACGGTGAGAGGGCTGCGTTGTGAGTATTGAGAGATGCCAAGATCCCGAGCATCAGGTAGAGCCAAAGGTGGTGTGGCGGCATTCAGAACAGGCGTTGCTGGCACCCGAGGCCGAAGCTGGTCCAAATGACGCACTGCAACACCCATGTCCATCTGGATTTCATACAGGCGTCTGCCACAGTGTCGTAAGATGCGGCCCGGGCTCCTTTTTGGCCACCTGCCATATCCCCGTACCCAGACGAGGTCGTCGGCGGTGAACCGGCCAAGGGAAGGCACCCGCGGCCGTGAGGAGGGAGGCCGCAGAAGATGAAGTAGCGTGCGGGGCTGTCGCCATGTAAGAGCTCAGCCGGGCTGTGATCACCCATGGGGGTGAAACGGTAAGACGCCAGGAACAGGAGAAGCGCATCATCAGCAGCAGAAGAAGTCAGAAGTTTTCGCATCTGAGCCTTAAATGTGCGGACCAGCCGTTCAGCCCCACCGTTGCATTGTGGATGGAACGGCGGGGCCGTGACATGAGTAACGCCGTGACGAGCACAAAAATCTGCAAAGTCGGAAGAGGCAAATTGCGGACCATTATCAGTAACAAGAGTACAGGGGAGGCCTTCCAAAGAAAAAATGCAGGCGAGAGCACTGGTGGTTGCCACGGTGGTAGGTGACATGCAATGGACAATGAAAGGAAAGTTAGAGTAGGCGTCAATTACAAGGAGCCAATAAGTACCTAAAAAAGGTCCCGCAAAGTCAGCATGAATGCGCTGCCAGGGCTTCTCAGGCGAAGGCCACGGTGACAGAGATGACTTCGGGGCAGCGGCCTGTGACCACTCACTGGAAGTGACAGGAAGTAAGACCCCTGACGCAGTGAGACGATCCAACTCCCGTTTAACCCGATTTCGAAGGGCCACAGGAATGGGCAGAGCCCGAAAAAACTTAGGCCGAGCAGTGGGTTTGAGCGTAATATGAGCTTCAAAGTCGTTCGCACGGCCTAAACTGGGAGAAAAAAGGGACAAAAATGTAGTCGACAAGGAATCCAGTTGAGCATAAGGAATAGCGTCAGAGACAATATTGACAGAGTCATCTATGGAGAACCCAAAAACGTGAAAGGCATCGAAACCAAAAAGATTTTCTGCATTGGCAGAACTCCGGAGATGGGAACTTGCCCTTCAGTATATCCTCTCTTCTCGTTATCCGCCAGGCCTCAACCTCTGCTAATTTCAAGTTGCCGCTGCTCATAGCTCACCTGTCTTTCAACAACATCTTTGCCTCTGTACTTCTGCCTCGACTGACATCTCTGTCGAATCTCTTTGCCTTTACAAATGTCTGCTTGTGTCTGTGTATGTGTGGTTGGATATGGGTGTGTGTGCAAGTGTATACCTGTTCTTTCTTCCCCCTAAGGTAAGTCTTTCCGCTCCTGGGATTGGAATGACTCCTTACCCTCTCCCTTAAAACCCACATCCTTTCGTATTTCCCTCTTTCCTGATGAAGCAACCGTTGGTAGCGAAAACTAGAATTTTGTGTGTATGATTGTGTTTGTTTGTGTGTCTATCGACCTGCCAGCGCTTTCGTATGGTAAGTCACATCATTTTTGTTTTTAGATATATTTTCCTGCTTGGAATGTTTCCCTCTTATTATGCATTCAGTTAACTAAGTAGAAATCAGTAATATCTTATCTCAGTGAGGAACTTGAAACTTTCAGCGCACGTCAGGAGCATGGAGAGGTGCTCTTCCTCTACTTGAAAAGAACAGTTGACCACGCACTGAGTAGATAGGTTCCTAGTAGAACAGTTCATAATGGGATGCAACCTCCATGGTATACAGTCACTGTAAAGAAAACTTCTAAAGGAACAGAGATTACTGCATAATACGTGTAAAACAAAGTGTAGGATTATAGATTGAGAGAGGCTGGATGAAACATGTTTGGCTGTCAAGAGAGCAATGCATGAAGCCTTCAATGACTACTGTAGCAGAATATTGTCAAATGACATTTCACAAAATCCAAATAAATTCTGGTCATATGTAAGGGCTGTTAGTGGCACAAAAGTTAGTGTCCAGTCCCTAGCAAGTGAGACAGGAACTGATATTGAGGGTAGCAAAGTAAAAGCTGAAATTCTGAACTCGATTTGCAAATGTTCCTTTGCAAATAAAAACCCAGGAGAACTGCCCCAATTCAATCCTCGTACACTGAAAAAATGAACGAAATAGGTATTAGTGTCAGTTGTGTTGAGAAACAGTTGAAATCATTAAACAAAGCTCCAGACCCCGATGGAATCGCAGTCAGATTCTATATTGAATTTGTGGCTGAGTTATCCTCTCTTCTCACTGTAATCTATCCAAAAAACCTTACCCAGTTTTTGGAAAAAGTTACAGATCACACCTGTCTACAAGAAGGGTTGTAGGAGTGACAAAACTACCATCCAGTAGCCTTGACATCAATTTGTTGTAGATTCTTAGAAAATATTTTGAGCTCAAACATAATGAGGTATCTCGAACGGAACTACCTTCTCGAATCAACCAGCATGGTTTTCAAAAACATAGATGATATGAAATCCAACTCTCACTTTTCTCACATAACTTGCTGAAAGCGTTGGATCAAGGCAACAGGTAGATAGTGTTTCTTGATTTCCTAACAGTATTTGATTCTGTTCCACACCTACACTTACTGTGAAAAGTACGATCATATGGGGTATCAAGTGAAATTCGTGACTGGATTGAGGACTTTTTGATAAGAAGGACACAGCATGGTACCTTGGATGGAGAGTCATCATCAGATGTAGAAGTAACTTCAGGTGTGCCCCAGGGAAGTGTGTTGGGGCCCTTGCAGTTCTTGTCCATTAATGACCTTGCTGTAAATCAGGATTTTTGCAGATGATGCAGCTATCTGTAATGAAGTGCTATTTCAGAGAAGCTGCATAAATATTCATTCAGATCTTGATGAGATTTCAACATGGTGCAGTGATTGGCAACTTGCTCTGAATGTTTAGAAATGTATAAACTTAGTATCCTGTGACTATAATATTGGTGAGTCACTGTCGGAATCTGCCAACTCGTACAAATACCTGTGTGTAACACTTTGTAGGAATATGAAATGGCATGATCACATAGGTTCAGTTGTGGGTAAAGCAGGTTGTAGACCTTGGTTTATTGGTATAATAATGGGGAAATGCAATCAGTCTACTAAAGAGATGCTTAAAAGTCATTCGTGTAACCCCCCCCCCCCCCCCCCCCCTCCGCCCACCACCCTAGACTATTGCTAAAGTGTGTGGGACTTGTACCAGATGAGACTAGCAGGAGACATTGAATGTATACAAAGAAAGGCAGCATGGTCACAGGTTTGCTTAATCCATGGGAGAGTGTCACAGAGATACTGAAGGAACTGAAATGGCAGACTGTTGAAGACAGGTGTAAACTATCCCAATAAAGTGTATTAGCAAAGTTTCAAGAACTGTCTTTAAATGATTACTCTAGGGATATACCACAACCCCCCCACATATTGCTCTCACAGGGGTTGTGAAGATAAGATGAGAATGATTACTGCTCACACAGAGGCATTCAGACAAATTCAGACAATCATTCTTCCATTCTCGATACATGAATGAAACAGCAAGAAACCCTGATAACTGGTACAATGGGACTTACCCTGTACCATGCACCTCCTGGTGGATTGCAGATTATAAACGTAGATGTGAACTGACAGTCTCTTACATGTGCATGAGGGAAACATCTAATCACCTTTATTTTACCAAGACAAAAATTATGATTTAATAAAGCTTCTAACCTTGACAGGAAATAATGGATTAGGCTGTCCGTAAATTATAAACTAACATTATTGTGATGATGGAAAATCTCATATAAAGACGTGAAACAAATACTAACAAAGAGATAGAGGGGCTGGCCAGTACAGCCAATAGATACACAAAACATAACAGAAAATTTACGTATCCTAGCTTTTGGAACTTTGTTCCTTCGTCAGGGAGGAGAGAGGGGAAAGAAGGGGAAGAAGAGAAAGTGGATTCAGTTACTCACAACCCAGGTTATGAAGCAACAGGGTAGAGGTAAACAGGGAGGGTAGCAAAGATGGAGGCATGGGTGTATACTCTACAGTATGTCAACATGTTGCCTTGACCTGTTTGATCACCAGGTCTGGCTCCAATTCAGTGCACACGGGACATCGTCGAACAACTCCAGTGTCTCTCAAAAACAGCATTAACCATCCCTGTTTTGATGACAATGTGAAACAGGCATGGAACTTCATCCCACAAACTCATATCCAGCACAGTGCATGCACGTTTACATGCTTACATTCGGGCAGTTACACTGGATTTCAATGTATTAGTGTATCACATTTGCAATGGTGTATCTCGCACTTATATTATCCTGTGATCTTGCAACGTTAATCACTTAAATAAGTTACTTAGACATATATGTTCCTGAAATTTCATTACTCTACGTTAATTACTTTTTGGTGTTGCAATTTTTTTTTTTTTTTTTTCAGTGTACATGATGACTACAATAATACATTATAATGTTTCTCCAGTGGTTTCAACATTAACTTTTTAACGGAAAAGATTTTGCTTGCAGTTCATTTTTAAGTTAACATTTCTAAACTTTTTAACAATCCATATTAAAGCTAGCAATAGTAACTATATTAGTAATTGCTACTGTAAACAGTTACACATATGAACATCAGTTTTGAATAATGGGTTTTGAGTGTAAATAATGTTTTATGTAAGTGTTTGCATTGATACTTAAAATTAAATGTCATGTAATGAATGTCCACTGTTTTGTTGGATCAAGTTATTTACGAACGCGATGTACTGTGTTCTTCCATTAGAGAATGAGACTGTATTGTTTATCGGTTTCATTACAAAGTGCTAATAAGCTTTTAGTTAGAAAACCTTCTGTAACTGGAATTATTAATATGAGAAAAATAGGAACAATGAAGGAACGGAAGATCAGTTGCAGAAACAAGAGTAGCTCTGAGTTGCAAGAGTGGTTGCTTTTCCCACACATGTAATTAACTGGCATTATCACCACTATTAACTTACCGTGGTTTCACATCTCATCTGTTCATTGTTCCCCATGTCCTGCCCTTCTGTTCCCCCTTCCTATTAGACCATATATGCCTCTGTTACTGTAATCGATATGTAAACAATATTTTTCACATGACCATTTTTTTTTACAGGTTGTAATATTTGACATTGCAGCTTTTGAAAATGGAGCAGGATGTTGTGCCCTCTTTCCTATTGGAGTGTTTCTCTGTGATCAGAATTGGAGGCAGACAATTCACTTGAACTTCCATTGCTGTTGTTGATATCTTTGAATCATGTTGTTTCTTTGTGATTAATAAAAAAATTATACAATCCAATGGTTTCTTCACCTTGTCTTTAAAAATTCCAGACCTATTGTTCAAACACATATTTTGAGAGTTATGCATCTGAGCATTTTTGTGGAAAGTGTGTTTCACACATACTTTCAAGATAAATTGAATAATGACCCCCATTTTGTGTGTTGGGGAAAATAATTTGATACAGCTAAATGCATATTCAGGTACACACATTTGCTCGCGCCTGAGACAAAGTGAGAGTGATTCAAAGGAAGAATTCACTACTTTTTACCTACTTTCTGAATAACTCGTACTTTCATCAGAAATGTCACAATGCAAAGTTGATTAGATAAAGGGACAAAAATGAGAGCAAAATATAATTTGAATATCAGAAAAAATAACCAATTAGTGTTTGCGTAATACTTTACGGCAAGCCTAAAATTAATTTTTAAGCATTGGGAAATCTGGGATGGAATAACAATAATATGGAATAGGATAGCTTTCTGCTCCCCACCTAGAGGAGACACTGAGTGGCAGACTGGCACATTGAAGGAAGATTTTTAGATATTAGAAAGTATGGGACAGTCCTCATCTAGCAGGTGTGGTGGTGTGAGGCCGGGGTGGGAGCAGGTAAAGGCCTAGATATGTGAGACAGAGAGACTAGCAAAGGTTTAGGTAACGGGGTTTACAGGAGTGAAGAATATGTCACAGCTAGAGTTTCTAGGCTTCGTTCCTGTGGCCCCACACCTCAATGCCCTCCCCTGCTCCCATTCCAACCTCACACACTATTACGTCCCCCTAGTACACCTCTCTCTGTCTGTCCACCTCCACACTCCCAACCAGCAGAGACTCCCTATGCTGAGGTGGGCTCTGTCCATTAGATTACACTCGTAAGATAAAAATAAACATTATGCAGCATGAAAGAATTATCTGTGTGGGATGGAAATATGTAGATGTGATGTACGTGCACAGACACAAAAAAAAAAAAAAAATTACAATGTCAGAAAAATTGAATGATTTATTCAAGAGAAAGAGCTTTACAAATTGAGCAAGTTGGTCCACCTCTGACTCTTGAGCAAGTTTGGCATTGATAGATTTGTTGGATGTCCTACTGAGGGACATCAAACCAAATTCTATCCAAGTGGCGCATTGTATTGTCTAAATCATGAGCTGGTTGGGTGGCCCTGCCCATAATGCCCCAGACATACTCAGTTGGGGAGAAATCCCGTGACGTAGCTGGCGAAGATAAGGTGTGGCAAGTATGAAGACAAATTGTGTGTGGGCAGGCATTATCTTGCAGAAATGTAAGCAAATGATGGCTTGTCATGACGAGAAACAAAATGGGGTTTATAATATCGTCAACAGATGTCTGTGTTGTAATGGTGACACAGATGACAACCAAAGAGGTCCTGTTATGAAAAGAAATGGCACAGTAGACCATCAGTCCTCGTTGGGCTGTATGGCAGCCAGCAGCCGGGTTGGTATCGCACTGCTATCTGGTGTGTCCCCAGGCACGTCCCTGGTCTGGAATTGCATTGACTGGAATATAATTGGCTTCAGTGATGAATCCCACTATGAACTGAGCCTCAATGATCAGCACAGAAGTGCCTGAAGACGCCCCAGACGGTGGGATACCACCTTGAATGTCACATCCCTTACGGTCCAACTACCAGGACTGATGATCTGGGGTGCGATTTCTTTTCGTAACAGATCCCTTTTGGTCAACAGACGACTATGCTGTAGGGGTGACATGGATGTCACCCCTACAGCATAGTTGTCTGTTGACAATACTGTAAATCCTATTTTGTTTCCCTTCTTGGCAAGGCATACATTGCTTACATTTCAGCAAGATAATACCTGTCCGCACACAGCTTGTCCTCATGCTTGCCAAACCCTACCTTGGCCAGCAAAGTTGCTGGATCTCTCCCCAATTGAGAATGTAAGGAACATTATGGGCTGGCCGTTAGACCACCTCGGTATTTTGACTATCTACAGTGACATTTGAATAGAATTTGGCATGATGTCCCTCTGTTGGACATCCAACAACTCTATCAGCCAGAGCCAAGCTTGTATAAGGGCCAGAGGTGGACCATCTCATCCAATTTGTGATGCTCTTTCTCTTGAATAAATCATCCAGTTTTTTCTGAAACTGTAATTATTTTTCTGTCTTCACATGTATGTCACATTTACTGATTTCAGCCCTATTTGGTATTTGGATAATTCCTTCAGTACCTAAGTGTTTTTTTGAGTATATAATATCTGACAGTTTCTTTTTTTTTTTCAGTATGCTTGTCTGCTGCACATTGCCTGCTCTAACTGGTGAGTAGCAATCTGTCCTATTTCATATTGTTAGAATTAACTTTTGACACTCAATATTTATGATGCAAGCAAACTGTTATTGCCACTTGACATGATGGTGAATGGTACTCTGTTAGCCATTGGCACAAATGGATTGACATGATAAAACAAGGCTCCACAGCTTTTACAAACTTTTTGAATGTGATAAATACAGCTTACTGCTGTCAATACTTTTGTTAATTACAATTTTGATCGTTTGTTATTTTCAAGCATACATGTCAGGTGCTACGACACATTTGAATTACTGCAAATGGACAAAGATGACCAGACTCATTTCTCTTCAGTAGAAACAACTATCGACAAGAGAAGAAACTTAATGTCATTCAAATCTACTTTTTCATTGGTAGAGATCTTTCACTCATGGGATTAGCAGCAGAGATTAAAAAGAAGCAGCAGCAAACAGATCCAAGGCATCCATTGTTTGGAGCTCATGTTCTTCCATCACAACTCCTTATAATAGTATCAGCTCTGGAGAACTAAGTCCTGATTCATTTTCTTGTAACAAAATAGACTGGCATTACCTTCCAGTTAAAAATGTGAAGCTTTACATGAATGTCCTACATGCAGTTTTTTTATACTTGTGCTCTTTGAGTTCCTGTCCTAGAATACATTAAAATATTAAAAAATGTGTAAATTAATCTTTGAAACAATCCAAACCTTTCAATGGAAACCAGGAAAGACTTAGAAACATTATAATTTAAAAAAAAAATCTAGGAAAGGTAATGTAAGGAACAATCAGGGAAAGTCTGCTGTACCCTTCCTGTTGTGTATTGTGTTATTGTTATTCTTAATTTTTTAAAATTTGATAATGGCCATTAAAGACCATGCAGAATAGCAATTGCACATTACTAGAAGCTGCCTTTGCATTCTTCCTCCAACAGCCCGTTGTATTTGCTCATCGTAGAAGCCTTTAAAGTTGTAACTCTGGTCAGTCTGAGACACCGCCTAGATTTAATCCAGCCTGTCAAAGATCCCTTTGTCATTCCCCTGAACCACGTCAGAAACTTTAAGGTTGTTTCCAAGAGTATTAAAAATCTGTTTTGTCATCCTGACCTTCAAACTTTCGTCTTCCTGACTCGACAGGTGCAGGCAGTATTTCTCGATTTCTGAACAGCTTTTGACTTAGTGCCAGATTGATGCTTATTATCAAAATTGCTACCGTGAGGGGTATCGAGTGAAATTTGTCACTGGAATTGAGGATATTTTGGTAGGAATGACTTACATGTTATCTTGGGTGGGGAGTCATCATCTGATGTAGAAGTAACCTCAGATGTGTCATAGAGAGGTATGTTGTGACCATTGCTGTTCATGTTCATGTACATTAATGACTTTGCAGACAATATTAATAGTAAAGCACTCTTTTCACAGATAGTGCATTTATCTAGAATAAAGTACAGTCTGAAAGAAATTGTACAAACATTCGTCAGATCTTGATAATTTCAAACTTTCTTTTAAATGTTTGGACATGTAAAATCGTTCATTTTGCAAAATGAAGAAAACGCAGTGTGGTATGACTACAGTATCAGGGTGTCTTGCTTGGATTAAGCCTATTCATACAATTACCTGGGTGGAGCACTTTGTAGGGATATGAAATGGGACAGTCATATAGGCCCACTCAGGGGTAAGGCTGGCGAAAGAGTTAGATTCTTTTTTGGTAGAATACCATAGAAATGCAGTCATTCTACAAATCGTTTGTATGATCCATCCTAGAATATTGCTCAAATGTGTGGGACTCGTATCAAAATGGATTAATGGGTGATTTGAACGCATGCAGAGAAGGGCAGATCAAATGGTCACAGGTTTGTTTGACCCAAGGGAGAGTGTCACAGAGATGCTGAAATAACTGAATTGGCAGACGCTTCAAGATAAGATGTACACTATCCTAAGAAAGTATGCTTACCAAAAGACGACTCTAGGAATATGTTACAACCTTGTAACTATTGCTCCCATAGGGACCGTGAGGACAATATTAGATTAATTACAGCATGCATAGAAAGATTTAAATGGTCTTGAAACATGAACAAGCTTTAATATCTGGTACAGTGAGATGTACCCTCTGTCATACTCTTCATAGTGGTTTGCAGAGTGTGGATGAACATGTAGATAGCATCATCAAGAACGCAATCAACGTGTCTCTGAAACTTGAGCTTCTCCTAGTGTGTTGTGTCACAAACGTTTTGACATTATTATACATACAAGACTGCAAAGTGGAAAGTGTACATTCCAAGATTGTTTCACACTATGAATGAGGACAACCCGAATCGAAGGATGGAGCACTACGAGTGGTCTGAAGGCATGCTTCACGAAGATGAATGGTTTGCAGGGAAGGTTATCTGGCCTAATGAGGCACAATTCAACCTGAATGGTAATGTAAACTGTCATAGCTGCGTGTATTGGGCTGCTGAAAATCCTCATGTTCACATGGACAAACATGTTACTTCACTTGGTGTTAATGTGTGGTGTGGTCCGTCATAGTATTGTTTCTCTGACCCATTCTTCTTTGAAGGTACATAACTGGTGAGGTGTATCATATGCTGCAAACATTGATTTTATTAGCCATCCAAGAGGTGTTTGGAAACAAAAGATTTTTACCTACAAGACTGTACTCCGCCTCACCACCACAGAGATATCAGATTCTACTTAGATGAAAATCTACCTGGACGACGGATAAGTCGAAGAGGAGCTGTCAAGTGCCCACCAAGGTCACGGGACCTTAAAATTCTCGACTTCTACCAATGGGGGACCTCGACAAACAAAGTTTACCAACAGAACCCAGCTACACTGAATGAGATATGAGAGACCATCAAGACATCCTGTGCAGCTACCACACTGGCAACACTGACAGCTGTACTTCAGTCAACAATTCAGCAACATTGATGTTGCTTGGCTGCTAACAGGTGTCACTTTGAACACACAAAATGATCTTCCTCCCATGCAAGAATTTTGACACTATGCCATTTTGTTCCATCAATATTGACTATCAAAGAGAGTCTACATTTTTCTGGACCCCTCTGTATTACCACTGTCACAGTTTCACTATTTTAGACAATGGGACAGGCACAGTTTTTCCCTAACTAAAGAATATAATTTATTCTTCACCAATGAAGCACAACATTGAGAGAAAATTTTGGAATTCGGTACAGTTACGTTGCAAATTTCAAACTCACAGTTATTCATCTAACAGATGTGCTTTTTAAAAAGAAATGCTGCACATGCAATGCCCGGGATTGTAGCGACGGCACTGTACTTTGGGAGGAGAGTGACAAAAATACTGACAGTGACAAAACAATGAATGTTAGTGAAGTTAAGAGTGTCTTACATGATAACTGCAACTGAAAGGTTTGTTTTTGTGCGTAATTTATCTACAGTGTACTACAAAAAAAGTGGTTAAGGGTAAATCACATTTTGAAAAGCTTTTGTAAATGGGCAACTTGACAAATTATTTTTAATTAAGTTTCTCTCTTTTTCGAAATTAAAGGTGCAACTTATATTCAGTCCAATTCGATGTGTATATAATTTATGATAACTATGAACAGACTTTGAAATTTGCCTACATCACACCAGGTATACTTAACTTATTTCACTGACCCACACAGATGCTCATGTCCGGTGGAAGTCTCCTCTAGTTCCCCCACTTTTGGCCAGAAGCCTTATTTCAGATATCACAATGTCATGACTCACAGCTTTGCACATATCGTACACTGTTAAGGCAGACACCGATACAGCAGTGAGAGCTTCCATCTCCACGCCCGTCTGCCCTCTACACTTTGCCATGCCAGTTATAATCACACAGTTGAGAGCAGAGTCCAGTTCAATGTCCACAGCCACAGAGGATAAAGATATGTTATGACACAGAGGGATAAGGCTGGACGTCTGCTTGGCCCCCACAATTCCCGCCAGGCAAGCAACGCTAAGTACGTCACCTTTCTTCAGGCCATTTTCTCGTACGAGTTTCATCAGTTTGGGTCCCACAAAAACCTTTGCTCGTGCTATAGCAGTCCGTTCTGCCACCAGCTTCGAACCCACGTCGACCATTTTCGCCCTGCCGGTCCGGTCAACATGAGTCAGACTTCCGGACTGTGCTCCCAAACTGCAGAAACGGCAAGAGAAGACAGAGGGCTGTGCTCTGTGTGTTTGTCTTGTTAGGAGTCCTGCATTGCACATAATGCTTGGGGTACAGGGAAGCAAAAGAAACTGTTTTCTAGCTTCAGTCACTACACTCAAATTATGTGACAACAACTGAAACATCTGTGTATCCGACACAAACAGGGGCGAAATATTGGTTTCTGAGAAGAAGTACTTTTGAAAATCTTGTTTCTGAAGGTTTAACAACTTCCGACTTTGTGCCTTCACGACATCACTACAGCCATCAAGTTCAGTGCCACCTGGAACAAAAATACAAGCTGTAACAAAGAACACTTCATAATCTGAAAATAGGTTAACTACAAAAGAATTTTTAAGCATTCGTGTCGAAACACCCCCGATTAATTCCTTTACTGGATTTTGGGTAATTTACCGAAGCCACCAAACAGTTAATTATTATGATATATGACCTTGTGCTTACTGGATGAAAGGCTATTGGTTGTTCTGCTTTGTTCTGCTGTGGTTTCGGGAGTATTTCAACCGAATGCGGCTGTTCTGAGACGGAATAGCTAATGATTGAAAGTTTGTCTATTATTAAGTATCACAAAGGTTGTGATGTACAACTGATATATATTTCATACTAACACACAAATTCTGAGGCAGTTGCTACCTTTGCCTTACACGTCTAATTGCGGTTATCTCTTTTTATTGATTGCTGATTTTCAGTACTTTGTCACAGGCAATGCTGATGGTTAACATTCATAACAATCCTCACTGCAATCCATGGTTGTTGCTGGCTGACGCGGTTGACACGAAACACGTAATTTGGCACTTGTCACTTTCTGTTTCATATCACTCGCGAATCGGCATTAGTGAGAGTCAACACCACGAGGATCAGGGGGACGTGCTCACTCGTCATACTCCAGTGAATTTTACCGTTTACAACTCACTAGACCACCATTCTTGCCCGTCTTTCCCGCTCTACTTCTCACTCGACACTCTACCATACTACTGCGCACTCAGCACTAGTCTCACTGCCTACTACAGCGCTCGACAATCGACTCCTGTCCGCTATCGACCTGGGCGTCAGATACTAGCATCTATGTTTGTGGGATCACGGATCCCTTACAGTGTTCAAGACAAGTTCTTTGAACCTTAATGATCTGTGATGATTCTTTTCTTTCCTAAGCTAAGGTCGAAAATCTGTTTCGTCTGCAGAAGTGTGCAATATGAATATTACACAAAGTTGATAGGAACATCTCACATAAATCTGCTCAGTGGCTGTAGATTTCACAATCTTGCAGGAGTGGATACAAGGGGAGGTCATAGCAATGATGATAACTACCACCCACTTCCCAAACAACATATTATACTGGGGTGCCCTTAAGAAGGAAGCAGTGTGGTGCATTCTGTGCAGAAAGAGATGGGGAATGCTTTATGGTGCTGTCTGTGTGTTCTCTCTCTCTCTCTCTTTCTCGCTATCCCACGACTCACATTTCAGCCACTTCCAACCCTCGTATCTTGCACAGGCCACTGTGTCTGCTTCTGACTCTGCCTAGTAGAATTTATGCGGTCGGAAAGCTATCGCTGTTGCTTTCTAATGTAATACTTGTCATGTTTCCTTTATGCCAGCCATTGTGAACACTAATGGCTAAGTAATCTCACCATACCTAAATGCCTTGTATCGTACACGCACCACAAAATGCACACTACAGACAGATGTGGCAGAATGACACAATGTCTTTATATTTCTTACTTCACCAATTTCCAAATGCACGCATAACTTTTGGAGAAGGAGGTAGCGTGGAAACAGAAGTGTGTCAAAAATGCCAAGTTCTTCCAGCAATGACAAGCTACATGTAATAAAGGACACTTTTCAGTTGCTCGTGCTAGGGTCTGCCCACAAGGACATGCTTTTGGTCTGATTGACAACATTCCAGCCGGGTAAAGCTGCACACCACTGGGTTGAACATACCAGCTGTCGACAACAGATCCGATACAACAACAACAGAAAGAATGACTTCCCGAACACAGTTGGAAATCACTGATAGAAACAGTATTCCCCTCATTCACATGTGTTTGCAGACCTCTGTTCAGTCATAATGTTTATTGAAAGAACGATGGTGAGCACACAGTTTGACAGAGTTCAACTTGGTTGTTACGTGATTGTTCAGCTTTTTCCTTCTTTCCTCCTCCCGTTTCTCTTCCCAAAATCTTTTCAATCTTTGACTGTGTTCTTGTTTCCTTTGATATGTACATATTTTCTCTGTTTTCTTCCTTCCCTTTACTTCAAGTTTTATGTTCATAATTTTGTTTCTGAATTTGTCTCTTCCATTCATCATTTCCATTCTGATTCCTGCTTGTTTGTAGCCTTCTTCTATTTCTTGAAACCAACTAGTTTTTTTGATTAAGGCATTTACTACATCCTAAATCCCTTTGTGAATCTGTCGCTGTTCATTGTGTGTATGTGTCCACAGAATGTTAGTCGCTGTTTTCTGATTGTGACTGAGTCTGCCTCTGTGTTCTTATAATTCTCTGGTTGATCTCTTCATCCATATACCATCTCTGTGCACTGCTCCAAAAAATTTTCTGAGGATTTTGCATTGTATTCTTTCTGCTTTGTGGTGCCTGGTCCTCAGATTGTGGTCATTTCTGATGCGAAGAGTGCTTCTGATACTATAACTGTATTGTAGCGCATGTGTTTGCCTTGTACTGAAATGTTTCTTTTATTATTGTGTGTCCATGTCAGTTTGTACACTTTCTGAAGTTCTTTTGTTTGTTCTATGTTTTCTTCCTTCTTTGATCCACCTATTTGTATTGTTGCTACTATATTGAATAATTTAATATATTTTTGTGTGTTTATTATTGTTATTAAAATTGTAGATGTCTGTCGTATACTAACAGTGAGGTTGCTAGCGAGTTGCATTTTTGAGGGAAGCTGGGCGAGGGGGGTGGAAACAATAACAAACCATCACTCCCCCCCCCCCCCTCCCCCCACCCCGCAAATAACCAAACCCTGGATGCCAACACATTTGCTCTGTATAGGTGTTTGTGTCCAGAAGTAAGAGTCAATTTAGCAAAAAAAAGCAGAGGAAAGCTTCATGTTCTGGGCCACATCAAAACCAGATGACCAACCACAGTGTAATCCTCTGCAATGGCATCACTGAAAGCAGTATTGTGAGAGGGGGAAGGGGGGGGGTGAGTCAGCACACCCTGTTCTGGTCACTGCCAGCTTTCTTGACCTCAGAGTCACTACGCCTCAGTCCAACAGTTCCTCAATGGGCA
Source organism: Schistocerca serialis cubense (assembly GCF_023864345.2). NCBI lineage: Eukaryota > Metazoa > Arthropoda > Insecta > Orthoptera > Acrididae > Schistocerca > Schistocerca serialis. Next base: position 6,277,372 of record NW_026047592.1, on the reverse strand, counting down.
TCACAAGGCTTGGTGCACCTCGTTCCAGTCCTCCCACCAAGGAAAACCACGGGCAGTACTACGGGTGAGTCGCAGCTGAGCAGCTGCCTTCCCCCTGTACCTGCTGTAGCTGCGAGAGGATATTTGTGTTACACATACACTAAAACTGGCGTAGATACCACAGGACACTCTTTGGAGTGTCACTAACAAGCACACGCTGCTACACACTTGACAGTGCTAGGTGGCCAAGAGTTCTGGCTCAAAGTTACTGCAACTGTGGTTGGAACTTCCCCAGTGTGACTCTCCCATTCTTTAATAGGGTATTTCAGTGTCTGGGGCACGTTCACATTGGACAACACTGTCCAGTACAGGCTGCTGTCTTCCACCCGTGCTCTCTTGCACTGAGCATTGCATCTTGCACAAGTGAGTCATAAGGACTCCCCTCTTCTGTATGTACACTAAAAAAGCAAAATTGTCTTTTCAGACAAAAAAGTAAAATTGTCTCATATCCACATTCAATGCTTAAAAGTATCCTTATGTCTGGGAGACGGCAGATCCACCGAGCAGATCCCACCCGACGACCCGTAGCAAGACTGCAGCACAAGAGGCAGGAGTGCCATCTGTTCCCTTCAATGTTTCTGTTTTGCTTTGCCACCTATCAGTAAGTGATGAACCAGCTAAATCTGGACTTTGCTGCCACAAATCAAGAAGCAATGGCTCGGAGACAGCATGAGCTCATTGTCCAACTGACGGGTGGAAGCAACGCAACAGCAACAGCAACACCAACACCAGTCACACCACCAGTGAATATACTAGAGAGGCCCTCAATATCACCGCAGTAGTCCTCGAGCTGGAAGTGAGAGCTCCGTGGAACAAAGATGGACCTTGGAAGCTGGTAGGTCCAAAATGCAATCAGCAGCAACATACACGAACAACTGAGCCTACTGACTCACAAGGCAAATGCAGCGTGCTTTTACCAACACCAATTCTGAGCATCGGTAATATGAGGGACCATACAAACAATTCTGCAGCACCTCAACTACACAACACTACCCCAGCCGCTACGCAGAACACTACACCGACTGGCTTCCCACTGGTCATAATACACAATTACACTTGCCTCGGCAAGCTAAACAAGACATTTGTAGAATGTCACTCCCCACCATATACCAAACACAAAACTCACAAGGGACCATGTATCACTGTATGTATGCAACAAAACAGATTGCACAAATCTCCTGAAATTCGTCAAAGCTGGGGGAATTGAGTATCATAAATATAGCACCCAAGGGGGGAAAACTCGAATGTACATCGTGAAAGGAGTTGACACCATAACCCTCAATGACATTCTTCATGGTATAATCACAGCTCTCAGCTGGGACTGTGAGAGCATGAGATGAATTCTTGGATTCGTGACACACAGATTGCAGCCAAACTATTTAGTGGAGTTGGATGACACAGCTTACTCCTGCAACTTTCTGACGCAGATGCTCCTGCTTCACATGGTCGTAGTAGAAATATACACACCTCCGTGTGTCCCCCAACAGTGCCACCACTGCCAGCAGTTTGGCCGTGCGGCACCCGACGTGATCTGGCACACAGTGCCGCAAATGCACTGGTAACCGTGTAGCACGAAACTTTAAACTTGGTACAACTATCAATTGTACCAAATGTGGAGGGGTCCATGTGAAAACTACAGATGGTGTGCAGCATACAAAGAAGCTCTAAGGTGCAAAAGTGCCAAAGACAGACAAGTGGTAACCAGAACAGCACCAAGACACTCCCCACACCCCAACCAGTAAGGTGTGGAATCTCTTTTACTGGCATTGTCAGTGGAAGTGGATGAACTGAGGATGCACAGAGCTCCACAAACTCATGGCACACTCCCACAACAACAGAACCACAACCCACACCTGCAGTGCTAGAAACTGCCCCTGTACTGATGACAACACTGCCGGTCCCAGACAACACCAAGTCAACTCTGTCTAGGCCAGATTGTGACACTCGCGAAATCACAGAAGACACACCCAAACTAGGACAACCACAAACACACGAAATGAAACGGAGGTACCCAAAAAACAAAAGAGGGGACACTATCACACCACAACAAATACACCAACAACAGACCAGACAAACATAGGAACACATTCAAAGGAACAATGTAACTGTAGCTCACACTCTTGCCCCCCTCACCACAGCAATAACACAGGTGACCCTTGAATAACACACAAGCCAGCCCATCCAGTACACCAACATAAGGACCACCAGCCACCAACACCACCGCCAACACTTTGGCTGACATAACAAACATTATCACCACAATCAGAGGCATAGTGGAGACACTATTCCCCACTCATGTGGCTTAAGATCCTCTTGAGGCTCTTCATCGTAACACATGCACAAACTCATGACGGCTACACACAGCCAGTGCATGGCTGCTATACAAACTGCTATCAACACACTGCCCACACACTTCCATAGATAATACACCACAAAACACAAACAACAGTACTTTGACCCAGATGCTATTCTGGAATGCAGATGGGATTGGCAACAAAAGGGCAGAGCTAGCTGCATTTATGGAGGAGAAGGGAATCTGGATTGCTCTCATGAACGAAGCTGAGCTCCAGTCACACAATCAACTACTCTTCCCAAGATATTACATCTACTGTATTGACCACCTGAAGGCACAACTGTGGGTGGAACAGCAATCATCATATATTGAGACAAAGAATACACAAATATTAAGATCTCTGAACCTGAAAGACTAGAAGTCACAGCTGTTAGGGTCAAGTCAACTGAGTGAACACTACATTGATATCGATATACAATTGATCTGGTAATATCATAACAAGCGATATCAGCACAATACTCAACATAGCATAGTGACTAATAGCCACTGGTGATCTTAATGCTAAACACTCTGCTTGGAACTAACAAAGATCAAACACCAATAGCAAAAAAACTATGCGAACATGCACTGCGCCCAAACTACATTACACTAGTGCCAGCTGAGGTGACTCTTAAAACAGGGAACAGAGACTAAATGTGATAGACATTAGATGTGATAGGCATTATAGTCACAATCAACATTGAAATTATACATGATTTGGCCTCACCAAACACCTGTAATACTTTACTTGGAAGAAACACAGCAGTATGATGAATCTTACAGGATACTGAGCTACAAGCATGTGAATTGGACATTGTTCAAGGAAATGCTTGAAAAGTCATATCCCACAAATTCCCAAAATTACACAAAGCAGGAAACTTGTTGAAGCTGTCAAAGCCCTTACCACCGCCTTACAGACCAGCATACTCCATGGAGGAGAAGCATGAGCTGATGACCAGAACAATAGCAACATCATTCACACTGAATCTGGCTCCTTCCAATCCAGCACTGCCACTTGAAATGAACCAGGAGGTTACATGGCTTGTAACCCAGCCCAAGTGCAATGTAACAATACATACTGCTACACATGAAATTACACAGGTTATTAAGCACAAAACAGCTAGAAAAGCTCCTGGTCCCAATCACTTTCAAAACCGTGTCACCCAGGAGTTCACGAATAAAGCTATAGAGCATCTCACACATATGATGAATACCATTCTACAACATCAACACTTCCATGTCCTGATGTTCAGGAAGCCAGGGAAATACCACTCCGTACCACAAAATTACGGAGCCATCAGCCTGCTGAGCTCCCTGAATAAGATTGTTGAGAAGATGATTCTCAAACATCTTACTATGCACTGCAACACCAATGACTCGCTGAGACTGGAGCAATTTGGATTCAGCAATCACCACTCCACAACACAACAACTCCTCGGTGTAGTAGAACATATTACACACACCCCCAACACCAACAAAGCTACAGGAGTGCTGTTTTTGGTCTTTAGTCATCTACGGCACAATCGTCTCATTCGCAAACTCTGCACTGCTAGTCTCTCCGACGAGTTCATGCATCTTACACACTCATATCTCACCCACAGAAGCTTCAACACTGACGTTCAGGGCAAACAGTCAACACAACACAGTATACAAGTGGGAGTACCCCAAGGCAGCATCCAAGGGCCCCTCTTGTTTAATCTCTACGTCAATGACTTTCCAACTGAACAAAACACAATGGCAACCATCTACGCAGATGACACTACCATCCTAGTGCAAGACTGGAAACCATCAGGCATAATTCGCAACTGCAAACAAAACTGCCTAGCTGGAATGACAGTGTGTTAAAGCAAATGCTGACAAGTGTGAAGCAGTTCTGTTCACTGACAAACCATAACAACTGCACAAACATTAAGCGTTCTGGCATACCCACAAGCTCTGGAATGAAAATTAAGATCGCAAGAGCTAAGAAGGCAGTGAACACACCGTCAGCCAATAGCCCACTGGCAAGGACCACACCACGACGGGAGCAGGCCCCTAGACAAAGAGAATATAAGTGCCACTCCTGCCAGCCTCAGCCACTCAGTATTTGGACAGGATTAGGACAGTATAGGGACAGGCCTAGCGCTGAATGCTACAATAACAGTTATTAGTGATCAACAAACTGTGTGTCAAACTTGCACGAATATTGTATATAGCAAAGGACTCGCATTTATACTGCATGTCGCCTATTGCTTGCGACACCATTGTAAATTCCAGGTTAAGCATTGTCTAGCTTCTTATTTGTAATAAAAACTATTAATGTTGTTTGCTTGAATTGTTGTATAGCATTTTGAGAATGCAGCATCCTTTAGGCACCCTATACAAGATGAGTGGGCAGGACCCCACATTAAGACTGCAGACAAATAACACTACACACACGCCCAGTACGTTTCAGTGTGAAAGTCAAATACTTCAGTGACAGGCCAACTGAGCAAATGCAAGGCTCAAACAGTGTTACTCTAAGCTCAACAGGTAAAGCACACTGAATAGGAGGGTATCGAGGTCCGTGTACAAGCTACTGATTAGATCCATGATGATACATGCAGCTGCAGTCTGGGGTTACGTGGCTCTGACCGCCTGTGCCGCCTACAGGTGATACAGAACGAAGTGCACCACAGTCCACACACACTGTCGACCTTCACAGAGAATACTGCCTTGAGACTCACACACAGATATTCAAAAAACTCACCACACGACTGTAAAGGAACTTGAGACACTCTGACAATTACTTCATTCTTAACCTGGGAAACTACGACCACAACCACGGGTGAAAACACAACTGCTGAAAAACACTTCTATCTAGGGACAATTAATCACCTGTGGACAGCACAAGCTCACAGACAAAATAAACACTGATGAATCCCTGCGTTACAGCAAAACTAAATGGCATTGCGAGCTGCAAATATCTAGCTGACCAACTGGCAATACAGGAAAGCAGTATTGCACACTAAACATAAACATATCCAACCAAACCACTTTATGGCCAATTGACCACTCGTATAACGACCTTGGCATGTTACAAGTACAGATGCTGCAGGTGGCCCAGGAGACACTCAGGTGCACAGCCCAGGAGTACCCCTCCTCAATAGGACTGACACTCGTAAAGAGTGTTTTAAGCTTCGACAATGGTATCGAGCATCGCACAATACCCAAAACTAACAACAACCTCACCCTTGCAGACAGAAAGAAACTGCTACTGCTCTTACTATCTGTCCAGACTATTGCAGAAGTCCTTTTCCTTTGGTGCTTGCCTCGGCACTTTTCTCCCGCTGCCCTTAAATCTGCTACCTTCTGCTCACTTCTCGACCACTTCTATCGCCTCAAAGTGCCTGTATTAGTCGGTAATCCTGCGAACAACATCATGACCCCACATCCTGTGCACTTCTCAATTGTAACGAAGCAAATGGAGGTGATGGTAGAACTTTGGTGATGGTCACCATGTCAGTGTGGGTGTGGAGTAGCTTCACCCTTTAAAAAAAAAGGCATTACCACGAATTGGACCTGGGTCCTCCACATAGCAGCAAGATATGCTGACCTCTGAGCTGCTCAAATGGACAAGAGAGAATTTAGCATTAATTGCAAAGTTTGCAACCATAACATTCACAATATAAATAATTTCCATAGAGAATATGCATTGAAGCTTAGGGTTAAGAAAACTGTTTTATATTCAGGTGCAACACCCTTTTAACATCGGCCAGCCGACATTAGGAGCAATCTGGAAATCCCCAAATATTCAAAATTAACTGTTTTATTAGCCAGTCCACCAATAATTTACCTGGATATGTGAATTTACCTACCTGTCCCACCTCAAATACACAACGCACAAACACTTTCTAACAGAAAACCATATTTAGCCATGCAACATATTCTCTAGGAGCAGACAGGAATGCCTTTTGAAGTGGTGATTCCATCATAATAATAGCCTATGTGTTAGTTCTCCACGGAACAGAAACTACTGTACCAGTCCCAACGTGGCATTGACAGCATAAAGGGCATTGCACAGGAAGGAAGTATATGAATTTATCAGAATAAGTTTAGATGACAGTGTCCTGTGTAAAATTAAATGCCCATTTAGCATGAAGTATTAAATCAAAATAGTGGCAGAGCAGTTTAAGTAGCAGAACATTGGCTTTTTTTAAGTAGTTGCTTCTCTGTATATTTATAAAAATAAAATGATGTAGAACTGATACCCTTGAATAATGATTAATGTGAGCAGATTAGTAGTAGATGAAAATTGTTGTTAGTAGTTCAGTGGCACTTCTCACTTACTCGTTTTACACCCCTGAAGGCTCTCATCGGTGATGGAGCTGTTGGAATATTACATGTGAATGAATGGCTGAACTCGATAATTTTCTAGGTATTCAATATTCTTGTACAGTGCATTCAAAACAAAGTTATATAAAAATGAAGAGGGATGTGTACTTCATAAACTGGCTTGACAACAAGCACACAACGAAGCAGTATGATGTAGCTTACTCAAGCACCTCAGTTTCGCAGGAGACCATGAGGCAGCAAGTACACACATCATGTTTGCTCTCTGTTTTTTATTGCCTGTGCTCGAGCACAGTATGAAATGTATTAATTTTTATGGAGTCAGCTATCCGTCCAATTTCCTTCTCCAATCTGGGGCTGCTTCCCATCTCTAATTAATTTGTCATTAACAGGATGTTAATTGTAATATTCTCTTTAATGAACTCATTTTCAGCAAATTGCTAAGCTGGTAATCTTCCTTTCTGTATTGAATAATAATAGTAACTCTGACATTTACATGAAGAGGCATACCAGCAGCAGCAGTTAGCTGTCTTTTAAACTTCATTTGATGCATCCAGAACATTGGAGATATACTGCAACGTCAGTAGGACATATTTACTGAGAAAAATCATTCACGACACACTTGCCTCCACTGAACGCATCCACACCCATTAATGTACAGGCAAAAATCCACAAAACCTAACATTCTAGAAGTGGAACAAAATGAATAATATTTTTCAAATACAGTGCTTAAAAAAGTTTCACACTGCCCCCAAGCTTGCATACTTTGTTTTTAACCCATTTTTAGGCACATTTTTTGTAGCAGCCCTGTAAAGTTAATTGTTTTGGTATCATTTTAGAAGTTTCAACTACATTTAATTTTTGATTATTTTATTTTTGTGATTTAGGAGCAAAAAACTATAGTAGTAAGTATACTTGCCACTGTCTTTAGTAAGCTGTTATGAGTTACTACTACATGTGAAAAAAAGGAATTTTCTGTTTTTATTTGACTATCTATTTTACAATCCTAGAAACTTCATTTAACACTACTTAAAGAAACGAGCTGAGACAAGTCACAATAGCATATATTGCAGAATGAAACAATGTGTTCTGTTGTAACAAGTGACAACAGCACTGATGTCATGACAAACAGACACCAGTAGTTTAGCATATTATCACAAAAGGTCAACCACATCCAGAGGAGGTATAACATTTTCCCAAGAGCATAGTAAAACAACTAAATTAGTGGTAAGTATGGTCAGTTGGTGGTAAGTATCTTTTCTGCAGTCCAAAAAAGAAATTAATTTTGTGGTAAGTATATTCCCCTTGTATCATGGAAAAATTACTTTGGTAGTAAGCATACTTCCCAGTTTCCTTCAAAACAACATCATTTGGTGGCACATATATTTGCAACTGCTTCTGAAAGGAACAAGTGACATTTAATGACAATTAAAAGCTACATTTCATAACAGACAGAAAGTTCAGCTGGTGCAGCAAACTAACATCAGGTGCCAGGTGCATACAGAGCTCGTATGATGTGTTCTCAGGAATACAGTAAAGAAATACAGTTGATGGTAAGTACACTTCCCACATCCTGTGAAATGGTTAAATCAGGAACTTCTCTCACAATATATTGAGCGAGGTGGCACAGTGGTGAGCTCACTGGACTCACATTCAGGGCGACTAACAGTTAAAGTCCATGCATTACTCTCCTGTGGCAACCTGTTCATCTCAGAGTAGCCCTTTCAACCTACAGCCTCAATTATCTGCTGGATGTATTCCCATCTCTGTTTTCCTCTACAGTTTTTGCTCTCTACAGCTCCATCTAGTCCACCCATACTTGGGTTTCCTGAGCTTTCTCTAAATCAGTACAGGCAAATGCCGAGATGGTTTCTCTGAAAGGGCACAATAAATAGCCTTCCCATCCTTGAAACAATCAGAGTTTGTGCTCAGACACTAAAGACCTCAATGTTTATGGGACATTAAACACTTATCTTCCTTCATTTCTCCTTTCTCAATATTCTTTTGTCTACCAGAAATCACTAAGTACAACTGACTGTGTAATGTAGGTGAAAGCGAACCTGCACTCTCATTTACCTTAGCAGAGTGCACTGTGTCTCCATTCGTTAATGGGACAGTGTGACTCACGAGGGCCGTACAGTCTGTCGACCTGCTGCAAAGAGTCACTTAAGGCTTTTACTGGTCATGAGAGATATACTTAGCAGTAGCTGTGTTTCTTCACTGCATTTATGGGAATACATTGAACCACTTCTGCATGCTCCTGGTATCCAGTGATAGTCCGCTGCACCAGTTTACTTTCTTTTTATTATGAAATATAGCTTTTAGGGCTGTGAGAAGTATACAGCCCACCAAATAACAGTGTTTTAATGGCTCTTGGAAAATATGCTTTCCATCAAAATAGTTTCTCAAAATGGTTTGGGAAGTACACTTACTGTATTTACCCAAATCTAAGCCGCACTCGAATCTAAGCCACAGCTGAAAAATGAGACTCGAAATCAAGGAAAAAAAATTTTCCCGAATCTAAGCAGCACTTGAAATTTGTGACTCGAAATTCAAGGGGGAGAAACGTTTTAGACCACATCTCCAAACCGAAACAAAGTTGGTCCATTGTAATATGAGACAATTTAGGTTGAATGAATGATGATACAGCTACAGTAGTTTGGTGCGTGTGGTAAACTTAGCAGTTAAGCTTTACCACGTAGTCATTGCTATGCATCAGGTTCTCCATCCATATTTATACTAGAGAGCCTCTTTCACGTGCTTCGTCTGGTTTGAATTGATTGCTTATTTTTCTTTGATCTGATAAGTGCCGTTCTCTTTGTTATAGGTGTTTCCATCACTCTAAGCTCAAAATGCATTATAGTACTGTGCCATGCATTGTTTGTTGCATTCTGATTATGCGTGTTTACGGCCTGTCGCCGCTCGCGGGATGGCTTGCTTTTGCGCACGCTACCGCCGCTTACAATTAAAAAAAAAAGAGAGAGAGGAATCGTCTCATCAGCGAAACAATGGCAAGAGACTGCTATTTGTTGTTAGTTACACTGCCGCTTTCTTTGATAATGATCAACAAGAACCATATAATAGACTGCATATTATAGATGTTCCAAACGAAAGTTTAGCGAAAAAGTTTCTCCATTGGAAAATTTTTGCAGACGCCTCTTTAGTGCATTACATTCTGCACAGAAATTAGAGCCATCTTAGGGTTAAAAATCTAGTCAGTTGCCGTGCTTCATTTCTGACTGTATCACTATTCAGCATAGGATTAATACAAATATCAACATGACATGATATATGTATTCTTCCGCGTTTGCTATTGTCTCACTCTAGTTTCGTAGTTTATTAGGAAGACAGGATTTAAATGAGATAGTAGGAAACACGTAGGAATACATGGCAAAATGTTTACATTTGTATTATTCTTATGGTGAAGAGAATACTGCATGTGATTCACAATTCATAAAAGTTGCTATTAACGACCATCTCTTGTCACAGGTAGGACAAAAATTCAGAACGTAGACTTGGCCATATTGACAAACATCCCAAACAGTCTTCTAGTCGGATTTTCATAGTACATTGAAAGGCTGCAACATTCAGGGATGAAGAATATGGAATTTGTATTTACTATGTTGGATAAAGTATGAAAATGCAGTGGTCGAAACTCGGGGCAGAGAAAAAAGCTCGTCTTCCACCCCCCCCCCCCCCCCCCCCCATCGCACCCTCCACCATTTTTTTTAATTTGTTTACTGACGCAGAGGTTTTGGTGCCAGTATTTATCTTTGTGCCTGCAAAGCACAAAGCATGCCTGTGTAGTGCTACATATATTCGACGGCAGAAGTTAGTTGCGGCGGCACCTACCAACATTTTTCAGAACTTCCGCTTACTTTGCACTTGATTCTAAGCTGCAGGCGGTGTTTTGGATTACAAAAACCGGAAAAAAGTGCAACTTAGATTTGAGTAAATACGGTATTACACAATTATGTCTTTTGTGAATCTCGGGAAGCATACTTGCCAACCACTTAGTGATTTTACAAAGCTTTTGGGAATATATATTACCAGCTGTAGATGTACCTGGCTGAAAGAATACGGCTGAAAGCAAGGGGAAACTACAGCCGTAATTTTTCCCGAGGGCATGCAGCTTTACTGTATGATTACATGATGATGGCGTCCTCTTGGGTAAAATATTCCGGAGGTAAAATAGTCCCCCATTCGGATCTCCGGGCGGGGACTACTCAAGAGGATGTCGTTATCAGGAGAAAGAAAACTGGCATTCTACGGATCGGAGCGTGGAATGTCAGATCCCTTAATCGGGCAGGTAGGTTAGAAAATTTAAAAAGGGAAATGGATAGGTTGAAGTTAGATATAGTGGGAATTAGTGAAGTTCGGTGGCAGGAGGAACAAGACTTCTGGTCAGGTGACTACAGGGTTATAAACACAAAATCAAATAGGGGTAATGCAGGAGTAGGTTTAATAATGAATAGGAAAATAGGAATGCGGGTAAGCTACTACAAACAGCATAGTGAACGCATTATTGTGGCCAAGATAGATACGAAGCCCACACCTACTACAGTAGTACAAGTTTATATGCCAACTAGCTCTGCAGATGACGAAGAAATTGAAGGAATGTATGATGAAATAAAAGAAATTATTCAGCTTGTGAAGGGAGACGAAAATTTAATAGTCATGGGTGACTGGAATTCGAGTGTAGGAAAAGGGAGAGAAGGAAACATAGTAGGTGAATATGGATTGGGGGACAGAAATGAAAGAGGAAGCCGCCTGGTAGAATTTTGCACAGAGCATAACTTAATCATAACTAACATTGGGTTTAAGAATCATGAAAGAAGGTTGTATACATGGAAGGACCCTGGAGATACTAAAAGGTATCAGATAGATTATATAATGGTAAGACAGAGATTTAGGAACCAGGTTTTAAATTGTAAGACATTCCCAGGGGCAGATGTGGACTCTGACCACAATCTATTGGTTATGACCTGTAGATTAAAACTGAAGAAACTGCAAAAAGGTGGGAATTTAAGGAGATGGGACCTGGATAAACTGAAAGAACCAGAGGTTGTACAGAGATTCAGGGAGAGCATAAGGGAGCAATTGACAGGAATGGGGGAAATAAATACAGTAGAAGAAGAATGGGTAGCTTTGAGGGATGAAGTAGTGAAGGTAGCAGAGGATCAAGTAGGTAAAAAGACGAGGGCTAGTAGAAATCCTTGGGTAACAGAAGAAATATTGAATTTAATTGATGAAAGGAGAAAATATAAAAATGCAGTAAGTGAAACAGGCAAAAAGGAATACAAACGTCTCAAAAATGAGATCGACAGGAAGTGCAAAATGGCTAAGCAGGGATGGCTAGAGGACAAATGTAAGGATGTAGAGGCCTATCTCACTAGGGGTAAGATAGATACCGCCTACAGGAAAATTAAAGAGACCTTTGGAGATCAGAGAACGACTTGTATGAATATCAAGAGCTCAGATGGAAACCCAGTTCTAAGCAAAGAAGGGAAACCAGAAAGGTGGAAGGAGTATATAGAGGGTCTATACAAGGGCGATGTACTTGAGGACAATATTATGGAAATGGAAGAGGATGTAGATGAAGATGAAATGGGAGATACGATACTGCGTGAAGAGTTTGACAGAGCACTGAAAGACCTGAGTCGAAACAAGGCCCCCGGAGTAGACAATATTCCATTGGAACTACTGACGGCCGTGGGAGAGCCAGTCCTGACAAAACTCTACCATCTGGTGAGCAAGATGTATGAAACAGGCGAAATACCCTCAGACTTCAAGAAGAATATAATAATTCCAATCCCGAAGAAAGCAGGTGTTGACAGATGTGAAAATTACCGAACTATCAGCTTAATAAGTCACAGCTGCAAAATACTAACACGAATTCTTTACAGACGAATGGAAAAACTAGTAGAAGCCAACCTCGGGGAAGATCAGTTTGGATTCCGTAGAAACACTGGAACACGTGAGGCAATACTGACCTTACGACTTATCTTAGAAGAAAGATTAAGGAAAGGCAAACCTACGTTTCTAGCATTTGTAGACTTAGAGAAAGCTTTTGACAATGTTGACTGGAATACTCTCTTTCAAATTCTAAAGGTGGCAGGGGTAAAATACAGGGAGCGAAAGGCTATTTACAATTTGTACAGAAACCAGATGGCAGTTATAAGAGTCGAGGGACATGAAAGGGAAGCAGTGGTTGGGAAGGGAGTAAGACAGGGTTGTAGCCTCTCCCCGATGTTGTTCAATCTGTATATTGAGCAAGCAGTAAAGGAAACAAAAGAAAAATTCGAGGTAGGTATTAAAATTCATGGAGAAGAAATAAAAACTTTGAGGTTCGCCGATGACATTGTAATTCTGTCAGAGACAGCAAAGGACTTGGAAGAGCAGTTGAATGGAATGGACAGTGTCTTGAAAGGAGGATATAAGATGAACATCAACAAAAGCAAAACAAGGATAATGGAATGTAGTCTAATTAAGTCGGGTGATGCTGAGGGAATTAGATTAGGAAATGAGGCGCTTAAAGTAGTAAAGGAGTTTTGCTATTTGGGGAGCAAAATAACTGATGATGGTCGAAGTAGAGAGGATATAAAATGTAGGCTGGCAATGGCAAGGAAAGCGTTTCTGAAGAAGAGAAATTTGTTAACATCCAGTATTGATTTAAGTGTCAGGAAGTCATTTCTGAAAGTATTCGTATGGAGTGTAGCCATGTATGGAAGTGAAACATGGACGATAAATAGTTTGGACAAGAAGAGAATAGAAGCTTTCGAAATGTGGTGCTACAGAAGAATGCTGAAGATTAGATGGGTAGATCACATAACTAATGAGGAAGTATTGAATAGGATTGGGGAGAAGAGAAGTTTGTGGCACAACTTGACCAGAAGAAGGGATCGGTTGGTAGGACATGTTCTGAGGCATCAAGGGATCACCAATTTAGTATTGGAGGGCAGCGTGGAGGGTAAAAATCGTAGAGGGAGACCAAGAGATGAATACACTAAGCAGATTCAGAAGGATGTAGGTTGCAGTAGGTACTGGGAGACGAAAAAGCTTGCACAGGATAGAGTAGCATGGAGAGCTGCATCAAACCAGTCTCAGGACTGAAGACCACAACAACAACAACAACAGATGTACCTGGTATCTTGTGATAGTACACTGTACCAGATGCATAAAAATTGTTACAACAAACAGTTTTTGTTTGTTGTCAGATCACTACTATCGTCACTTGTGTAGTTGGAAAAAAAAAAATTGCCTCATTTTCACAGTGGAAAATAGCAGCTCACAAAAGGGCTCTAGGAGAAATACACTACCACTACAGTTTTTGTCCTATACCACAAAAATAAAATTACAAAAATAAATAAATAAACAAACTGATCACATGTCAAATATAACATCAAAAAATTTGACTTTGCAAAGGGATTAAAGCGTTAATGCTTAAAGACTGCCCAAGCATTGTTACTTTACAGTAAGAATGTTTGTCAGCATGGAAAGTTACCACACAATTGGCAAACGCTACAGCGACATCATATGAACATTCCACAGCCTTTGCAGTAACAAAATGTTAAAAATCGGCACTACAGAGATTGCTCAGAGCCAACAACAACTGACGACTGCTAACTTCAAATTATAGCTGACAGGTAGTACCTCAGGAACTTACTGTAACTGCACTGTGACTTTTTTTGCAGATAATGGGGAGAGCTGTGTTGACTCACACGGTACACAACCATCTCGACACATTCAGTGGGGTCTCTAGGTGTCCATTATGTACTACAGTACAAACCCCCGGGGAATGTAGTGCACAAAGAATTGTGGTGTACATGGAAACCGGTGGATGGAAAGCGACATTCTTTTTGAGGAGCACTAGTGAGAAAATTTAGAGAAATGGCTGTTGACACTGACTGCAGAACAATCTACTGCGACTAATGTACATTCCATGTAAGGGCCATGAAGACAAGTTTAGAGAGATTAGGGCTCAGTCAGAGGCATATAGACAAGTCATTTTGCCCTCACTCTGTTTGTGGTGCAACAGGAAAGGAAATTACTAGTGGTGATACAGGGTGTCCTCCAGCAGAACTTGGATCAGTGATATTGTATTCCTTTCACAATAAGTGAAGCATTTCTTTGATACCTGATGATCCTTGTAGAAGGATGCAGAAATGGCCAGGTACCAATGAATGTCTCAAGTGTGAAGACCCACAGATTCAGCACATAGTTGAGTCAGTCTGGTTTTGGTCTGGTTTCACCTATGGATATCAAATGCCTCTAATAACTAGTAAGTATAATTTGAGAGCTGTGCAGTATCAGAACTGAATCCTTCAACCTACTGTCTAGCCAACATAATGTCAAAATTTCAGCAATGGGTCTCTCGACAAATAGTGCACTATGGCATAGGTCCTGTTCTTAGCATGCATTTATTGTAATTTCCTGCTTAATGCAAAGTCCTAAGCGAATGGAAAAAAGCACGGTAATTCCTGTATATAAGAAGAGTAAAAAAATGGACCCACAACATTACAAACCAATATCCTTAAAATTGGTTTGCTGCAGAATTCTTGAATGTATTTTCAGTTTGATTTCCACAAGACAGAAAAGCTTCTGTTCACAAATCAGCACAGATTTAGAAATCATCGTTCGTGTGAAACTCGACTTGCCCCTTTCTCACAAGATATCCTGCAAATCAGCGATGAAGGGAACAGGCAGATTCCACATTGCTATTTCCAGAAAGTGTTTGCCACAGTGCGCCACTGCAGACTGTTGATGAAGGTCTGAAATTACAGATTAGGTTTCAAGATATGTGAATGGCTCGAGATGACTTCTTGTGTAGTAGAAGCCAGAATGTCGTCGTTGATGGTGAGTGTTCATCACAGGCAGGGGTATTGGGGTTATTCTCAGGAGTGCCCCGGGGAAGTATGATAGGACCACTCTCATTCTCTATACAGGGTGTTACAAAAAGGTACGGCCAAACTTTCAGGAAACATTCCTCACACACAAATAAAGAAAATACGTTACGTGGACATGTGTCCGGAAATGCTTAATTTCCATGTTAGAGCTCATTTTAGTTTCGTCAGTATGTACTGTACTTCCTCGATTCACCGCCAGTTGGCCCAATTGAAGGAAGGTAATGTTGACTTCGGTGCTTGTGTTGACATGCAACTCATTGCTCTACAGTAATAGCATCAAGCACATCAATACGTAGCATCAACAGGTTAGTGTTCGTCAGGAACGTGGTTTTGCAGTCAGTGCAATGTTTACAAATGCAGAGTTGGCAGATGCCAATTTGATGTATGGATTAGCACTGGGCAATAGCCATGGCGCGGTACGTTTGTATCGAGACAAATTTCCATAACGAAGGTGTCCCGACAGGAAGATGTTCGAAGAAATTGATCGGCGTCTTAGGGAGCACGGAACATTCCAGCCTATGACTAAGCGACTGGGGAGACCTAGAACGACGAGGACACCTGCAATGGACGAGGCAATTCTTCGTCCAGTTGACGATAACCCTAAGATCAGCGTCAGGGAAGTTGCTGCTGTACAAGGTAACGTTGACCACGTCACTGTATGGAGAGTGCTACGGGAGAACAAGTTGTTTCCATACCATGTACAGCGTGTGCAGGCACTATCAGCAGCTTATTGGCCTCCACAGGCACACTTCTGCGAATGGTTCTCCAACATTGTGTCAATCCTCATTTCAATGCAAATGTTCTCTTTACGGATGAGGCTTCATTCCAACATGATCAAACTGTAAATTTTCACAGTCAACATGAGTGGGCTGACGAGAATCCGCACGCATTTGTGCAATCACGTCATCGACACATATTTTCTATGATCGTTTGGGCAGGCATTGTTGGTGATGTGTTGATTGGGCCCCATGTTCTTCCACCGACGCTGTATGGAGCATGTTATCATGATTTCATACCTGTGCTGCTAGAACATGTGCCTTTACAAGTACAACACAACATGTTTTTCATGCACAATGGAGCTCCTGCACATTTCAGTCGAAGTGTTTGTATGCTTCTCAACAACAGATTCGGTGACCAATGGATTGGTAGAGGCAGACCAATTCCATGGCCTCCACACTCTCCCAACCTCAACCCTCTTGACTTTCATTTATGGGGGCATTTGAATGCTCTTGTCTATGCAACCCCGGTACCAAATGTAGAGACTCTTCGTGCTCATATTGTGGATGGCTGTGATACAATACGCCATTCTCCAGGGCTGCATCAGCGCATCAGGGATTCCATGTGACGGAGGGTGGATGCATGTATCCTCGCTAATGGAGGACATTTTGAACATTTCCTGTAACAAAGTGTTTGAAGTCATGCTGGTACATTCTGTTGCTGTGTGTTTCCATTCCATGATTAATGTGATTTGAAGAAAAGTAATAAAATAAGCTTTAACATGGAAAGTAAGCGTTTTTGGACACATGTCCACATAACATATTTTCTTCTTTGTGTGTGAGGAATGTTTCCTGAAAGTTTGGCAGTACCTTTTTGTAACATTCTGTATAGACTGGTGGTCCAAAACATTATGACCTGCTTAATAGCTTGTTTGTCCATCTTTGGGACAAAATACATCACTGATTCTGCGTATCAGGGATCAGACAGCTTGTTGTTACGTTTGAGGAGGTATGAAGCATTAGATGTCTACACACAGGTCTTGTAATTCACGTAAATAACATATCACTGATTTGCATACGTGGTAATGATGCTCGATAGTGATCCAGATGGGTTCTTTAGGTTTACATCAGGCAAATTTGGCCACCAAGACATCAACGTGACGTCACTATAATGCTTTTCAAACCTTTGTAGCATGATTCTGGCTCTGAGATACAGACATTTACACTGCTGAAAAATGACATCGCTGTCGGGGAAGACATCAAGCATGAAGGGACACAGGTGATTCACAGCTGTCGGCATGTCTTCGATTACTACATGCAAGTGCAGGAGAATGTCTCCCAAGCATGCTCCCACCAGCCAGCATCCATGGTGTGCTGCACATTTGGAGCTGCCATTCACCTCAATGATGGTTTTTGTGGAGACACCTATCAACCTAGTGTAGCAAAAATGGGATTCACCCAAAGAGCCAACATTTCCATTGATTGATGGTTTAATATGAATGGTCCTGTGCCCACTGCAATCACAACTGATGATGTTGTTGTGTAGACATGTGAACATGTAGGAGTGGTCTGTTGCGGAGCTCCGTGTTCCAGAATTTACAATGAACAGTGTGCTATGGAACACTTGTGCGTGCACCAGCATTGTGCTCTTTCAGCAGAGTTGCTACAAATCACCATCTATCCTACATTGCAGCCAGACATGCCGCCAAACCCCAAGTACTGTGAAGAGTCATGGATGTCTAACCATTTAGCACCTAGTGATAGATAGCACATGAACATTTGACCAGCATTGCCACTTTTGAGATGTGTGTCACAGGCTCAGCATAATAATAATCTGACATTTATCAAAATCACTTATCTCAACTGATTTCCCCATTTGCAGCCCATATCTTCCCTAAAGTGAGCCCCCATCTGTGTCTGCTCTATTTACATATTTTTGTTACTGCATCACATGCCCGCAATGCCACTAGCAGTGGGCAGTGGTCATAATGTTTTGGCTAATAAGTGTACATTAAGGATCTGACAGCCAACGTGGCCAGCACTATGAGGCTGTTTGCTGATGACGCTATTGTGTATGAGCAAATGTCGCCGTTGAGTGACTATAGGAGGATATAAGATGACTTAGACAAAATTTGTGATTGATGAGATGAATGGAAGCTTACTGTAAATATTAAAAAAATGTAGGTTAATGCAGATGAGAAGGAAAAAAAATCCCATGATGTTTGAATACAGCATCAGTAGTATGCTGCTTGACAGTCACGTCAATTAAATACCTAGGCATAATGTTGCAAAGCAGTAAGACATGAAACAAGCAAAATTGGTTGTAGGGAAGGCAAATGGCCAAATAGGTTTATCGCAAGAATTTTAGGAAAGTGTAGCTTATCTGTAAAGGACACAACACTAGTGTGACCCATTGTTTAGCATTGCTTGAGTGTTTGGGATCTGCATGACACTGGATTAAAGAAGACATTGAACCAATTCAGAGATTTGTCACCAGTAAGTTTGACCAGCACATAAGTATTATAGAGATGCTTCATGAACTCAAATAGTAACCCCTGGAGGGAAGATGATATTCTTTTCACAAAACACCATTAAACTATTTAGGTACCTCGTACTTGAAGCTGACTTTAGGTCGATCCTACAGTGACCAATTTACAATTCATGTAAAGGCCACAAAGACAAGAGAAATTAGGGCTTGTACAGAGGCATATAGACTATCATTTATCTATAGCACTATTTGTCAGTGGAACAGGGCAAGAAATTACTAAGGTGGCTTGTGGGTTATGTACGTAATTTTAATCAGCATGATAGATACATTTTTGTACATGTTTACTTTCAAGGAACTTTGTTGTGCTGTTCTTTTTTAATAAAAACAAATACAAAGCTCGTGTGGGGTATGTACGTAATTTTAATCAGCATGATGGATATATTTTTGTACATCTTTACTTTCAAGGAACTTTGTTGTGCTATTCTTTTTTAATAAAAACAAATACGAAGCTCGTGCTTATTCACTCCATTCCTGGCTGATGAAAGTATCTATTGTAATTATCATCTTTCTCATGTTTGCAGTACCTCAGAAACCTCTGTCAATTGTATTTCTTTTTATTTGGCATTTATGGTGTGGACATCTTGGAATTCACGAGCATCTATTCTGTTATCAGAAACATTACATTCTCTTCAGACCATTCTGCTGCTCAAAGATCTTGAGTTGAAGACAAAAGTTCACTGATGAAACACCAGAATTTAGCTCTTTCTCTCCTGCTCTCACCAATGCAGAGATGATGGAGACTTCGTTTGACAGTTCACCGAAAGACTGATAATGGGCAGAACATGAGTGAACACCTGTCAATGCTAACCAAATGCAACAGAATGGTGTCTGCTTGTGCTCAGCTACTGTTCAGAGCCACAGAGAATTCTTGTTCATTTGTGTCCGCTCCAGGGAAAAATGAGTTTCAGACCTGCAGTCCAGTCTTTTAAGTTTAGCAGGCAGATGGATCAGTCATGTTTTGGGCCAGTATGGTATACAGATGTCTGACATATCTCATTTCTAATGAGGCTATTTGAGGGCTGTGCAATATGATGATAGGATCCTCGAACCTACTGTCGTGTCATATAGTTGACATTTGGATGATCATTGGTTGTGTTTCAAGATGACAATGCACAAGTACACCATGGGATACGAATGATGGAGGAAATCAAAGTCAAAATGAGGGCAGCTCAGCCTGTATTATTGTAAAATATTAGGAGAGAGAGAGTGTCACGGACATGATATGCGAGTTGAGATGGTAATCACAAAAAGAAATACTTTTTTGCTGTGGCAAGAACTTTTCACAAAATTCCAGTCTCCAACTTCATCCTCCAAATGCAAAAACATTTTCATTTTCATAGCACTCATCTTCATAGGGAAAAATGATCGTTATAATAAAACACAACAAATCAGAGATCACACAGAGCAATTTAAGTGTTACTTTTCCCCACACATTGTTCAAGAGTGGAACGGTAGAGAAACAGTATGAAAGTGGTTTGATAAATCCTCTGTCAGGCACTGAGCTGTGAAATGCAGACATTTCATATCCCATAAGCACAATGGTTGTGGAGGTCTAGTGGGTAGCGCACTAGACTCCAATCAGGAGGTCCTGGGCTCGATTCCCCATAAAACATAAAAGGTGGGGATTTTTCCTTGTTCCAGTGACTGCAGGATGGCCCCAGGTGACGCCAACCTGCTATCAGGTGACTCCTGGGGATATTTCCCACGGGTAAAAGGAAGCTGAGGTGATAGGCCATAACCCTCTCCCTCCTAGTGCCACGGTGAACAAAGGCTGCACCCTACCTGCTGTCAGGACAACTGCCCAGTCACTGCCTGTCATCATAGACCTTACTTTTACTTTTATGTTGTATGCATCTGAACAATTACTTTAACACAGAACAAATACGGAAATGAACAAGACCAGAATAATTAACATATTCTGTTGGATTTTCTGTTGCTGCTATATCATAAATTAAACAACAACAGAAAGACATCTTCAATCAATTCTTTAAAATTCATGACATAAAAGTATTGTATAAATCATTAAAACTCTACTGTACTCTATTGAAATTGTAATACTCCTGGGTAGATGCCAACGTTAGCATGAAGCTAGAGCCAGTGTGGACATGGTTTTTAGGCCGTTGTCCACATCCGACTAGATGAATAGCAGACTGGTATGCACACCCCACATCAGTTACATGATCCTCAAACATTTTGACAACGTTCTCACACTTTCACACACGATAATATTAGATACATACAGATACAGGGTACATAACTTTCACCCTGGTGTGGGTTGGAAGGGGGGGAGGGGGGGGGGGAGGTGGCATGGAAAGGGCATCTGGCCACAATTTACCACTAATACTGCCAAATCCACATTAACATGCTGAGACTGTGATAGCAGGGGATAAAGACTAAGAAAAGAAAAAGTAAAATGTATCAAAGTTGTGAGGTGCATAGCTATCAGAATACTATATGTGTCTACCCTTTAATAGGAAATGCTCACAGCCAGTGTGATGCAGACATGTGAAGCAAGCAGGCAACCATGCCAGGAAGGCACACTCGTGATTCTTATAGCCAACGAGTGAGTTTAAAAAGGGGTCAAATTGTGGGCTTCCGAGATTAACATTAGATGATAGGGCGAATAAGAAAATTTTTGAAGATCAGGGCGCTTTGGAAAAAGTGAGGTTAGCTTGTAGTAACAAACTTGGACCGTTCAGTTTGAGACCAGACAAATCATCAGGTGTACCATGGCGCAAGTATGGATGTCGTAATGCAGTTAGATTTGTTACTTATTGTAAGCCTGAGTGTAGTGCTGATATTTCAAAAGTTAGTTCTTGGGTAGATTTAGAAAAACAATGCAAGTGTAAAAATAAGCTTTTCCAAGGCGTCCATCCTTTTTATATTGGTGTTGAAATTGCTGGTGACGAACCTAGTAAAGATGATGTAATTCAGAGTGAGGTAAAATATGTAACCTTTGTAGTTCGTAATCGTGTGTATATGACTTTTTGTAAAAGGAAAGGAACCGTCACTTTTTAAATAAAGGTTATTGTTTACAGCTAATGTCTGCGTTGGAGTTTTTTTATTCGAATTGGGAACATATTCGAAACTATCCTGATGACCTGCGCCTGGCCTTCCTCGTACCTACCAACCAGGAACGTATCGACGAACTTGCATTAACATTTTACGGCAACAAAATTAATTATGGTGCTGCTGTGATTGTTTTAGAGGAGTTGTGGTACTATAAGCCTAATTTACAAGAATTAATTGAACAGTTTCGACTTGCATACAGAGAATTTTGTTTTATGCCGAATGGTATTAGATGTGCACATAGGTATTTTGATTTTAGGCAAGGTAGATACCGCCCTCTGTGGTATACATATTAGAGCCTCTATAGTTGTCTCACAGTCCTGCTCAGACACACAGCCGTAGGCCATCCTAGAAAATGGCCTCACGGTTAGTGAGGTCTCCCTGTCAGGGTAAACAGAGGTATAGGCTTGTTCACAAGTTGTCATTTATTAAAGAAAATTGGCAGTGTAAATGTTCTTATCATTTGTGTGAACACTTCCGTGCAGAGTGGCTTCCTATACTTTTTCATGTGTTGGATATTACAGGATGGCCTACCGCTTGCGTCCCGCAGTGGGATATAGACGAACGAACGAAGAAAGTGGTACCAGTGTTATGCAAGAAGCCCAAGAACATAGTTCAAATTCTATTTCAGAGAGAAGTAGGTCAACGGAAGAAGACGCTACACAACTTGGATCCGACGACGGCTGGGATATGCCGTTGTCGCGCCTGCCAGAGGTGCTACTCGGAGCTGGAACGGCACCCGCTGCGGAAGTCACTCCTGTGCCCACTGCCAGAAGAAAATTCACTCCAGATTTAATGTTGCAACAGTGCATATGGAGTACATGAAATGATCACATTTACAGATCAATACTGCAAATGCTTCTCAGCTAGCATGTATCGACCTGTGCCAAAACACACATTAGTACGTGGTGTAGCCCTCACTGGTGACAATGCAGGCACTGACTATGGCATTCAGTCGATAGTACAGATGACAAGAACTGTCCTGAGATAAATTATGTCACACATGCTCAATCTGTTCACATAGTTATGTAAGAGTTGTTGGCTGACAAGTTGCACGAGTCACTTCTCATCCCATGTTCCCACATGTGCTCGGTTGGAGACAAACTCGTAGAACATGCTGGACCGGGAAGTCACTCCTCATCTTTCGGAGAACACTGAGTTTCATGGGCAGCGTGTGGGTCTGCACTATACTGTTGGAACAGTACATTACCTTCCAGTTGCAAGAATGCAAAAATAACGGGTGTAAAATCATTCTGCATGTACCAAGTGCAGAAACACCACAGATGAATGAGAGTTGTAGTTTATTGCACCCCAGACCGTAAGGCCTGGGGTGGGGCCACTGTATCTTGGACAAATGCACTCTACAAGAGAGTGCTCACCAGATTTACGTCATTTGCTGATACGACCATCACTTGTGTGCGAGCGGAATCTGCTTTCATCACTTACAACCATGGCGTGCCATGCCATCCTCAAAGAGATCCTCTGATGGCACCACTCGAGCCATGCATGTCAGTGCTGAGGCACGATTGGAAGACAGGATAGATGTGTGCACGTCCATAACGCAATTGGCAATAACTGCTTCGCAACAGTTTGTGTTGACACATCTGGGGCTCACAAGACCTTTTATCTGTGCTGTGGTAGCCATACAATCTGCAACTGCTGCCCTTTCAGTACAACAATCCTAGTGAGCATCTGTGCTGTGTGGATGTCCAGAACCTCGACTACGTGTGTGAGAATGTTCACGTGACTACTGATACTAGCAACGTTGCATAACTGACGCAGCACATTCAACTTGTGTGGAAATTCCCCCGAAAGGACCATCCTGTCACTCGGAAGCCCACAATTTGACCCCTTTTTAAACTCACTCGTTGGCTATAAGAATCACGAGTGTGCCTTCCTGGCATGGTTGCCTGCTTGCTTCACATGTCTGCATCACACTGGCTGTGAGCATTTCCTATTAAAGGGTAGACACATATAGCATTCTGATAGCTATGCCATTACACTATCTGTTGGCGGATGACACTGAAACCATTGCCAGTACATCTACTATTCCCAGGTGACATGTGTTGTCATCAGAACAAAATTGACATTGTATTTCCAGGTGTACAATATAAGCTGTATCAGCAGAAACATGTGACTAAAAAGATGCTAGCCTTACATTATTCTTGCACATTATCATTATCTTTGATGTTAATATGACAAGAAACATGAGAAATGCAATATCGAAAGTGAAGTTCATGGGAGACATCTATGAACCGTTCAAAGTAAAGACAGGAGTGAGGCATGAGGATGGCCATCACCTACTCTATTTAACTCAGTTCTGGAGAAAATAATCAGGACATGGGACAAAAGAGACAGATGGGTGAAGACTGAACCGTCGCCCTCCAAGTGCCGTGCCAAACAAAGAAAGTTGATGATTGAAATTTTAAGAACCTGCTCCAGCAAAATGCTTTTGCTTTAATGACTGCCACCCCAATTCACATGCGATATCTGTGGCATGCACTTTCCTGTTTGCCAATAATACAAAATGAGCTGCCCTTCTTTGAACTTTTAAATGATGTCTCCTGTCAGTCCTATCTGGTAAGGATCCCACACCATGCAGAATACTCCAAAAGAGGACTGACTAGTATAGTTGTAGATAGTCTCTTTAGTAATCCTAATCTTCTAAATGGTTTACTATTAAATCACAGTCTTTTGTTTGCTTTCCCACCGCATTATCTATGTGAGCATTCCAATTTAAGTTATTTGTAAATGTAATTCCTAAGTATTCAGTAGACTTCACAGCCTTTAGATCTGCGTGAATTATCATGTAACCAAAATTTAGTAGATGCCTTTTACTACTCATGCGGATGACATAACAATTTTTATTATTTAATGTCAGTTACCACTTTTTGCATCATATGGATAGGTAGCCTAAATCATTTTGCAGTTCATTTTGATCATCTGATCACTTTACAAGACAGTAAATGATTTGCAAGACTGTAAATGATAGCATCATCTAAGAGGACTGCTCAGATTCTCTCTTAAATTGTTAATGTAGATCGGCAACAGCAGGTGGTCTACAACACTTCCTTGAGGAATGTCAGATATCACTTCTGTTTTACTTGATGAATTTCCATCAATTACTATGAACTGTGACCTTTCTGACAGGAAACCACACATCCAGTTGCACAACTGAGACAATACACCATAGGCACACAATATGATTAGAAAATGCTTCTGAGGAACTGTTTCAAAAAGTCTTCTGGAAATCTACAAATATGGAATCAATTTGAGATCCCCAGTCGACAGCACTTATTACTTTGTGTGACTAAAGAGCTAGCTGTGTTTTAAAAGGTCGATATTTCTGAATCTATCTTGGCTATTTATCAATGAATCATTATCTTTGAGATAATTCATAATATTCAGACACAATATATGTTCCAAAATCCTAATGCAAATCAACATTAGTGATATGAGTCTGTTATTTATCAGGTTACTCCTCTTTTCTTTCTTGAGCATTGGTGTGACCTGAGCAACTTTTCAGTCCCTAGGTATGGATCTTTATCAAATGAGCAGCTATATATGATTTCTAATGGAGCTATTGTATCAGTATTCTCTGAAAGAAACATAACTTCTTTATCACACTGAGGAGAGCTACTACTAAGTTACTCACAGTTGCAGTTGTTCTTGATTTGAATACTGCAATATTTACTTTGTTGTCCTTGGTGAAGAAATTTCAGAAATCCGTGTTTAGTAACCCTGCTTTAGTAGCACTGTCATCAGTAACATTACCACAGCTATTGCACAGTGAAGGTATTGGTTGTGTCTTGCCATTGGTGTACTACACATTCAACCTGAACCTCTTTGGATTTTCTTCCAGATTTCAAAATGAAGTTTCACTATGGAAACTATTAAACACATCTTGCACTGAAACCCACCCTAAGTTTCGAGCTTCAGTAAAACATCGCTAATCTTGGAGATTTTGCATTCTTTTAAATTTTGACATGCTTTTTTTCATTGCTTCTGCAGCTGAGTTTTGACATATTTTGTGCACCACCCTTTTAATTTATTTGGTATCCTTTCAGTTTATTTGGTATATATCTCTTAATTGATGTCGATACTATTTCTCTGAATTTAAACCATCTCTGGTCTACACTTACATAGTCAGACTTGAAGGAGTAGAGACTTAGCAGAGACCATCTCCTTGGAAGGCATCAAGTTAATTTTTATCTGCTTTCTCATTAAATGCCCTATTGTGTAGGGCTGAAAATTAATAGAGATAAGGCAAACAGAATGTGCAAAGTAAGTGGAAATTACTCGTCTCTTCCCCGATTACAGTGCAATAGAAGATACTACAAGATGTTGACAGATTGCCATATCTCGGTAGCTTTATATGTAATAATGAGGTCACAGATGCAGAAATCACCAGCAGAACTGGAAAATTGGTCCATATGTCAATTAGGTCTGTAATATGTCAACAAAGCTTTGACTGTACACCTTTATCGTTTTTATGTGTGAGACTTGGAAAATGTCAGTAAAATCAGCACACAGTCTCCATATTTTTCACCAACAATGCTAGAGATGAATTATGAAGATGTTAACCCAACCAAGTTACAAACGATGAAGTGCTGAGAATACGAGGTCTACACAGCCTGCACAAAATTATTGTTGAAAGAAGACTGAAGATTGCAGGTTATGTTCTACGCATGTAAGGTGGAAGAATCCCAAAATCAACACTGTTGTGGAAATCAATGGACAGATACAGATGTACAGGAAGACCTTTTAACACCTGGAACTTTTGCAATGAATCTTCAATGCATGGACACAAACTTGGAGGAAGGTGAGAACTTGGCAGCTGATCGAGTGAACTAGTGGAAACCAATTCCTTGTATGGTACACAGTAAATCTGAGTAAGTTAGTAAGTAAGTAAGTAAGTAAGTAAAGTAAGTACAACTGGGGATTTTGCAAAACTGTTGGATGATCGATATTATTGTCTAGATTTGACACTGTTGGACTTCTACCTTTTCCTTGATGTGTATTCTTCAAATTGTGAGTTTTATGAGAAAGCTGATAGGTACTTACCAACCAACCTTCCCTCAGATGAACTGACATTGTCTCTTTACAAATTCTACTGTGCTAACAATTATCTACTGAGAATCCTCGACATGGTCTCCGCAGCTCAAATCAGCCAGTTTCTTTTAAATTTCTGTCTTTGGCTATAATTGTCTTCCAAGTATGGTGACACAACATCCTGTCATGAAACTTTTGCCTTTACACTTGTTTACTTTTCTGGACACTGCCTTTTTCTGCACTGTGCACTAAATACACTATGTGAGTAACGCCGAATCTCCAACAACCAATCGTGAACTGTAAACAGTTGTAAACTCTACCAGGGCACATAACAAACAATTAACATTTGTGTTTTAGTGTTCTAAGCTGTGAGGTCATCAGCGGACAAATAATTTAGTACCTATTCCTGGACAGCCGGAGTGGCCGTGCGGTTCTAGGCGCTACAGTCTGGAACCGAGTGACCGCTACGTTCGCAGGTTCGAATCCTGCCTCGGGCATGGATGTGTGTGATGTCCTTAGGTTAGTTAGGTTTAATTAGTTATAAGTTCTAGGCGACTGATGACCTCAGAAGTTAAGTCGCATAGTGCTCAGAGCCATTTGAACCTATTCCTGACGTGCTATTGTTTGGAACAACAACTGACGTGATCCAAAATATTACTTTCTTTTATTATAGCTTCACTTGTATTTTGTTTAATGATTACCAATTTCAGTATCAAATTCCATCATCAAGCCACTATATGATCAGAAAGCATAGTGTATCGTTAAAATATTGTTTAATAAACAGATTACCATTATATCATCATTCCTTAAACTAATGTCCAAAGTGGAAGGACAGATGATTAATTTTGAGTATATACAAAAGTCAGAGTACTGTACCGGATATGAAAGAGGGAAAACCAGAAGGGCAGTGAGAGACGGGTGCCTTCTATCACCTTACTTCCTTAATATGTTCATCAAGGAAGTAATAACAACAACAGGTAATTTCTGGAATATGCCAAGGAAATGTGATAGGACCATTACATTTACAATGTATATAAATGATCCAGTAGAAAGTGTCAGAGGCTCCTTAATATTGTTCACAGGTACTACACTTGTCCATCAGAAAGTAGCAACAACAGAAGGCAGTATCACTTTGCACAACGACCTGCAGGGGATTGGTGAATGATGCAGGCTCTGGCAGTTGACCCTACACATAAATAAATGTAACATATCACACACACATACACACACACACACACACACACACACACGCACACAAACACACACACACACACACACACACACAGGAAAAGAAATCCAATACTGTACAACTACACTATTAATGACAAATTGCTGGAAACAGAATCTACCATAAAATATCTAGAAGTAACTATCCAGAGCAACATTAAAGTGGAATGACCACATAAAACAGCAATAGAAAAGCAGATGCCAGCCTAAGATTCACAGGAAGAATCTTAAGTGAATGTAAATTACCCCTGTGTCCTTAACCAGTAGGACTGACAGAAGAGAGAAAGAAGATCCAACGAAGTGCGGAGTGTTTTGTCACAGGATCATTTAGTCACTGTGAGATCATTACAGAGATGCTCAGCAACTCCAGTGGTAGATGCCATAAGAGAGCAGTTGTGCATCACGGAAAGATTTACTACCCAAATTTTGAGATAGTAATTTCCGAGAAGAGTCTGACAACATAATAGTTTCTCTCATATACAATTCACGAAATGATCACGAGAAGAAAATTTGAGAAGTTAGAGATAATACAGAAGCATACTGACAGTCATTCTTCCCAAGCACTGTTCACAAGTGGAACAAGGCAGAGGAGATCAGTTGGTGGCATGAGACGTACCCCCTGCCATACACAGTTAGGTGGTTTTTGGAGCATGATGTCGATATGGAGACTTAATTGCATGCATATACACTGCAGATTGATGTCATCGCAATAGTAAATCAGAGTAGGAACTAAATAAAATATTTCAGGCCTTAAATCAAGAAGTGGTAAAAGTAAAGCTAAAAATGAATACAAAGAAGACAAAAGTTATGGCTACGGACAAGAAAGGAGGTGGAGGTAGAACTGACACAAGAACAGGCAATGAGCAACTCAAGAAAGGAACTGAAATTCAATATCTCAGTAGCATTTTGCAAGAAAACAATCAATATTTCAAGGCATTCAAGAAAAGAATAGCACAGGTGAAGAGTTCCTTCCAAAATAAGAAGAAGCTGCAACTGAATAAACATATCAGCTTCCACATTAAGAAAATATTTGTAAAGACCTTTGTGTGGAGTGTTCTGACACACAGATGCAAAATCTGTACATTAGAAAAGCTAAAGGAAGCTCGCCTCAAACCTGCTGAAATGTGGTTCTGGAGGAGAAGTACAAGAACTAGCTGCATTGACAGAAAAATTAAAGGAAATAGGAGAGAAGAAAGAACCACTGAAAGTTATAGGCCAGGGCAAAGCAAAATACACTGGACACTTAACTGGAGACGATAATCTTTTAAAAAAATTTCTGAAGGCAAGATCGTAGGTAAGAAAACAAGGGGATGACTGAGAACATCCTACTTAAACAATATGATAAATGAATGGGATTTTCTTCACACATGGAAATGAAGACAACTGCTGGAGAGAGGAAGCTGTGGCTGCAGAGACAAGGTTTAACCTTTTGGAAGAGTAAGGACAAACTAATACAAAATATGAGTCTGCATGGTAGCTACATATGGAATAAATGACAACTTCTTGTGTGCATTCATCAAGTCACCTACCCCAGTAGGTGTCTTATCTACTAAAAGTAAATGTCACTGTTGTGCTTTCAATAGATGTGAACTGCACCCTGAAAATGGTATGTCTAGTTTGCAGTTGTACAGAAGCTTTTTATTTTGAAAAATGGTTCAAATGGCTCTAAGCACTATGGGACTTAACATCTGAGGTCATCAGTCCCCCAGACTTACAACTACTTAAACCTAACTAACCTAAGGACATCCCTGCCTGAGGCAGGATTCGAACCTGCGACCGTAGCAGCAGCACGGTTCCGGACTGAAGTGCCTAGAACCGCTTGAACACAGTGGTCAGCTTTTATTTTGCAAAGAAATTTTTGATAATAAGATGAACTGATGCTGGTACTTGCTACTGAAACCAGTAGTACTTAGACACAACAAAAATGTGACTACAGAATTAAGAATAATTTTTCCAAACAATGGAGTTTTTTTTTCAAAACAACACCACAATAGAGGAAACTTATTTTAAACTAAAGACACAAAAGAAAAAAAGAGAAACTGTAAAGATCTTGAGTCTCATTAGACTCTCTTGGGAGGAAAATATAAGATATTTAATTGGTAAACTTGCAAGGCATACTTTTTTATGTTGTATAAACTACGAAACAGTTAGCATCGTCAGCTAAAATTTACTTCCTCTGTCTTAATATACCTTCCTTCACTTACAGCTGCAGTGTGGAGACAGGGGTGAGGGTGGGAGCGGGGATGGGGGTGAGGGTGAGGGC
Organism: Schistocerca serialis cubense; assembly: GCF_023864345.2. NCBI lineage: Eukaryota > Metazoa > Arthropoda > Insecta > Orthoptera > Acrididae > Schistocerca > Schistocerca serialis. The sequence continues at coordinate 6,246,909 of NW_026047592.1, read as the reverse complement.
GTACTGCTTTAAAATGGTGATTATTGTATTGATATTCTTAACAACAGATTTATATCTTTTGCTTATGAAAGTCTGCATGCAATGACAGCTGCACTAGTAATACCTTCACAGGGTCGTATTCAAGTTGCAAGGCTAGAACTATGCCAGCCATGACACGCTCCCAGCCTTTCCTCCTCGTGATCTGGTTGTAGCGTCGGGACTGCAGGGTGTCTAAGCTGATGTTCAGAACGTCAAGCCCTGCCCTCTGCAAGGCAACCAGCTGTCTTGACAACATGAGGCCATCGGTTGTCATTAAGACACTTTCGAGATATTTTATTTTCTTCAAGGCACTTGTGAAACAGCAAATTATTCTAATGAAACTGAAACAAATAATTTGTAACATTGCTGCTGCATATGAAACAAAACTCCAGTTGAAAAATTGAAAATACAAATTCCTTAAAAGTTAACTGTACATTTGCCCTAATACCAAGAGATATGAAGGGTTAATAATCTGAATTGAAGAATGCAAGTTAAGATAGCAATGAAAAAATAATTAGAGGCATAAGATCACCTACTGCAACAGGGAAATGGGAATCAATATGAACCATTACCCAGCTACTGTCAACTGATTCCATGTCTCCATGCACACTGTATAAACCACTGTGGGTTGTACGACAAAGTACATTCTTGTACCACACATTACGGGTTTTCCCCATTCAATGCTCATGTGGAGTGTGGGAAGAATGATTCTTTAAATGGTTCTGTGCATGCTGTAATTAATCTTGCCTTCATGGTCCCTATAGGAGTGATACATATGCGGTTATTGTATAATCCCTAAATACCTCACTTAATACAGGTTCCTGAAATTTCATAAGTTAGGTTTTGTCATATATTTGGCATCTATCTTCACTTGTCTGGCATTTCCAATTTTTAGTAGCTTCTTGATGCTCTCCCATGCATCAAATAAATCTATGATCAATCATGCTACACTATTTTGTATGCATTCAATGTCTGCCATTAGCCTTATTTGTTATGGGTCATACTTAAGCAATATTCTAGAATGGGCCACACAAGTATTTTGTAAGCAATGTCCTCTATAGACTGATTGCATTTTCCAGTATCTTACCAACGAATTGAAGTCTGCATTCTGCTTTGCCTACAAGTGAGTCTATGTCACCATTTCATTTCATCCAGATATTTGTATGAGTTGACAAATTAAGACTGTGATTATTTGATAATGTAGTCATACAATACTGTCTTTTTTTTGTTTTGTGATGTGCTCCAATTTACATTTCTGAAAACTTAAACTCAGTTGCCTATCTTTGGACCAAATTGAAATGTTATGATGTGACTCAAATTTGTGCATATTTTTTTCAGGCAATAATTCATTATAGACAACTCTATCATCCAGGAAAAGTATGAGGTTCCTTATAATATCGTCTTCCAGAACATTAAGGTACAACATTAATGTAATGATATAAATTACTATAACTGTATAAATAAGTTTATAAGTGTGTAAAATACATTGAACAATTTGTTACAACAAAACATTGTACTGGTATACTCAGCAAGATGTTAAATCAGCAGATAGCTACATTTTATGTTCAACATTTTGTGTACAGCATATATGCTGGAAAGGATTTATACCCAAATTAAATAAATCTGAAGAAATGGTAGTGTGTGTCTGGAAAAAAAAATCCATAAAAACACATACAGTCCAATTTGCTATTATGTCACTGTTACTGAAATATATTACAAAGTAACTGAATTTGATGAACATTCTCAGAGTACAATATGCCTCAGAGTGAAATGCACAGCAATGTCAACATTATTTTTCAAGGCTATGTTTGTGAAAATGGATGAAAGCAAACCACACATTTTGTTCTCAATCTGCGGAAGCATTATGCACTGTGAAACACTGTACTGCTGTTCTACATAAAAGCTGTCTCATTGCCAACATCTTTCCCCTGCTGGCGGTTCTACACTTCTCATCACTGATTCAACACGTTGTAAGATATTTTATGCTGTATGACACCACAGTCCAGTCTGGTTAGGACAGCATAAAAATAATATATGAATTTCAGTATTGAAACTGGAACAGCAGAACAGCTCTCATCACACTGGCTATCAAATCGAGGTTGGATTACAGCCATGGGTACATCATTTCATGCTACACAATTGTATGTCATATGTCAGAGTTCTTCAACTGTAGTGGCTGGCGACTGGTGGCTGGCGACTGGTGGCATACCCATCTCTTGGCATCCTGTGAACAGACGTTCTCCACAGGTGACAGATTTGAAGAAAATGCTGGGTATGGCAACAGTGGAACACTCTCTGTATCGAGGTAGCTCAGTACAGCTCAGGTGATGTGTAGTCTTGCATTATCCTGTTAAAAGATAGCATCACGGAGCCCTTGAAAATAGGGCACAGCGATAGGCCTTAACAAAACACAAATGCAATGTCTGCTGTCCAAATTACTGGCTATGTGAACCAGAGGTTGTGACATGTATCCAGTTGCACCCCATACCATCACATCACATGCTGGACCCGCATGAGAATGACAGGTACAATCTGGCCAGGTCTGTTGGCATCAGAGCCTCCACACACAAGTACATCAATTGTGACGATGTTGCAGAACCGAGACTCATCTGATACGATGACATAGTGCCATTCCTGTGTCTGGCATGTTGTCAGTTGCACCGCTGTCAGTTCAACTCTCTCTAGAGCTGCATTAAGGGCTTGACAGTCTGTGCTGCTCCAGATACCATCACATTGTCTGTGTGGATACTTGTCTCACTGTATACAAGCCCACTTCCTGACTAAATGTACACAACTTCACTGCAGGATCACGTACGCATGAGCGAACACTTGTCTGCCCTCTCAGGTGCTAGTTGGGTGGCACTACTGAGGCCCTCAATGCATTTAGCATGGCCCTCCTGAACCTACCAATTCTATGTTCGCACAAAATGAGATTCTGAGCAATGCAAGCAGCAATATAGTGAAACTGGAATGCTGATAAACATCTCTCCTTCTTCCATTACGCTTAACACGGTCTTCGTGTAAACAACCAACACTGAAATAGAATTTCTGAATGAAAAACCTGCTTTCTTGCATACAGAATATGCATGGGAGTGCTGAAAAGTAATGCCTCTGAATTTTTTATTCTGTTCTCAATATCGGTCGAGGCATGACACGTCACGCATATTACTTGGTCAACTTTCCCACTTCACTGACTCGTGGCACACCCCCTCCCGCAAACAGATGGAGTCGCAATAGGCAGCCCACTCTGACCAGAGATTGTGAATATGTTTACGGTGCACTTCGAGGAAGAGGCCCTGATGTCATCCAAATGGAAATCCATCTTCTTCTTTTCTTCTTCTTCTTCTTCTGTTATGTGGTTAACACACTTGTCATCTGGCCTCATGGAAGAGACAAACTCCACACGCCACAAAATCAAATTCACTATGGAGACCAAAGAAGATGGAAGACTACCATTCCTGGACATCATAGTCAGGAGAATAACGGACAGCACCCTGTGCCATAGCATGTATCTGACTCTAAAAAAAACATAAACGCAGTTCTCCCTATGGCACTGTGAATAATTTCAATAACAAAAACTGAGATGAATGTTGCAGCGTAAATTTAATTTCCACTTTGGCTTTGCATTCAAGATCAGTCTTACCTGAGAGTGCAACATTACATCTTTGGTTAATTTAATTATATGTTCGTTAGATTTTGGTTATAAGGCACGTTTTGCTGCCTAATGTCTCATCTCCAAATACTGGAAACAATCCATGGAGGAAGAGGAGTATGTAAGACATTGGTGGACCAGGTTGGAAGAATCTGTGAATTTCAATACTCTGTAGAAGAGCTCAATCATTTGAAAATAACTTTCAGACCTTGTGGCTATTCTAACAGATATACATAGGGCACTACGTTCTAAAATATTTGCATCTTTCACTGAAAAACAAGCAACTAGAGGAAAAGTTCTCTTGCCATTTGCAAAAACAGTCGCAGATGGCAACCGCCGAGTGCTATGAAGAGAAGGTATTGACACAGTGCTTAAACCAAACTGAAGACCACAACAGCAGCCATACTCAAGCAAATTGCTATGCAGTAGTTTCAGTGAATTTGACAATGATGTGGCTGCTTTCATGGTGGCCCAGTCATATTGTGGGGTAGGGAATGTCAGTGACTGGGCTGGATTTGTAGGTGACAGATGGATTTTTGGCAAAGCCTTGTATCAATACCTCCTTAATTATTGAGCTGAAAAACTGTAAAAAACATTCATACAATAAAATCACACAAAAAAATTTCCTATTTCTGCAGGTATTGTGCCTTCTGTTTCTTTTTCATTACAAAAACATATTGATTCAAGTTTATAAAGTCACAACTATGTCACTGTGATTTGTGTAACACACATTCTGGAACATGTTCCAGGAATGTCATGAAACAGACAGCTTTAAATACTTACTCTAGCTCATCTTTCAAGACTTGCATGCCAACAACAACACCATCTATCCAATCTGTTTTTATTTCACTTTCATGTAAAGATTTCTCGACAAAGGATGTCATCTGCCATGTAGGCAGTGCAAGAGGAAATTCCACACTCACATTTGGGTAATCAAGTGGATTCTGTGTCTTGTCAGAACCAAGTACAATCAACCCAATTTCATCTTTACCACTGGTAAATATCTGGAAACATATTAAATGGTAAAAATGAGTTTTGTTTATAACAAGTTGTATACCAATTGAAACATCACACACAGATACTCTTTATAAAATTATTTAATTGGATAGATAAAAAATCTACTCACCAAGCAGTGTCAGAACACACACATAAAAGACTGTTGTGATAGGCAAGTGTTTGGATCCAGTGACTCCTTCTTCAGGCTGAATGGTTGCAGGGGAAGCAAGAAGGGTGAAGGAAAAGGACTGGAGAGGTCTAAGAAAAGGGGTAGATTTTGGGAAAGTTACCCAGAACCATGGCTCATGGGTGACTTACCTTACAGGATGAGAAGGAAAGACTAATTGTTGGGGACTGCATCGGGCAAGATTCGGAAACCTGAGAGCTTAAAGGTGGAAGACAGGGTAATATGCAAGACAGAGATTACTACTAAAACTCTACATGAGATAATAAGAGTGAGAACCTAAGTGTATTGTATGCAACAGCTGTGAGAGGGGGCAGTGAAAATAGATGGGAAAGACAATGAAAGATGTAGAAAGCTAAAACGGAGTGAAGCAAAGAGTAATTACAGTGAAGAAAAGCTGAGACAGGAGAAATTAACGTAAATTGAGGCGAGGTGGGTGGTGAGAACCAAGGACAAGTTGTAGTGCTAGTTCCCACCTGCGGAGTTCTGAGAAACTGGTGTCTGGCGCAAGAATCCAGGTGGCATGTGTGGTGAAACAAGTGCCGAGGTCATGTATGCCATGTTGTAGAGCATGCTCTGCAACAGGATATTGTGAGTTTCCAGGATATACACTATGCCTATGCCCATTTATCCTAACTGATAATTTGGTGGTAGTCATGCAGATGTAGAAAGCTGAACAGTGTTTACATAATAGCTGGTATATGACATGTGTCGTTTCTATTTCTCACCTGATCCCCAGTTCTGTGTGACTTTCCCAAAATCCACACCTTTCCCTGGAACTCTCCAGGCCTTTTCCTTTACCTTTCTTCCTTCCCCTTCAATGTTTCTGTCTGGAAGAGCCACTGTCTTTTATGTGTATGTTCTGCTGCCGCTTGGTGAGTAGATTTTTTATCTATTCAATTAAATAATTTTATCAATAATTTATTGTTTTTGTTGTTATAGTTACTCTTTACAACCTACTTAAAATACATCACGTACCCTCCTCTCCACAATTCTTCGAACACATAGTTTTGCCTTTTGTAAAAAATCACTGCGTTTCTGTATAACATACTTGGAGTCAAAGTGTCCAACATCTATTACAATTATAAACAGAAGAAAGAAAGTCATTGTATTTATTGGCAGTATTATGCAATCAAATATTTTGAAAGAGTTCCAGTGGTATAAATTTACAATATCTTACAATTAAATATATACGTTTATTCTTTAAATCATTCAGGTGCGACCTACATGTCTGCTTTAGTTGACAAAGACGGGGAAGCCATGTCAACTAGGCATCAAAGACCGGTCCTAAAAAACACAATGACAGAAATGCATATCGTAGGTCATGGCAGCCAAAAAATGGATGCTATGAGTGAAAGCCCAGGATTGTGCTTGGTGTATTGCTCCCTGCATTCTGCCTCCAGCAATAGCCGTCGCGGTCGAACAGAAAAGATGGTGACACCATATGTCATGCAGGTGCCGCCAGATCATTGATAGACACAAAAAGGAGAGTGACACTCAAAACAGAACCTTGTGCAAGCCCCTTCTCCTGCAGGGGGGGATGCTACAGGAGGCACCAACCTGTACCCAAAAAGTGTGACATGGAAGAAAGTTCTGGATAAAAATCAGGAGTGGGCCATGGAGGCCCCACTCCTTTAAGGTGGCAAGGATGTTATGGCACCATGTTGTATCATAAGATATATACGCAGATCAATGAAAACTGCAAGAAGGAACTGATGCTGAGCAAAAGCTGTTCAGATAGCACACTTCAAGTGGACTAAATTATCTTCAGTAGAGCGCCCTTGGCGAAAAGCACCCTGCATCGAAGCCAAAAGATCCGGAGATTCAAGGACACAATACAGCCTTCGACTAACCATATTTTCAAGTAACTTGCAGGACACTGATTAAACAATCTGGACGACAGCTGTCTGTTTGAAGATGCAATTTATCTGATTTCAAAATTGGAATAACGGCATTTTCTCGCTACTGGGAAGAGAATTCTGCATTGCACCAGGGATGGTTAAAGAAAGGCCAGGTACACTAGCGGAAAAATTTGCAACACCAAAAAATAATTAATGTAGAGTAATGAAATACCAGGAATATGTGGTGTCACCGCCAGACACCACACTTGCTAGGTGGTAGCTTTAACTGGGCCGCTGTCCATTAGTACATGTCGGGCCCGCGTGTTGCCACTGTCAGGGATCGCAGACCGAGCACCACCACAAGGCAGGTCTCGAGATATGGACTAGCACTCGCCCCAGTTGTATGGACGACGTAGCTAGCGACAAGCAAGTGTGGTGTCCGGCGGTGATACCACATTAAGAAGCTTTGGCTCTCGTGTTTGGTGTCACTAAGTTCCATGATTTCTTGTATGGTCGTCACTTTACCATCATCACCGACGCACAAACAGTTTGTAAATATTGCTGAAACAATGCAGGGGCGGATGCACACCCAAATGGCAGTCTTTTGAATCGGTACAAACCAAGATGCGTGTTAACCACCAAGACGCGCTGGTATTCGGCGTCCACTGGGATTTGCAAGTACGCATCTGCTAGGTCCAACTTCGAAAAGTATTTACCCAGTCCGCCGGGCGTGCTGCACGGCCCAGTAAACTGCCCTCGCACGCGTCCGCGCAGCTGCCGCCTCGCTCTAAACCAGGTGTGCCACGACAGCATACAACTGCAGTGAAATCATGCCTGCGGTGTGCTACTAAACATTCGCGTGAAAATTGGCTGTCACGCCAACCTATTTGTTTTTACTGTAATAAGAAAGGACATGTTCAAAGTGTTTGCCAGAAAAAGCTCAGATCAGACACTCTTAATCATTCGAGGCCCTTTGCTTCGCGCCGGAATCGAACCAAGAATACTTAGGCTCGTGCACCTTCGCCCATGGACATTCATGTAGTTAATTCCACTTCGTCCAGTGCCACTGTCTCTAACAGTGACTGTGTTCTTCCCACAAATACTGTGCGTCGATGTCGCCGGAACTCGCGTCAAGTCGCAAGTGCTTCTGTACCAGTGTCAGTTCAAATTGCACGAGACGGTCGCTCTTGTCGTCACCAGGACAATAAACTTTTTGTAGATTTGGACTTAAATGGCAAGGTCATACCATTCCAGCTCGATACCGGAGCTGCAGTTTCATTGCTCAATCATGACACGTACAAACAACTGGGCAAACCTCCGTTGCGTGCCGCAAATGTTAAGTTAAATAGTTATTCAGGTCAGAATATCCCTGTGTTAGGACAGTGCACCCTTCTTGCAACATTCAAGGGACAAACAAAACTTGTGTCATTTTACGTTCTTCGTTCTTCTACTGCAGTGAACTTGTTTGGTTTAGATTTATTTCAGTTGTTTAACATGTCTATAGTAAATCAGGTACTATCAGTGAACCAGCCTGTACCTCCGTGTACAGCGCAGAAATTCATTCGCTGGTCTATTTTCCTCTCGCAGTACCGCTATGATATCTTGTATCGGTCCACTGCTAAGCACGGAAACCCCGATGCGTTGTCCCATTTGCCTGTTGCTGAGGATAGAGCATTCGACTCTTCCGAACTTGCTTGTATGCTCATTGATTCGGAAACCGATGACGTGGTCAAATCGTTTCCAATTGATTTTCGTCGTGTAGCTACAGCCACAGCTGCTGACCCGGTCCTTGCTACCGTTTTGCGTTTTGTTGCTACGCAATGGCCTTTGTCAAAGTCTCGGATCAAGGATCCGTTGGTTCGCCGATTTTTTGCTCACAAGGAGAGACTTTTTGTTCGAAGTGGTGTTTTGTTGTTGCGTTCTGATAATGATCAGTCCAGAGTCGTGGTCCCACGTTCATTACAGTCCTCTGTTTTACGGCTTCTTCACCAAGGACATTGGGGTATAGTGCGAACGAAACAACTTGCTCGTCAGCACTGTACTTGGTTCGGCATCGATGCTGCGATTACGAATATGTGTCCTTCTTGCATGGCGTGTGCCGAACAACAATCAGCACAGCCGCGGAAAATCTTTGCATGGCCAAAAGCCACTTCCCCTTGGCAACGCTTGCACATCGATTTTGCTGGTCCATTCTGGAATGCTCGGTGGTTTGTTCTGGTAGATGCCTTCAGTAATTTTCCTTTTGTTGTCCGGATGTCTTCCACGACGTCATCTGCCACCATCCAAGCGTTGTCTGCTATCTTTTGCATTGAAGGTCTTCCGCAGACTATTGTTTCCGACAATGGCCCACAATTCATGTCCGCAGAATTTCAGTCATTCTGTCAGGCCAATGGTATTCAACATCTGACATCCGCGCCGTTTTTGCCTCAGTCAAACGGTGACGCTGAACGATTGGTCCGGACTTTCAAGTCACAGATGTTGAAGTTGAAAGAGTCGCATTCTCGGGAGGACGCGTTGTTGCTCCTTTTGTCTTCGTATCACTCTCAGCCCCAAGATGGTCGCTCGCCGGCTGAGTTGCTCCACGGTCGTCGTCATTGAACCTTGATGTCTTTGCTGCAACCGCCACATCAGGTTCCTGTGCAGCGGCAGACTTCTGCTTTTGCTCCAGGCGATGTTGTATTTTATCGCAACTATCGAGGTTCACGGCGTTGGCTCGCAGGGCGCATTCTTCGCTGCCTCGGCCGCGCGATGTATTTGGTTTTGGGGGCCTCTGGTGAGGTGCGTCGGCATCTCAATCAGCTGCGCCTCTGTCGTCGCACAGGTTCTGCCGCTCCCCGTCTGCTTTGAGCGACGGTGTCATCCGGTCAGCGCCCTGGGGACCCATCTACTGGCTCGCCTCATCCCCAGGTGTTACCGACGATGCCTTCCATTTTGCCCCATGGCAACGCGCCGCTGCCGCCTCCGCCTCCGCCGCCGCCACCTGTTCTCCAGCCGGCGCCGGCACAGCCCCCAAGCGCCTCCCTGGGTCACGCGCCGCCGATCGCTTCCCGTGACCAGCTGTCCTCCGCCATGGAACTCTTGCCCGCTCCAGACCACATGGCGTCTTCGCGCGTCGGGTACCCCGACGCAATGGAGGCCGACCCTTCGGCCCCTCCTGTCTCTTTACGGGCACATACACCGCATGTTGACATGCACCCTGGACTAGGTTTTCAGGCGTTTCCTAGATCCCCTCGCACCGAATGGCCGGGTGCGGGTGGCACAGCTTTGCCTGTTGTTAGTTTCCCCACCTCATCGCATACGTCAACATGGGGTCCTCCCCACAGCAGGCGGAAGCCTTATAACACGACTGTTCGCCGATTTGCGGGGAAGGAATGTGGTGTCACCGCCAGACACCACACTTGCTAGGTGGTAGCTTTAAATCGGCCGCGGTCCATTAGTACATGTCGGACCCGCGTGTCGCCACTGTCAGGGATCGCAGACCGAGCGCCACCACAAGGCAGGTCTCGAGATACGGACTAGCACTCGCCCCAGTTGTACGGACGACGTAGCTAGCGACTATACTGACGAAGCCTCGCTCCTTTGTCGAGCCGATAGTTAGAATAGCCTTCAGCTAAGTCAATGGCTACGACCTAGCAAGGCGCCATTAGTAACATTGCATGTATCTAAAGAGTCTCACTTGTATCGCCACATTCTCTAGATGTACCAAAAGGATGGATTAAAGTTTAGTATTACAGAAGCAACGTACTTTTCTTTATAGCATTCATTATGTATCCTGTTTCAGACCTCACGCACATCTGCATGAGCGTAGCACGTGCCTTTCGGCTTCCTCTCATTGTGTCTAGGCTGTCTTGTCTAGACACAACAGAATATATTTGTTGAGTCAACGTATGTAAAGTGATTAACGTTGCAGGATCAGAGATCAATGTGAGTGTGAGATCAGCCACTGCAAATGTAAATGTAAATGCTGGTACGCCGTTGTACACTTGTCATGTGTCGGTTTGTGGGATGGAGTTCCATGCCTGTTGCACTTGGTTGGCCAATATAAGGACAGTTAATGATGTTTGTGGATGGGTTGAAGCTGTCATCAGATGATGTCCAATATGTGCTCGATTGGAGGTAGAGCTGGTTATCGAGCAAGCCAAGGCAATATGTTGACACACTATAGCATGTTGGCTTACAACAGCAGTATGTGAGCAAGTGTTATCCTGTAGGAAAACACCTCCTGGAATGCTGTTTGTGAATGGCAGCACAACAGGTCAAATAACCAGACGGACATACAAATTTGCAGTCAGCGTTCATGGGATTCATACAGACAGTTTTGTCAGTGGAAAAGCGAAAGCCATTGTTGATGCTCCAGGAGTAAAGACAATCAAGACATTGCTGAAGATGCCACTAAGTGTGACAGGTTCATAGAGAATTGCAATAGAAGGCAAAATCGTCAAAAAAAGGGAGCCGGAGATGCCCAGTGGGAGACAGGCCATTATAGGGTTAATGGCGATAGCAAAGAGAATGACACTCAGAATGGAACCCTGAGACACACCATTTTCCTGGATAAAGGTCTGACAAGGCAGACCCTTCATGCACCTTGAAAACTCGGTCTTTTAAAAATGTCTGAAGGAAACAGGGTAGGTGGCCACGGAAGCCCCACATGTGAAGAGCATGGAGGGTACTAGCTCTCTAGCAGGTGTCATAGGCCTTCTCCAAATCGAAAAACACAGCGACAATCTGGGATTTCTGCAGAAAACCATTTATGACATGGGTGGGCAAAATAATGAGACGGTCCACTGCAGAATGCCGTGTTGAAAGCCACACTGTGCATTCATCAAAAATTGTGAGACTCGAGCCACCATATCAACCGGGCGTGAATCGTATGTCCCATCACCTTGCGAACACACTGGTAAGAGAGGTGGAGTGGTAGCTAGAAGGAAGTTGTTGTGTTTGTGTGTGTGTGTGTGTGTGTGTGTGTGTGTGTCAGAGAGAGAGAGAGAGAGAAACATAGAGCTAATTTCGTCAAGAGCTGGATTTCCATCAAAAACTGAGTTGAAGTCTGCTGTTGTGGTCTTCATCCAACTACTGGTTTGGTGCATCTCACCAGCCTATTCCAGCCTTTGTAAGCCTCTTCATCTCTGCATAGTATTTCAACCTAAATCCACTTAGAATGGTGAACCACCATTCAGAGAATAACTTTTTAACAACACAGTTTGACTTCTGTAAAGGCTTCTATACTGAGAATCCAACATAATATCTCACAAATTCAATTCCAGTAGAATTAAATAGTGCAAATTATCCCCTCTGTCATCTTGCCAAAGCCTTTGACTGTTTAGATTAAAAAATTCTGTGAGGGGAAGCTAAAATAGTATGGCATCAAGAGTCTTCCCCTTGCATGGATTGAGTTGTACTTTAACTACAGAAAATGGAAGGTCACATTAACAAATGATAAGACAGGAATAAGATTAAACTCAAAAAGGGAGAACATAAAATATGGTGTGGCACACAGTGTTTGCTGCCAAGTCCACAAAAATGATTTACTTGGGGCACTGGAGGGCTTTGGAAAAACTCTAATGTTTTGCAGTGTCCCAAACTTCTTGATGCAAGATCTAAACTCATCCATACCAAAAACATCCAGGAGAATAACAGAACAGGCGTATACTGATCCACAGGTACCAGCTTAATGCCTAAAAATTTGTACTGTGCAGTTCTAAAGAAATAAAAGTGACTTACAGATACGAATATCAAAAGTCGGGATAAATGGGCAATTAGGCTCCCGTGTTCTAAGTTCCTGGGTATGCAGATACCACTCACGTGTGAGACCAGCGTGTGAGTCAGTTAACCGAGAAGCTCAGTTCCACCCATTTTGTGCTTAGAAATCTCTTACTGTATGAAACTGGACAAAGGATTGCTAACACACTTTCACTCAGTTTACTCATAAGGCATAATCTTCTGAGGTACTTCAACTAAGCGGAAAAAAATATTTATTCTACATCTTGAAAAAGCTTCTTCAGGGACCCATGGATTCTCACACTTACATGCCTGTAGAAGTTATATTCCCTAATGGTATTTGTGATTAATAACAAGAGTTAGTTTAAGATGAACTCAGCAATTCAGAACTGCAATACTAGAAGCAAAAATAATTTCCATATATAAAAATCTAAAATCAGGGTTGCTACAAGTTTCTCCAAGTGAAATTCCCTGATATTTCTCTGATTCCACAGACACATTTTAGAATTTTTCCCCGACAAATTTTGAGGTCTCAAGGGGAGGTAAAGACATAAGTCGACAAAAGAATGTAAGGGCTTTGTATTTCTCCCCCATTTTGTTTCAGGGCGCAAAAACAACTAGGGTCATATGTGTCCATGCCAAAACTGTGAAACACAAAGATGAAGATAGGAGTTAAAAATGATTACATGTCAACATTTAATGACAGAAGAGAGGACAGCTACAAACAGGGGGCATAGAGAAAGGTCTATGAAGTATGCAATAGGGAAATGGAGGCCCAGAACTAAAAATTAAATGGCCTTCACCATATTGCTACAACTGATAAAAAGTAAAACAAGGTCGACAGCCCACGCTTTGTTCACTAAAACGGCCAATAACTCAGATGGCAAACCCAAACGGGAACGTAAACGGTAAAAAAAAGGGCATCCCCTCAAGAAACGGCAGACAGTTAAATGTTGGGTGCAATGTGCACAAAGTAGTGGGGGAGCACCACTTAACAAATGGTGATGGCTAAAAAGGCAGTGCCCAATATGCAACCTAGTTAAAATGACCTCATCGCCGCAGGAGGACCGAGTGGAGGTTGTCCAAGCCACCGGAAGAGGCTTAATAACCCAGAGCTTATTCCTATGAATGGAGGACCAGTTGCGATGCCAAAGTGACACCACCTCCTGACAGAAAGCAACAAGAGATCATCAGAGGGAATGCAAGAATTATTGGGCTGAAGTACGAGGAATGCAGCTTTGGCAGCAGTGTCAGCAACCTCTTGGACCGATATGACCTGGAACCGACATAAACATCACAGTGGCTCCATAAAAAGTGAGCAAGTGGAAGCTTTCCTGGAACCGGTGCACTAAGGGATGGACAGTCTACAGTGCACAGAGGCTTTGAAGGATGCCGAGAGAGTCTGAGCAGTGACACATTTCAAAAGAGTATGTCACCAGATGTACTCCATGATCTGATACAGGGTGAAGAGCTCTGCTGTAAATACTGAGCAATGTGTCGGAAATCAGTACCAAAAAATGTTGGTTGACGTTGAAGGCACACCTGACACCATGGTCAGTCCAAGAGCCATCAGTGTAGACAAAGATACTGTTGCGAAATTCCATGCATAGGTCGTGAAACTGAAGGCAATAGAGCAAGCCTGGTGCAGTGTCTTTAGAAAGTGAATGAAGGTCAAGGTGAAGATGTGCTGCCGCACAAAGCCAAGATGGTGAAGGGTTCACACCCATCGAAAAAGTTGCAGGGAGCATGAATGGGAGGACCAAGATAGTTTTGTATAAAGCAGGAGCCTCAGGAATTTTGTAGTTTCAATGAATGGAAGAGCAACAGGCCCAAGATGTAAAAATGGTGGGAGAAACCAGCTGTGCTGCCAGAAATTCATACAAATGTTTTTGTCAGTAGAAAAACGAAAGCCACTGTCGATGCTCCATGAGTAAAGACGATCGAGACATTGCTGAAGACACCACTCAATGAGACAGGTTCATGAAGAGCAGCAGTAGATAGCAAAATTGTCAACAAAAAGAGAGCCAGAGATGCCTGGCAGGAGACGGGCCATTGTAGGGTTAATGGCGACAGCAAAGATGACGACACTCAGGACAGAACCCTGAGGTACACCATTTTCCTGGATAAAGGTGTCCGAGGAGGCAGACCCCATACGTACTTCGAAAACTCGTCTTTTAAAAATTCCTCAAGGAGATGGGGCAGTTGACCCCATGTGTAGAGAGTACAAACGATACTAGTCCTCCAACAAATGTCGTAGGCTTTCCCCAAATTGAAAAACACAGCCAGTCTGGGATTTCCACAGAAAACCATTCATGACATGGGTAAACAAAGTGGGTGATAGCCAGAAGGAAGTTGTTTGTCCTTACCGAGCTTAGGTGTGGGTATGACAGTGCCTTCACAACAGTGGCTGGATAGCATGCCCTCTGCCCAGGTCCGGTTGTATGTATTAAGCAAAATGTGCTTGACCACAAGAGAAAAGGTGCTGCAACATTTGAAAGTTAACAGTGTCTGGTCCAGGGCAGAGGATTGTGATGAAGTGAGAACGTGATCTAGCTTCCTCATAGTAAAGGCAGCACAGTAACACACAGGATTCTGAGAAGAGAAGGGTATTGCCCGAGTCTTCTCTGCTCATTTCCAATAGAGGTAGGCAGGATGATAGTGGGAGGAGCTCAAAATTTCTGCAAAATGGCGACCCAAGGTGTTGGAGATAGCAATATGGTACACGATGATATTGTCTGCTACTGTCAGGCCGAAAATTGGGGAATGAATCTTGCTCCCAGAGAACCGTCGGAGGTTGGTGCACACGATGGAAGAGGGGGGTGAAACTGTTAAAAGAACTAGTGAATGAAGTTCAGCTAACTTTTTGGTTATCCCGAAGAATGCGAATTGCATCGCAGCAGGCTTCAGTCCACCAAAGGACTGGGACACAGCATGGTAAAGAGGAAGTGTGAGGAATGGAATGTTCTGCGATGGTAAGGATAATGTTTGTAAGAAATTCCACCTGGTCATGACAACTGCGGAAATCGTGTTCGTTGAAGGTCGCCAGGGCGGGGTGAAATCTCCAGTCAGCCTTAGTGAGCTGCCATTTCAATATGCACGGATGTGGGGTAGGAGTCAGCAAATGGATAGCACACAGGAAATGGTCGCTCGAGTAGGTGTCAGAAAGAACGGACCGTTCAAGATGATGTGCAGGATGGGCAGTGGAGAAGGAAAGGTCCAAATGGGAATAGGAGTGCGACGAGTCTGAAAGCAACATGGGTGCTTCTGTGTTAAAGATGAAAAGGTTAAGTTGATTAAGAATGGCAGTGAAGAGGGCACCTCTCGGATAGGTTCTGGAAGAGCCCCAAATCGGATGGTGTGCATTAAAGTCCCCAAGCAGCAGAAATCGGCGAGGAAGCTGTCCAATAAGCTGGAGGAAGTCGAACCTGGTGACATTGAATGACGGAGGGATGTAAATGGTAGAAAGGGAAAAGTTCAAGTGAGGAAGGAAAAGACAGACTGCAACAGCTTGATGACAGGTAGTCAGGGAGATGGATGGGTTTACTATGAATGTCATCCCATATGAGCAGCAAGACTCCTTCATGAGACAGAATGCCAACCTCGAGCGGAAGGTCAAAACAGACCAGGAAGAAATGCAAAAGCTCAAAACAGTCGTGAGGATACAATTTTGTTTCCTGAGGGCAGAGTACAAGTAGAAGCTGCAATTCTAAAAGCAGTCATAAATCCTCTTTGTTGGATCAAAGTCTGCAAAAGTTCCATTGGAGGACAATCACGATGAGGACAATAGGAAGGGGTGTCACCTCGGCAGCTGCCAAGTGCCAGTCTGCGAAAACTCGCTGCCACAGGGCACAGAGGCAAGAGGATCCTGCTCCATGAGGTCCTACAGAAGTGTCGGCTTTCTTCTGCTGTCGACATGAGGAATCCAGGGCACAAGAAAGGTTGGTGGGGCACACTGGCAACATGGAGGCCAGCCAGGAGAAGGTATCAGATGGCGACACCGTCAAAGAGGATCTTTGGGTCAGCGAAAGAGAAGACCATTTGCCTTTGTTGGACTTTTTTGAGCCTTTCCAGGTGGCAGAGGGAGACTCATGTGTTGATTGGCTGGAGGGATGTAGCAAGTCTTCAAGGGTGTCTTCCTTCTGTCCTTTCCGGCCTGTCGGTTGTGTAGCTGGTGAGTTGCACAAATACTGTGAGAATCAACACTAATGAGGATAGTAGCAACTCACGCTAAAGATGATTGCTGAGCCACATCCTAGCATGTAAAAAGGACAATAACATTCTCACAACTAAACTTCCGCCATACCCTTTGTCAGAAAACAAGAGCACACAGATATTCAGACAGTCACCTAGACAAAACTCTTGTATACGTGATCACCACCTCTGGCTGCTGCGTCAACAATCTCTGAGAATCAGATTCAAATAACCACTCCTCCTGCCTCCCTGTCTCTCGTCGATAGCTGCTAGGCTAGTGGCAAGAAGTGGTGGCGGTACTGACTGCAATTCGATGGGAGTGGTATAAAGGGGAGAAGCAGTAAGAATAAGGGAGTAGGGAAGCTACACACGTACTCAGCTGTGCCCAGCCAGTGATGACACGTGACATCTCAGTAACCAAACCATTTCATCTACTGAGACAAAAACAAGATTTTTCCAGTGCTCTTTTCAAATTTTCCTGATACATTTGAAATTCCCTGATTTCCAGAACATGTGGCAACCCTGTAAATACACATGATTGATGTGCCATGATAATATTTATTTCATATTAATAACCATCTAAGCTGTATTATTACACATTTATTGTGTTATGACCAGATTTGTTCACTGAACATATTCAGGTGGCCTACATGTGTAAAGTCATGACACAAATGGGCAATTTGAAGATGTTCAATCAGTGAAACCAACTGCAACATGATAAATATGTAATAACACATATAATCATTAATATCGGTCTCAGCTGTGGTGCTCAGCATGATCAAAGTCATTTATTTTACAGTTCGTTATGAATCAGATTTTGGCCTTTTAGGACATCATCAGAAATTGTCTGAGGATGACACAGAATGCCAAAAGCTGGTTTATAACAGACTATAAAACAGATACTATTGTGGAAAATCAATGATGTGAATTTAAGCATTAATGTATCTATGTTCCCTCAAGTACCGATGGCATATTTCCATGTAGACTGTGCACCTCTCCGTACAGTTCAGATTACAGCTTTATATTCTGCTACAAAAGTGTAACAGTATGACAAGAGACGGACAGGCAAACAAAAATCCCCAAATCCTTAAAAATGAAGTTTAAAAAATACCCCATGAGACAAGGTGTCCATAATTTATAAGAATACCTGGGCTCCAGAAGATAAATTCTGCATACTAATACTATTATATAGATCCTGACTTTACCCATATATAGAGAGCTGACAGTAGTCTGAGTCCCATTACATGAATGTTTTGTTTGAAGTATTATATAAAAATAGCAGCTAAATAGTATAGGACGAGCAGTGGATATTTTCAAAATCGCTGTTTTACCACTGACATAACCAATCTACAAGTAATTTCATAATTATCAGATCGAGCAGAGAAGCACTAGCCATAATTTGTTGTTAGCATATTTTACAGACATAGGCAGCAGGGGATTACCAAAAGTTCTTGTTCTCTTATTTGCTTTAACCCGTGGCATCTTCAAGATGGTGACACTCCTATTTCAAGCGTTTTAAATATGGAGACCATGACATCTATCACTACACCCATGAACAAACATAAACAGGCCCTAACAAGTGGAATATTTAACACCAGAAATAAAGTGAAACTAATGGGGGAACCGCTCGAAGTAGAGGTTTTGGGCCGTGTCAATCACCACACACAACAATAAGGATCATGACACCATTCCAAAATAAATATCAAACCAAAAATTATGCACACAAAATCCTCAACAAATCCTCAACAATCATCCCACCCCAAAACTGTGAAAAACAGCTATTGGTATCATACATTTTGCCTGAACTAAACAGCTCCAATGAAGACAGTGATACTAGAAACCCACACATACACTGAAACTTTCACTTGGTCTATACGGCTCAAACATAGCCAGAGATATCATGAAACCAGACACAAAAACCTGGTACTGCAAATTTCACTTGACCTGTATAGCTCAACCAAGGTGCACAATACTACCAACTGCCACAAATCAACAACACCAGACCACACTCCATAAAACCCACCGATATAGGCAAATAAATACCCCCAAAAAATAATACCAAATTAATCAAACATAAATTACCTCAATGAACGGTAAACAAATCCACTACACTCTTACAAAAAGTTAAAAGGTCTTACCAACCACAGTTTCCCCCCCTCCACTCTCACTCTCTCTCTCTCTCTCTCTCTCACACATACACACACACACACACACACACACACACACACACCTAAGCACCACTTACCAAACAACTGATGCCCATCCCATACATACATACATACACACATCAAAAAACGTTTTGCATCACCTCGGTTCCTGAACCTGTGCAGAAATTTGCAATAGAGATCAACATCGTTTCCGCCCTTTCTATTGATCATGAAAACCACACAGTGCATATTGTACCACCATACAGCGAGACTCTCAGAGGTGTTGGTCCAGACTGCTGTACACATGGGTACCTCTGATACCCAGTAGCACGTCCTCTTGGATTGATGCATGCCTGTGTTCGTCGTGCCATACTATCCACAAGTTCATCAAGGCACTGTCAGTCCAGATTGTCCCACTCCTCAATGGCGATTCGGTGTAGATCCCTCAGAGTGGTTGGCAAGTCACATTGCCCATAAACAGCCCTTTTCAATCTATCCCAGGCATGTTCAATAGGGTTCATGTCTGGAGAACATGCTGGCCACTCTAGTCGAGTGATGTCATTATCTTGAAGGAAGTCATTCACAAGATGTGCTAATGGGGATGCGAAATGTCATCCACGAAGACGAATGCCTCGCCAATATGTTGCCAATATGACTGCACTATTGGTCGGAGGATGGCATTCATAAAACTTTGAACATAGCTGCTAAGGTTCAGTGCCCGTGTCAGAATTATATTAGAACAAATAAGCCCTCGGTCACAAATATTAAGTCAAAATTGACCAGGTTTCGACGCTACTATGAGCGTCGCCTTCAGAATTAGACTAACTGTTCTAAAACATATTAGGTATATAATACATTAATAAAATTAAAGTTTGTACTGCATCTTTTCCAGTCAGTACAAACTTTAATTTTATTAATGTATTATATACCTAATATGTTTTAGAACAGTTAGTCTAATTCTGAAGACGACGCTCATAGTAGCATCGAAACCTGGTCAATTTTGACTTAATATTTGTGACCACGGGCTTATTTGTTCTAATATAAGGATGGTATTCACTTATAGCACAGCTGTCATGGTGCCTACCATGACCACCAACAGTGTGCATCAGCCCCCCATAATCCCACCCAAAACAGCAGGGAACCTCCACCATGCTTCACTCATTTGACAGTGTGTCTAAGAGTTCAACGTGACCGGGTTGCCTCCAAACACATCTCTGACAATCGTCGGAAGGCATATGTGACACTTATTGGTGGAGAGAACGTGATGCCAATCCTGAGCAGTCCAATTCAGCTTGTTATTGGATTCATCTGTACCGTGCTGCACGGTGTTGCAGTTACAAAGATGGACCTCACCATGGATGTGTGGAGTGAAACTGCACATAATGCAGCCTATTGCACACAGTTTGTGTTGTAACGTGACGTCCAGTGGCTGCACGAAAAGCATTATTCGACAGAGTGGCATTGCTGTCAGGGTTCCTCAGAGCCATAATCCATTGGTAGCAGGCACCCACTGCAGTAGTAGCCCTCGGGTGGCCTGAGCAAGGTATGTCACTGACAGTTCCTGCCCCTCTCTATCGCCTCCATGTCCGAACAACATTGCCACACTTCACTCCACGATGCCTGGACACTACCCTTGCTGAGAGCCCTTCTTGGCACAGTGTAATAATGCAGATGCAATTGAACTACAGTAAGGAACATCTAGGCATTGTTGAACTACAGACAACATGCCCTGCATTCCTCATGTCGACAGCAGAAGAAAGCTGACACTTCTGTAGGACCTCATGGAGCAGGATCCTCTTGCCTCTGTGCCCTGTAGCAGCGAGTTTTCGCAGACTGGCACTCGGCAGCTGCCGAGGTGACACCCCTTCCTATTGTCCTCATCGTGACTGTCCTCCAATGGAACTTTTGCAGACTTTGATCCAACAAAGAGGATTTATGACTGCTTTTAGAATCGCAGCTTCTACTTGTACTCTGCCTTCAGGAGACAAAATTGCATCCTCACGACTGCTTTGAGCTTTTGCATTTCTTCCTGGTCTGTTTTGACCTTCCGCTCGAGGTTGCCATTCTGTCTCATGGGGGAGTCATGCTGCTCATATGGGATGGCATTCATAGTCAGCCCATCCATCTCCCTGACTATATGTCATCAAGCTGTTGCAGTTTGTCTTTTCCTTCCTCACCTGAACTTTTCCCTTTCTACCATTTACATCCCTCCGTCATTCAATGTCACCAGGTTCGACTTCCTCCAGCTTATTGGACAGCTTCCTTGCCGATTTCTGCTGCTTGGGAACTTTAATGCACACCATCCCATTTGGGGCTCT
This sequence comes from Schistocerca serialis cubense, assembly GCF_023864345.2. Taxonomy (NCBI): domain Eukaryota; kingdom Metazoa; phylum Arthropoda; class Insecta; order Orthoptera; family Acrididae; genus Schistocerca; species Schistocerca serialis. The sequence goes on along the minus strand of NW_026047592.1, from coordinate 6,225,844 downwards.
TCCAAAACCTATCTGAGAGGTGCCCTCTTCGCTGCCATTCTTAATCTACTTAACCTTTTCTTCTTTAACACAGAAGCACCCATGTTGCTTTCAGACTCGTCACACACCTATTCCCATTTGGACCTTTCCTTCTTCACTGCCCGTCCTGCACATCATCTTGAACGGTCCGTTCTTTCTGACACCTACTTGAGCGACCATTTCCTGTGTGCTATCCATTTGCTGACTCCTACCCCACCTCTGTGCACATCGAAATGGCAGCTCACTAAGGCTGACTGGAGACTTTACTCCTCCCTGGCGACCTTCAACGAACACGATTTCCGCAGTTGTCATGACCAGGTGGAATTTCTTACAAACATTATCCTTACCGTCGCAGAACATTCCATTCCTCACACTTTCTCTTTACCATGCTGTGTCCCAGTCCTTTGGTGGACTGAAGCCTGCTGCGATGCAATTCGCATTCTTCGGGATAACCAAAAAGGTAGCTGAACTTCATTCACTAGTTCTTTTAACAGTTTCACCCCCCTCTTCTGTCGTGTGCACCAACCTCCGACAGTTCTCTGGGAGCAAGATCCATTCCCCAATTTTCAGCCTGACAGTAGCAGACAATATCATCGTGTACCCTATTGCTGTCTACAACACCTTGGGTCGCCATTTTGCAGAATTTTGAGCTCATCCCACTATCATCCTGCCTACCTCTATTGCAAATGAGCACAGAAGACTCGCTCAATACCCTTCACTTATCAGAATTGTGAGTGTTACTATGCTGCCTTTACTATGAGGAAGCTAGATCACTTTCTCACTTCATCTCAATCCTCCACCCTGGACCAGACACTGTTAACTTTCAAATGTTGCAGCACCTTTCTCTTGTGGGCAAGCACTTTTTGCTTAATACGTACAACCGGACCTGGGCAGAGGGCATGTTTTCCAGCTACTGTCGTGAAGCCACTGTCATACCCACACCTAAGCCCGGTAAGGACAAACAACTTCCTTCTGGCTATCACCCACTTTGTTTACCCATGTCATGAATGGTTTTCTGTGGAAATCCCAGACTGGCTGTGCTTTTCAATTTGGAGAAAGCCTATGACATTTGTTGGAGGACTAGTATCGTTTGTACTCTCTACACATGGGGCCAACTGCCCCATTTCCTTGAGGAATTTTTAAGAGATGAGTTTTCGAAGTACGTATGGGGTCTGCCTCCTCGGACACCTTTATCCAGGAGAATGGTGTACCTCAGGGTTCTGTCCTGAGTGTCGTTGTCTTTGCTGTCGCCATTAACCCTACAATGGCCCGTCTCCTGCCAGGCATCTCTGGCTCTCTTTTTGTTGACAATTTTGCTATCTACTGCTGCTCTTCATGAACCTGTCTCATTGAGTGGTGTCTTCAGCAATGTCTCGATCATCTTTACTCATGGAGCATCGACAGTGGCTTTCGTTTTTCTACTGACAAAAACATTTGTATGAATTTCTGGCAGCACAGCTGTTTTCTTCCACCATTTTTACATCTTGGGCCTGTTGCTCTTCCATTCATTGAAACTACAAAATTCTTGAGGCTCCTGCTTTATACAAAACTATCTTGGTCCTCCCACTTCATGCTCCCTGCAGCTTTTTTGATGGGTGTGAAACCTTCACCATCTTGGCTTCGTGCGGCAGCCCATCTTCACCTTGACCTTCATTCACTTTCTAAAGACACTGCACCAGGCTCGCTCAATTGCCTTCTGTTTCACGACCTATGCATGGATTTTCGCAACAGTATCTTTGTGTACATTGATGGCTCTTGGACTGACCATGGTGTCGGGTGTGCCTTCAACGTCAACCAACATTTTTTGGTACTGACTTCCTGCACATTGCTCAGTATTTACAGCAGAGCTCTTCACCCTGTATCAGATCATGGAGTACATCTGGTGACATACTCTTTTCAACTGTGTCACTGCTCAGACTCTCTCGGCATCCTTCAAAGCCTCTGTGCACTGTAGACTGTCCATCCCTTAGTGCACCGGTTCCAGGAAAGCTTCCACTTGCTCACTTTTTATGGAGCCACTGTGATGATTACGTCGGTTCCAGGTCATATCAGTCCAAGAGGTTGCTGACACTGCTGCCAAAGCTGCATTCCTCATACTTCAGCCCAATAATTCTTGCATTCCCTCTGATGATCTCTTGTTGCTTTCTGTCAGGAGGTGGTGTCACTTTGGCATCGCCACTGGTCCTCCATTCATAGGAATAAGCTCTGGGTTATTAAGCCCCTTCCAGTGGCTTGGACAACCTCCTCTCAGTCCTCCTGCGGTGAGGAGGTCATTTTAACTAGGTTGCATAATGGGCACTGCCTTTTTAGCCATCACTATTTGTTAAGTGGTGCTCCCCCACTACTTTGTGTACATTGCACCCAACTTTTAACTTTCTGCTCTTTCCTGAGAGGATGCCCTTTTTTTTTACCGTTTACGTTCCCGTTTGGGTTTGCCATCTGAGATATTGGCCGTTTTAGTGAACAAAGCGTGGGCTGCCGACCGTATTTTACTTTTTATCAGTTGTAGCAATATGGTGAAGGCCACTTAACTTTTAGTTCTGGGCCTCCATTTCCCTATTGCGTACTTCATAGACCTTTCTCCACATCCCTGATTGTAGCTGTCCTCTCTTCTGTCATTAAACGTTGACATGTAATCATTTTTAACTCCTCTCTTCATCTTTGTGTTTCACAGTTTTGGCATGGACACATATGACCCTAGTTGTTTTTGTGCCCTAAAACAAAATGGGGGAGAAATACAAAGCCCTTACATTCTTTTGTCGACTTATGTCTTTACCTCCCCTTGAGACCTCAAAATTTGTTGGGGAAAAATTCTAAAATGTGTCTGTGGAATCAGAGAAATATCAGGGAATTTCACTTGGAGAAACTTGTGGCAACCCTGATTTTAGGTTTTTAAATATGGAAATTATTTTTGCTTCTAGTATTGCAGTTCTGAATTGCTGAGTTCATCTTAAACTAAATCTTGTTATTAATCACAAATACCATTAGGGAATATAACTTCTATAGGCATGTAAGTGTGAGAATCCATGGGTCCCTGAAGAAGCTTTTTCAAGATGTAGAATAAATATTTTTTTCCGCTTAGTTGAAGTACCTCAGAAGATTATGCCATATGAGTAAACTGAGTGAAAGTGTGTTAGCAGTCCTTTGTCCAGTTTAATTCAGTAAGAGATTTCTAAGCACAAATTGGGCAGAACTGAGCTTCTCGGTTAACTGACTCACATGCTGGTCTCACACGTGAGTGGTATCTGCATACCCAGGCACTTAGAACACAGGAGCCTAATCGCCCATTTATCCCTACTTTTGGTGTTCTTATCTGTAGGTCACTTTTATTTCTTTAGAACTGCACAATACAAGTTTTTAGGCAATAAGCTGGTACCTGTGGATCAGTACACGCCTGTTCTGTTATTCTCCTGGATGTTTCTGGTATGGATGAGTTTAGATCTTGCATCAATAAGTTTGTGACACTGCAAAACAGTAGAGTTTTTCCAAACACCTCCAGTGCCCCAAGTAAATCATTTTTGTGGACTTGGCAGCAAACACTGTGTGCCACACCATATTTTATGTTCTCCCTTTTTGAGTTTAATCTTATTCCTGTCTTATCATTTGTTAATGTGACCTTCCATTTTCTGTAGTTAAAGTACAACTCAATGCATGCAAGGGGAAGACTTTTAATGCCATACTATTTTAGCTTCCCCTCACAGAATTTTTTAATCTAAACAGTCAAAGGCTTTGGCAAGATGACAGAGGGGATAATTTCCACTATTTAATTCTACTGGAATTGAATTTGTGAGATATTATGTTGGATTCTCAGTATAGAAGCCTTTACAGAAGTCAAACTGTGTTGTTAAAAAGTTATTCTCTGAATGGTGGTTCACCATTCTAAGTGGATTTAGGTTGAAATACTATGCAGAGCTGAAGAGGCTTAGAAAGGCTGGAATAGGCTGGTGAGATGCACCAAACCAGTAGTTGGATGAAGACCACAACAGCAGACTTCAACTCAGTTTTTGATGGAAATTCAGCTCTTGCCGAAATTAGCTCTCTTTCTCTCTCTTTCTCTCTCTCTCTCTCTCTCTCTCTCTCTCTCTCTCTCTCTCTCTGACACACACACACACACACACACACACACACACACACAGACAGAAAAACACTCCCACACACACACTCTTCCTTCTAGCTACCACTCCATCTCTCTTACCAGTGTGTTCGCAAGGTGATGGGACATATGATTCATGCCCGGATGATATGGTGGCTCGAGTCTCACAATTTTTGATGAATGCACAGTGTGGCTTTCAACACGGCATTCTGCAGTGGACCGTCTCATTATTTTGCCCACCCATGTCATGAATGGTTTTCTGCAGAAATCCCAGATTGTCGCCGTGTTTTTCGATTTGGAGAAGGCCGATGACACCTGCTAGAGAGCTAGTACCCTCCATACTCTTCACATGTGGGGCTTCTGTGGCCACCTACCCTGTTTCCTTCAGACATTTTTAAAAGACCGAGTTTTCAAGGTGCATGAAGGGTCTGCCTTGTCAGACACCTTTATCCAGGAAAATGGTGTGTCTCAGGGTTCCATTCTGAGTGTCATTCTCTTTGCTATCGCCATTAACCCTATAATGGCCTGTCTCCCACTGGGCATCTCCAGCTCCCTTTTTTTGACGATTTTGCCTTCTATTGCAGTTCTCTATGAAACTGTTTCACTTAGTGGCGTCTTCAGCAATGTCTTGATTGTCTTTACTCCTGGAGCATCAACAATGGCTTTCGCTTTTCCACTGACAAAACTGTCTGTATGAATCCCACGAACGCTGACTGCAAATTTGTATGTCCGTCTGGTTATTTGACCTGTTGTGCTGCCATTCACAAACAGCATTCCAAGAGGTGTTTTCCTACAGGATAACACTTGCTCACATACTGCTGTTGTAAGCCAACATGCTATAGTGTGTCAACATATTGCCTTGGCTTGCTCGATAACCAGCTCTACCTCCAATTGAGCACATATTGGACATCATCTGATGACAGCTTCAACCCATCCACAAACATCATTAACTGTCCTTAAATTGGTCAACCAAGTGCAACAGGCATGGAACTTCATCCCACAAACTCACACATGACACATGTACAACAGTGTACCAGCATTTACATTTAAATTTGCAGTGGCTTATCTCACACTCACATTGATCTCTGATCCTGCAAAGTTAATCACTTTACATACGTTGTCTCAACAAATATATTCCTGGTATTTCATTACTCTACATTAATTATTTTTTGGTGTTGCAAATTTTTCCGTCCTTTCTTTAACCATCCCTGGTGCAATGCAGAATTCTCTTCCCAGTAGCGAGAAAATGCCGTTATTCCAATTTTGAAATCAGATAAATTGCCTCTTCAAATGGACAGCTGTCGTCCAGATTGTTTACTCAGTGTCCTGCAAGTTACTTGAACATATGGTTAGTCGAAGGCTGTATTGTGTCCTTGAATCCCCGGATCTGTTGGCTTCGATCCAGGGTGCTTTTCGCCAAGGGCGCTCTTCTGAAGATAATTTAGTCCACTTGAAGTGTGCTATCTGAACAGCTTTTGCTCAGCATCAGTTCCTTGTTGCAGTTTTCATTGACCTGCGTATATATCTTATGATACCACATGGTGCCATAACGTCCTTGCCACCTTAAAGGAGTGGGGCCTCCATGGCCCACTCCTGATTTTTATCCAGAACTTTCTTCCATGTCACACTTTTTGGGTACAGGTTGGTGCCTCCTGTAGCATCCCCCCCTGCAGGAGAAGGGGCTTGCACAAGGTTCTGTTTTGAGTGTCACTCTCCTTTTTGTGGCTATCAATGATCTGGCGGCAGCTGCATGACATATGGTGTCCCCATCTTTTCTGTTCATCCACGACGGCTATTGCTGGAGGCAGAATGCAGGGAACAATACACCAAGCACAATCCTGGGCTTTCACTCACAGCATCCATTTTTTGGCTGCCATGACCTACGTTATGCATTTCTGTCATTGTGTTTTTTAGGACTGGTCTTTGATGCCTAGTTGACATGGCTTCCCCGTCTTTGTCAACTAAAGCAGACATGTAGGTCGCACCTGAATGCTCTTCTATGCCTCAGCGACACCGACCACGGTGTGGTCCACTCTACTTTGATATGGCTGTATGCAGCATTGGTGCAGTCACACCTAGATTACAGGAATCTCTCATATGACTTTTCATCAGCTTCGACATTACGTCTGGATTCGATACACTATTGTGGGGTAAGACTGGTAACAGGTGCCTTTGGACTAGGCAGCAGTTCCACTATTGTGGGTTCTGCACCATCAAAAATTGATGGCAGTTGCGCACCCATAGTACCCTAACTGTCATCTCCTCTTTCCAGATACGAGATCTACCTCCCAAAACGGCAACACAGGTCTGGGGTTAAGATCACCAAGTTTGAGTCTTGGTCCAGCACACAGTTTTAATCTGCCAGGAAGTTTCATATCAGTGCACACTATGCTGCAGAGTGAAAATCTCTTTCTAGAAAACTCTTTATCTGTAATTCTCTTTACATATTGGCTATTTCCTTCACATATGGGGGACATGGTCTCATCTGAAAAGTGAAAGCAAGCCTGTAAATGAAACGGGGGGGGGGGGGGGGCGGCAGTTCTCAATTCTTGAGGAGAGTGACCCTCTGTTTTTTTTTGTTTTTTTTTTGTTTTTTTTGTTTTTTTTTTTTTTTTTTTTAAAAAAAACCTTAGCAATTTGGGTGAGTTTATGTTCAATCCTTGCACCCAATTTACTCTTTCATCTACCTACTTTTTTTCTCATCAAGCAGATCGATATTTATCCCCATTGCTTAATACCTGTTTGTATAACTTACTTTATGAATTTTTTAGCATTTGACTCCGGAGAGACCATTTTTCTTTGTAGTGAGGTCTTGCCAACAGCAAATTTTCTGGATGGAAAGTCGCTCAATCTGCTCATATACTTTAAAATTTAAAAGTAAATCTAGCAATGCTAGAATGTATACAAAATACTGATATACCCTTTTTCAAGTTGTTGTTTAAAGATTCGCGACTTTTAAAACTTACGTAGATTATCTTTTTGATGATAGAACTTTACATAAGAAATTATTAAGAACATTGCGAATATCACATGATGAACAATTGAATGACTAAAGCAATGTTATCAACCCTCATTCATTGACACATGTAATAAATTCATCGAAGCAGTGAAGTTCAGAGCTGTTGTAAAAATTTCTGAAATTAAAAGTATATATTGCCTAATGAATGTATTATTTTGTGGTGAAAGAACACAATAATTATTATTTTTGGAATGTAATAATTCACTATGGCTTCATTTTAATTCTAATAAGTTTCACACTGTAATGAAGCATTGTCTAAATGCCTCCCTCTCTCTCTCTCTCTCTCTCTCTCTCTCTCTCTCTCTCTCTCTCTCTCTCTCTCTCCCTCTCATTTGTAATAACTTACCGCTGTTATTTTGTATTGGTATTGCAGTCATTACATTAAAATTGGCTATATTGATTCTGCAATTTATACTATTATGTTATTGCTAAGAATTGATTTAAAGAATAAACGTATATATTTATTTGTAAGATATTGTAAATTTATACCACTGGAACTCTTTCAAAATATTTGATTGCATAATACTGCCAATAAATACAATGACTTTCTTTCATCTGTTTATAATTGCCATAGATGTTGGACACTTTGACTCCAAGTATGTTATACAGAAACGCAGTGATTTTTTACAAAAGGCAAAACTATGTGTTCGAAGAATTGTGGAGAGGAGGGTACGTGATGTATTTTAAGTAGGTTATAAAGAGTAACTATAACAACAAAAACAATAAATTATTGATAAAATTATTTAATTGAATAGATAAAAAATCTACTCACCAAGCGGCAGCAGAACATACACATAAAAGACAGTGGTTCTTCCAGACAGAAGCATTGTAGGGGAAGGAAGAAGGGTAAAGGAAAAGGCCTGGAGAGTTCCAGGAAAAGGTGTAGATTTTGGGAAAGTCACACAGAACTGCGGATCAGGCGAGAAATAGAAACGACACATGTCATATACCAGCAATTATGTAACCACTTTTCAGCTTTCTACATCTGCATGACTACCACCAAATTATCAGTTAGGATAAATGGGCATAGGCATAGTGTATATACTGGGAACTCGCAATATCCTGTTGCAGAGCATGCTCTACAACATGGCATACGTGACCTCGGCACTTGTTTCACCACACATGCCACCTGTATTCTTCCGCCAGACACCAGTTTCTCAGAACTCCGCCGGTGGGAACTAGCACTAAAACGTGTCCTTGGTTCTCACCACCCACCTCACCTTAATTTACGTTAATTTCTCCTGTCTCAGGTTTTCTTCACTGTAATTACTCTTTGCTTCACTCCGTTTTAGGTTTCTACATCTTTCATTGTCTTTCCCGTCTATTTTCACTGCCCCCTCCCACAGCTGTTGCATACAATACACTTAGCTTCTCACTCTTATTAACTCATGTACAGTTTTAGTAGTAATCTCTGTCTTGCATATTACCCTGTCTTCCACCTTTAAGCTCTCAGGTTTCCGAATCTTGCCCGATGCAGTCCCCAACAATTAGTCTCTCCTTCTCATCCTGTACGGTAAGTCACCCATGACCCATGTTTCTGGGTAACTTTACCAAAATCTACCCCTTTTTTTAGACCTCTCCAGTCCTTTTCCTTCACCCTTCTTGCTTCCCCTGCAACACTTCAGCCTGAAGAAGGAGTCACTGGCTCCAAACGCTTGCCTATCACAACAGTCTTTTATGTGTGTGTTCTGCCATTGCTTGGTGAGTAGATTTTTTATCTATCGAATTAAATAATTTTATAAAGAGTACCTGTGTGTGATGTTTTTATTGGTATACAACTTGTTATAAACAAAACTTATTTTTACCATTTAATATGTTTCCAGATATTTACCAGTGGTAAAGATGAAATTGGGTTGATTGTACTTGGTTCTGACAAGACACAGAATCCACTTGATTACCCAAATGTGAGTGTGGAATTTTCTCTTGCACTGCCTACATGGCAGATGATATCCTTTGTGGAGAAATCTTTACATGAAAGTGAAATAAAAACAGATTGGATAGATGGTGTTATTTTTGGCATGCAAGTCTTGAAAGATGAGCTAGAGTAAGTATTTAAAGCTGTCTGTTTCATGACATTCCTGGAACATGTTCCAGAATGTGTGTTACACAAGTGACAGTGACATAGTTGTGACATTATAAACTTGAATCAATATGTTTTTGTAATGAAAAAGAAACAGAAGGCACAATACCTGCAGAAATAGGAATTTTTTTTGTGTTATTTTACTGTTTGAATGTTTTTTACAGTTTTCCAGCTCAATAATTAAGGAGGTATTGATACAAGGCTTTGCCAAGAACCCATCTGTCACCTACAATTCCAGCCCTGTGTCTGGCATTCGCTACCCCACAATATGACTGGGCCACCATGAAAGCAGCCACATCATTGTCAAATTCACTGAAACTACTGCATAGCAATTTGCTTGAGTATGGCTGCAGTTGTCGTCTTCAGTTTGGTTTAAGCACTGCATCAATACCTTTTCTTTATAGCACTCGGAGGTCGTGATCTGCAACTGTTTTTACAAGTGGCAAGAGAACTTTTCCTCTAGTTGCTTGTTTTTCACTGAAAGATGCAAATATTTTAGAATGTAGTGCCCTATGTATATCTGTTAGAATAACCACAAGGTCTGAAAGTTATTTTCAAATGATTGAGCTCTTCTACAGAGTATTGAAATTCACAGATACTTCCAACCTGGTCTTGAATGCAAAGCCAAAGTGGAAATTAAATGTACGCTGCAACATTCATCTCAGTTTTTGTTATTGAAATTATTCACAGTGCCATAGGGAGAACTGCGTTTATGTGTTTTTTAGAGTCAGATACACGCTATGGCACAGGGTGCTGTCCGTTATTCTCCTGACTATGATGTCCAGGAATGGTAGTCTTCCATCTTCTTTGGTCTCCATAGTGAATTTGATTTTGTGGCGTGTGGAGTTCAGATGTGCAAAGAAGTCAAGAAGTTTGTCTCTTACATGAGGCCAGATGACAAGTGTGTTATCCACATAACAGAAGAAGAAGAAGAAGAAGAAGAAGAAAAGAAGAAGATGGATTTCCATTTGGATGACATCAGGGCCTCTTCATCGAAGTGCACCGTAAACATATTCACAATCTCTGGTCAGAGTGGGCTGCCTATTGCGACTCCATCTGTTTGCGGGAGGGGGTGTGCCACGAGTCAGTGAAGTGGGAAAGTTGACCAAGTAATATGCGTGACGTGTCATGCCTCGACCGATATTGAGAACAGAATAAAAAATTCAGAGGCATTACTTTTCAGCACTCCCATGCATATTCTGTATGCAAGAAAGCAGGTTTTTCATTCAGAAATTCTATTTCAGTGTTGGTTGTTTACACGAAGACCATGTTAAGCGTAATGGAAGAAGGAGAAATGTTTATCAGCATTCCAGATTTGGCAGTGGCAGGCTCATGGTCTGGTGAGACTCTGGTTTATTGTTTCACTATATTGCTGCTTGCATTGCTCAGAATCTCATTTTGTGCGAACATAGAATTTTTAGGTTCAGGAGGGCCATGCTAAATGCCTTGCAGGGCCTCAGTAGTGCCACCCAACTAGCACTTGAGAGGGCAGACAAGTGTTCGCTCATGCGTACATGATCCTGCAGTGAAGTTGTGTACATTTAGTCAGGAAGTGGGCTTGTATACAGTGAGACAAGTATCCACACAGACAATGTGATGGCATCTGGAGCAGCACAGACTGTCAAGCCCTTAATGCAGCTCTAGAGAGAGGTGAACTGACAGCGGTGCAACTGACAACAATGCCAGACACAGGAATGGCACTGTGTCATCGTATCAGATGAGTCTCGGTTCTGCAACATCATCACAATTGATGTACTTGTGTGTGGAGGCTCTGATGCCAACAGACCTGGCCAGATTGTACCTGTCATTCACATGCGGGTCCAGCATGTGATGTGATGGTATGTGGTGCAACTGGATACATGTCACAACCTCTGGTTCACATAGCCAGTAATTTGGACAGCAGCCATTGCATTTGTGTTTTGTTAAGGCCTATCGCTGTGCCCTATTTTCAAGGGCTCCATGATGTTATCTTTTAACAGGATAATGCAAGACTACACATCACCTGAGCTGTACTGAGCTACCTCGATACAGAGAGTGTTCCACTGTTGCAGTATCCAGCATTTTCTTCAAATCTGTCACCTGTGGAGAACGTCTGTTCACAGGATGCCAAGAGATGGGTATGCCACCAGTCGCCAGCCACCAGTCGCCAGCCACTACAGTTGAAGAACTCTGACATATGACATACAGTTGAGTAGCATGAAATGATGTACCCACAGCTGTAATCCAACCTCGATTTGATATCCAGTTTGATGAGAGCTGTTCTGCTGTTCCAGTTTCAATACTGAAATTCATATATTATTTTTACACTGTCCTAACCAGACTGGACTGTGGTGTCATACAGCATAAAATATCTTACAATGTGTTGAATCAGTGATGAGAAGTGTAGAACAGCCAGCAGGGGAAAGATGTTGGCAATGAGACAGCTTTTATGTAGAACAGCAGTACAGTGTTTCACAGTGCATAATGCTTCCACAGATTGAGAACAAAATGTGTGGTTTGCTTTCATCCATTTTCACAAACATAGCCTTGAAAAATAATGTTGACATTGCTGTGCATTTCACTCTGAGGCATATTGCACTCTGAGAATGTTCATCGAATTCAGTTACTTTGTATTATATTTCAGTAACAGTGACATAATAGCAAATTGGACTGCATGAGTTTTTATGGATTTTTTTTCCAGACACACACTACCATTTCTTCAGATTTATTTAATTTGGGTATAAATCCTTTCCAGCATATATGCTGTACACAAAATGTTGAACATAAAATGTAGCTATCTGCTGATTTAACATCTTGCTGAGTATACCAGTACAATGTTTTGTTGTAACAAATAGTTCAATGTATTTTACACACTTATAAACTTATTTATACAGTTATAGTAATTTATACCATTACATTAATGTTGTATCTTAATGTTCTGGAAGACGATATTATAAGGAACCTCATACTTTTCCTGGATGATAGAGTTGTCTATAATGAATTATTGCCTGAAAAAAATCTGCACAAATTTGATTCAGATTATAACATTTCAATTTGGTCCAAAGATAGGCAACTGAGTTTAAGTTTTCAGAAATGTAAATTGGAGCACATCACAAAACAAAAAAAAGACAGTATTGTATGACTACATTATCAAATAATCACAGTTTTAATTGGTCAACTCATACAAATATCTGGATGAAATGAAATGGTGACATAGACTCACTTGTAGGCAAAGCAGAATGCAGACTTTAATTCGTTGGTAAGATACTGGAAAATGCAATCAGTCTATAGAGGACATTGCTTACAAAATACTTGTGTGGCCCATTCTAGAATATTGCTTAAGTATGACCCATAACAAATAAGGCTAATGGCAGACATTGAATGTATACAAAATAGTGTAGCATGATTGATCATAGATTTATTTGATGCTTGGGAGAGCATCAAGAAGCTACTAAAAATTGGAAATGCCAGACAAGTGAAGATAGACGCCAAATATATGACAAAACCCAACTTATGAAATTTCAGGAACCTGTATTAAGCGAGGTATTTAGGGATTATACAATAAACACATATGTATCACTCCTATAGGGACCATGAAGGCAAGATTAATTACAGCATGCACAGAACCATTTAAAGAATCATTCTTCCAACACTCCACATGAGCATTGAATGGGGAAAAACCGTAATGTGTGGTACAACAATGTACTTTGTCGGACAAACCCACAGTGGTTTATACAGTGTGCATGGAGACATGGAATCAGTTGACAGTAGCTGGGTAATGGTTCATATTGATTCCCATTTTCCTGTTGCAGTAGGTGATCTTATGCCTCTAATTATTTTTTCATTGCTATCTTAACTTGCATTCTCCAATTCAGGTTATTAACCCTTCTTATCTCTACGTATTAGGGCAAATGTACAGTTAACTTTTAAGGAATTTGTATTTTCAATTTATCAACTTTGTTTCATATGCAGCAGCAATGTTACAAATTATTTGTTTCAGTTTCTTTAGAATAATTTGCTGTTTCACAGGTACCTTGAAGAAAATAAAAGATCTCGAAAGTGTCTTAATGACAACCGATGGGCTCATGTTGACAAGACAGCTGGTTGCCTTGCAGAGGGCAGGGCTTGACGGTCTGAACAGCAACTTAGAACACCCTGCAGCCCCAACGCTACAACCTGATCACGAGGAGGAAAGGCTGGGAGCGTGTCATGGCTGGCATAGATCTAGCCTTGCAACTTGAATACGAACCTGTGAAGGTATTACTAGTGCAGCTGTCATCGCATGCAGACTTTCATAAGCAAAAGATATAAATCTGTTGTTAAGAATATCAATACAAGAATCACCATTTTAAAGCAGTACGCCCTCACCCTCGCCCCCATCCCCACTCCCACCCTCACCCCTGTCTCCACACTGCAGCTGTAAGTGAAGGAAGGTATATTGAGACAGAAGAAGTAAATTTTAGCTGACGATGCTAACAGTTTCATAGTTTATACAACATAAAAAAGTATGCCTTGCAAGTTTACCAATTATTGTCAATATGAGGCCATCGGTTGTCATTAAGACACTTTCAAGATCTTTTATTTTCTTCAAGGCACCTGTGAAACAGGAAATTATTCTAAAGGAACTGAAACAAATAATTTGTAATTGGTATCTTATATTTTCCTCCCAAGAGAGTCTTATGAAACTCAAGATCTTTACAGTTTCTCTTTTTTTCTTTTGTGTCTTTAGTTTAAAATAAGTATCCTCTATTGTGGTGTTGTTTTGAAGAAAAAACTCCATTGTTTGGAAAAATTATTCTTAATTCTGTAGTCACATTTTTGTTGTGTCTAAGTACTACTGGTTTCAGTAGCAAGTACCAGCATCAGTTCATCTTATTATCAAAAATTTCTTTGCAAAATAAAAGCTGACCACTGTGTTCAAGCGGTTCTAGGCACTTCAGTCCGGAACCGTGCTGCTGCTACGGTCGCAGGTTCGAATCCTGCCTCAGGCAGGGATGTCCTTAGGTTAGTTAGGTTTAAGTAGTTGTAAGTCTGGGGGACTGATGACCTCAGATGTTAAGTCCCATAGTGCTTAGAGCCATTTGAACCATTTTTCAAAATAAAAAGCTTCTGTACAACTGCAAACTAGACATACCATTTTCAGGGTGCAGTTCACATCTATTGAAAGCACAACAGTGACATTTACTTTTAGTAGATAAGACACCTACTGGGGTAGGTGACTTGATGAATGCACACAAGAAGTTGTCATTTATTCCATATGTAGCTACCATGCAGACTCATATTTTGTATTAGTTTGTCCTTACTCTTCCAAAAGGTTAAACCTTGTCTCTGCAGCCACAGCTTCCTCTCTCCAGCAGTTGTCTTCATTTCCATGTGTGAAGAAAATCCCATTCATTTATCATATTGTTTAAGTAGGATGTTCTCAGTCATCCCCTTGTTTTCTTACCTACGATCTTGCCTTCAGAAATTTTTTTAAAAGATTATCGTCTCCAGTTAAGTGTCCAGTGTATTTTGCTTTGCCCTGGCCTATAACTTTCAGTGGTTCTTTCTTCTCTCCTATTTCCTTTAATTTTTCTGTCAATGCAGCTAGTTCTTGTACATCTCCTCCAGAACCACATTTCAGCAGGTTTGAGGCGAGCTTCCTTTAGCTTTTCTAATGTACAGATTTTGCATCTGTGTGTCAGAACACTCCACACAAAGGTCTTTACAAATATTTTCTTAATGTGGAAGCTGATATGTTTATTCAGTTGCAGCTTCTTCTTATTTTGGAAGGAACTCTTCACCTGTGCTATTCTTTTCTTGAATGCCTTGAAATATTGATTGTTTTCTTGCAAAATGCTACTGAGATATTGAATTTCAGTTCCTTTCTTGAGTTGCTCATTGCCTGTTCTTGTGTCAGTTCTACCTCCACCTCCTTTCTTGTCTCTAGCCATAACTTTTGTCTTCTTTGTATTCATTTTTAGCTTTAGTTTTACCATTTCTTGATTTAAGGCCTGAAATATTTTATTTAGTTCCTACTCTGATTTACTATTGTGATGTCATCAATCTGCAGTGTATATGCATGCAATTAAGTTTCCATATCGACATCATGCTCCAAAAACCACCTAACTGTGTGTGGCAGGGGATACGTCTCATGCCACCAACTGATCCCCTCTGCCTTGTTCCATTTGTGAACAGTGCTTGGGAAGAATGACTGTCAGTATGCTTCTGTATTATCTCTAACTTCTCAAATTTCCTTCTCGTGATCATTTCGTGAATTGTATATGAGAGAAACTATTATGTTGTCAGACTCTTCTCGGAAATTACTATCTCAAAATTTGGGTAGTAAATCTTTCCATGATGCACAACTGCTCTCTTATGGCATCTACCACTGGAGTTGCTGAGCATCTCTGTAATGATCTCACAGTGACTAAATGATCCTGTGACAAAACACTCCGCACTTCGTTGTATCTTCTTTCTCTCTTCTGTCAGTCTTACTGGGTAAGGACACAGGGGTAATTTACATTCACTTAAGATTCTTCTTGTGAATCTTAGTCTGGCATCTGCTTTTCTATTGCAGTTTTATGTGGTCATTCCACTTTAAGGTTGCTCTGGATAGTTACTTCTAGATATTTTATGGTAGATTCTGTTTCCAGCAATTTGTCATTAATAGTGTAGTTGTACAGTATTGGATTTCTTTTCCTGTGTGTGTGTGTGTGTGTGTGTGTGTGTGTGTGTGCGTGTGTGTGTGTGTGTGTGTGTGTGTGTGTGTGTGTGTATGTGTGTGTGATATGTTACATTTATTTATGTGTAGGGTCAACTGCCAGAGCCTGCATCATTCACCAATCCCCTGCAGGTCGTTGTGCAAATTGATACTGTCTTCTGTTGTTGCTACTTTCTGATGGACAAGTGTAGTACCTGTGAACAATATTCAGGAGCCTCTGACACTTTCTACTGGATCATTTATATACATTGTAAATGTAATGGTCCTATCACATTTCCTTGGAGTATTCCAGAAATTACCTTTTCATTCTTGTCATCTTTTCTTTGTTGTTGTTATTACTTCCTTGATGAACATATATAGAAGTAAGGTGATAGAAGGCGCCCGTCTCTCATTGCCCTTCTGGTTTTCCTTCTTTCATATCCGGTTCAGTATTCTGACTTTTGTATATACTCAAAATTAATCATCTGTCCTTCCACTTTGGACATTACTTTAAGGAATGATGATATAATGATAATCTGTTTATTAAACAATATTTTAACGATACACTATGCTTTCTGATCATATAGTGGCTTGATGATGGAATTTGATACTGAAATTAGTAATCATTAGACAAAATAAAAGTGAAGCTATAATAAAAGAAAGTAATATTTTGGATCATGTCAGTTGTTGTTCCAAACAACAGCACGTCAGGAATAGGTTCAAATGGCTCTGAGAACTATGCGACTTAACTTCTGAAGTCATCAGTCGCCTAGAACTTAGAACAAATTAAACCTAACTAACCTAAGGACATCACACACATCCATGCCCGAGGCAGGATTCGAACCTGCGAACGTAGTGGTCACTCGGTTACAGACTGTTGCGCCTAGAACCGCACGGCCACTCCGGCTGTCCAGGAATAGGTACTAAATTATTTGTCCGCTGATGATCTCACAGCTTAGAACACTAAAACGCAAATGTTAATTGTTTGTTATGTGCCCTGGTAGAGTTGACAACTGTTTACACTTCACGATTGGTTGTTGGAGATTGGGCGTTGCCCGCATAGTGTATTTAGTGCACAGTGCAGAAAAAGGCAGTGTCCAGAAAAGTAAATAAGTGTAAAGGCAAAAGTTTCACGACAGGATGTTGTGTCACCATACTTGGAAGAGAATTATAGCCAAAGACAGAAATTTAAAAGAAACTGGCTCATTTGAGCTGCGGAGACCAAGTCGAGGATTCTCAGTAGATAATTGTTAGCACAGTAGAATTTATAAAGAGACAATGTCAGTTCATGTGAGGGAAGGTTGATTGGTAAGTACCTATCAGCTTTCTCATAAAACTCACAATTTGAAGAATACACATCAAGGAAAAGGTAGAAGTCCAACAGTGTCAAATCTAAACAATAATATCGATCATCCAACAGTTTTGCAAAATCCCCAGTTGTACTTACTTTACTTACTTACTTACTTACTTACTAACTTACTCAGATTTGCTGTGTACCATACAAGGAACTGGTTTCCACTAGTTCACTCGATCAGTTGCCAAGTTCTCACCTTCCTCCAAGTTTGTGTCCATGCATTGAAGATTCATTGCAAAAGTACCAGGTGTTAAAAGGTCTTCCTGTACATCTGTATCTGTCCATTGATTTCCACAACAGTGTTGATTTTGGGATTCTTCCACCTTACATGCGTAGAACATAACCTGCAATCTTCAGTCTTCTTTCAACAATAATTTTGTGCAGGCTGTGTAGACCTCGTATTCTCAGCACTTCATCGTTTGTAACTTGGTTGGGTTAACATCTTCATAATTCATCTCTAGCATTGTTGGTGAAAAATATGGAGACTGTGTGCTGATTTTACTGACATTTTCCAAGTCTCACACATATAAACGATAAAGGTGTACAGTCAAAGCTTTGTTGACATATTACAGACCTAATTACCATATCGACTGATTTTCCCGTTCTGCTGGTGATTTCTGCATCTGTGACCTCATTATTACATATAAAGCTA
This sequence comes from Schistocerca serialis cubense, assembly GCF_023864345.2. NCBI lineage: Eukaryota > Metazoa > Arthropoda > Insecta > Orthoptera > Acrididae > Schistocerca > Schistocerca serialis. The sequence goes on along the minus strand of NW_026047592.1, from coordinate 6,207,967 downwards.
CCGAGATATGGCAATCTGTCAACATCTTGTAGTATCTTCTATTGCACTGTAATCGGGGAAGAGACGAGTAATTTCCACTTACTTTGCACATTCTGTTTGCCTTATCTCTATTATTTTTCAGCCCTACACAATGGGGCATTTAATGAGAAAGCAGATAAAAATTAACTTGATGCCTTCCAAGGAGACGGTCTCTACTAAGTCTCTACTCCTTCAAGCCTGACTATGTAAGTGTAGACCAGAGATGGTTTAAATTCAGAGAAATAGTGTCGACATCAATTAAGAGATATATACCAAATAAATTGAAAGGATACCAAATAAATTAAAAGGGTGGTGCACAAAATATGTCTAAACTCAGCTGCAGAAGCAATGAAAAAAAGCATGTCAATATTAAAAGAATGCAAAATCTCCAAGATTAGCGATGTTTTACTGAAGCTCGAAACTTAGGGTGGGTTTCAGTGCAAGATGTGTTTAATAGTTCCCATAGTGAAACTTCATTTTGAAATCTGGAAGAAAATCCAAAGAGGTTCAGGTTGAATGTGTAGTACACCAATGGCAAGACACAACCAATACCTTCACTGTGCAATAGCTATGGTAATGTTACTGATGACAGTGCTACTAAAGCAGGGTTACTAAACACGGATTTCTGAAATTTCTTCACCAAAGACAACAAAGTAAATATTGCAGTATTCAAATCAAGAACAACTGCAACTGTGAGTAACTTAGTAGTAGCTCTCCTCAGTGTAATAAAGCAGTTATGTTTCTTTCAGAGAATGCTGATACAATAGCTCCATTAGAAATCATATATAGCCGCTCATTTGATAAAGATCCATACCTAGAGACTGAAAAGTTGCTCAGATCACACCAATGCTCAAGAAAGAAAAGAGGAGTAACCTGATAAATAACAGACTCATATCACTAATGTTGATTTGCATTAGGATTTTGGAACATATATTGTGTTTGAATATTATGAATTATCTCAAAGATAATGATTCATGGATAAATAGCCAAGATAGATGCAGAAATATCGACCTTTTAAAACACAGCTAGCTCTTTAGTCACACAAAGTAATAAGTGCTGTCGACTGGGGATCTCAAATTGATTCCATATTTGTAGATTTCCAGAAGACTTTTTGAAACAGTTCCTCAGAAGCATTTTCTAATCATATTGTGTGCCTATGGTGTATTGTCTCAGTTGTGCAACTGGATGTGTGGTTTCCTGTCAGAAAGGTCACAGTTCATAGTAATTGATGGAAATTCATCAAGTAAAACAGAAGTGATATCTGACATTCCTCAAGGAAGTGTTATAGACCACCTGCTGTTGCCGATCTACATTAACAATTTAAGAGAGAATCTGAGCAGTCCTCTTAGATGATGCTATCATTTACAGTCTTGCAAATCATTTACTGTCTTGTAAAGTGATCAGATGATCAAAATGAACTGCAAAATGATTTAGGCTACCTATCCATATGATGCAAAAAGTGGTAACTGACCTTAAATAATAAAAATTGTTATGTCATCCGCATGAGTAATAAAAGGCATCTACTAAATTTTGGTTACATGATAATTCACGCAGATCTAAAGGCTGTGAAGTCTACTGAATACTTAGGAATTACATTTACAAATAACTTAAATTGGAATGCTCACATAGATAATGCAGTGGGAAAGCAAACAAAAGACTGTGATTTAATAGTAAAACATTTAGAAGATTGGGATTACTAAAGAGACTATCTACAACTATACTTGTCTGTCCTCTTTTGGAGTATTCTGCATGGTGTGGGATCCTTACCAGATAGGACTGACAGAGGACATCATTTAAAAGTTCAAAGAAGGGCAGCTCATTTTGTATTATTGACAAACAGGAAAGTGCATGCCACAGATATCGCATGTGCAAGAAGAGGATCCCCATCTAGCCTGGTTGTGGTTCCTCAAATTACAACTCCAAAAATTACAGCAGAAACGCCATCACACTACAAGTCAATTCGCCCAACACGAAACAGGAAAGAACCACAACGTTTTTTATGGCAAGTGATTCCAGAGAAATGTTGATTTCATCTTCTAAAACATCACTCTGGAAAGAAAACTTCAATTGTAAAAGTGTAAAAAATGATATGTCATGTGCAGCTGTCGAACATAAGGTAGGCCAAAACAACCTAGTAAATAAGTCATCGTCGAAATTTATGCTCCTGCACCAAAATGTACAATCCTTATCAAATAAAGTTAGTGAGATAGAAATATTGTTATCAGATGACCTAAAAGAAGTGTCTGTTATATGTGTTAGTGAGCACTGGTTATCCGAAAATACGTTACATCACACAAGGATAAAGGACTTTGCCCTTTCATCTTTTATTTGTAGGAAAACCTCCATGCATGGAGGAACATGCATATATGTTAGAGAGGACGTCAAACACGAAAATTTAAAGTTCACTAACCAGCTAGGGGAAGAGCAAAACTTCGAAATTTCTGCTACAGAACTGACAAATTTAAATATAATTGTTATTTGCATATATAGAAGCCCAGATGGAAACGTAACTACTTTCGTTGAAAATCTTGAGAAGGCACTTAACAGTATAAAAATAGTTAGTAAAACAACCATCATATGTGGTGATTTTAATATAGATTTCAACAAGAACTTAAAAGACAGATTAAACCTTGAGGCCTTATTAAAAACCTACAACATACATACAACTATCAAATCCCCCACCAGAGTCACCAAATCGTCAAGCAGTGCTATAGATCAGATACTAATAAATACAGATAAATATTTACACAAATCTGGAAATATGAATACAGGTTTCAGTGATCATTATGCACAGTTAATTGAATTCCCAGTAGACACTGCAGGAAATACTGAACAACAAATGACAAGAAAAGGTAGAAATTTTAGCAAGCACAACCTAGAACACTTCAGGCACTTACTAAAAATAGAAACATGAAATGATATAGACAACTATGAGGACACATCTAAAAAGTTTGATATGTTCATGGAAATATTCTCCCATTATTATTATTTCAGTTAAAAACCAAACATTAAAAACTAAAAAAAGAAATGTTACATGGCTGACGAAAGGCATTAAAATATCATGTGCTGAAAAGAGGAGACTTTATGAAATCTCAAAAACACAAAATGTTACAGAAGAATTTCTGGTGCATTTCAAGAATTATAAGAGGGTGCTTCACAAAGTCATAAAAGAATCTAAAAAAACAACAAATGATCACCATATAAAAATGGCCAGGAACAAAATGAAAGCCATGTGGAAGATAGTCAGAGAACAAGTAGGAAACGAGACCTCCCAAAATGTAAATCTCCAGGTAATCCAAGATGGCAAAAAAATTACAAATCCAGAAGAAGTAGCCAATGCTTTTAATACATACTTTGCAAATATTAGTGAAAAATTACTATCTGACATAAAATCTTCAAATAAAAATCCAGCTACAACACCATCCAATCAAAATAGAAACTGCAACTCCCTATTTCTTACTCCAACCAACCCTAAGGAAATTATACTATCAATAAGCGAGTTAAAAACAAAATTTTCAACAGGTGTGGATGAGATTCCAGATTATGTCATTAAAAATGTGGGGGACTTCATTGCAATACCATTAGCCTACATTTTCAACAGTTCATTAACAAATGGAGTCTTTCCTTCCTGCTTAAAGACAGTGAAACTAAAACCACTGTTCAAAAAGGGTAAGAAAGAAGACATAGCCAATTATAGATCTATTGCCTTGCTATCTACATTTTCTAAAATACTAGAAAAAATTTTTCATAAGAGGTTGCTAGATTTTCTAGAAAAGTGCAAAATGTTATCCACAACCCAACATGGCTTCCGGAAAGGCCAATCAACAGAAACAGCAATATATAAATTTCTGGGTGAAGTACTTGAAAAAATTGATAGTGGATAAAAAGTAACTGGCATATGCCTTGATCTGTCTAAGGCTTTTGACATCATAGACCACACTCTATTGCTGCAGAAGCTTGAAAGAATTGGTATCAGAGGTATGCCTAACAGCTGGCTTAGATCATATCTAACTGACCGCAAGCAAGTAGTAGAAATACATTTTCACAAAGAAAATAAATCAACAAGACATTATTCTGATTATAAAGCAGTAAAATATGGAGTATCGCAGGGCTCGGTACTTGGCCCCATCCTATTTTTGATATATATAAATGACCTAACATCAGCTAACCAGTACCGTAGCACTATCCAGTTTGCAGATGACACAAGCATATTAGTCAGCGGGAAGACTGCAGAGATACTACAGACAAGACTGTCTGAGGCATTAACAAATGTTGTAAACTGGTTCAACCAAAACAAACTAATAATAAATAAAAGCAAAACAGTAGCATTAAATTTTCATAATATCAAGAGAAACATTGAAGAGGATATAAGAATTCAGATGTCAGACACAGATATTGCAAGTGAGCCTAATACAAAATTTCTGGGGATCTGGCTACAGGATAATCTTAGATGGGAAACTCACATTGACAACATATTAAAGAAGCTAAGTACCATGTGTTATTTAATGAGAGTGCTAGAAAACTGCTGTCATAAGGACTGTCTAATGACAGTTTACTATTCTAATATACATTCTGTCCTAAAATATGGGATCACTTTTTGGGGTAACTCGCCATCCTGCCTAAAACTATTCAGGATGCAAAAAAGAATAGTGAGAATCATGGCTGGAATAAAAAGGAACAAACCATGTAGACCATTATTTAAAAGGATAAAAGGATGGGGATTCTTCCCCTTCCATGTATTTTCCTATTTGAAAGTGCAACGTTTATAAAGAAATATACAATAACAAATCCTAGTATCCTGCCCAAAAATGAAAATGTTCATCATCATAATACAAGACAGAAAACTGACTTCCATGTACTCAATACAAAAACCAGTTTGTGCCAAAAAGGAACATTACACCATGGAAAAATTATCTACAATAAATTGCCAAGAGAAATTAAAGTAATGACAGAAGTAAAAAATTTTAAAGCAGCATTAAAAGAATATCTGTTGACACATTGCTTTTATAGTGTGGAAGAGTTCCTCCAAAATCCTCGAGAGTCTAAGTGATGATTATGCAAATACTGTAACCATTAATATTGGCCTATAAATACATTCAGATGTAATTCTCAAGTTTATAATGGGGTTCAAGTATAAGTTGTATAGCGACTTGCCCAGTATCTGAAGTAAAATTCTGTGAATGTAATTCTCTAGTGTACATGCCAGTTCATAGTGTAGAAGAGTTCCTCAAAAATCCTTAGACCTTAAGAGACGATCATGCAAATACTTTAATCGTTAATATTGGCTTATACATGTATTCAGTTGTAAACTTCAAGTTTCTAATGTGGTTTAATTATAACTTACACATTGACTTGCCCAGTATATGAAGTGCTGTAAAATTTTGTGAACATAATTTTCTAGTTTCTAAAGTGTTTTAATTGTAAGATATACTTTGACCTGTCCAATATCTGATTTACTGGACCAATAAATACAATACAATACAATACAATACAATTGGGGTGGCAGTCATTAAAGCAAAAGTATTTTGCTGGAGCAGGTTCTTAAAATTTCAATCATCAACTTTCTCCTCCGAATGTGAAAATATTTTGTTAGAGCCCTCTTACATAGGGAGAAATGATCATTGTAATAAAATAAGAGAAATGAGAGCTTGTACGGAAATATTGAAGTGTTTGTTTTTCCTCAAATGCTGTAGGGGAGTGTAATGGTAGATAAAGAGGTTGAGGGTGGTTCTCTGAACCCTCTGCCAGCATTTAATTGTGAATTACAGACTAGTCATGCAGATATAGATAATGTAGATAGGCTTTCAATATTGTGCACTGATTCTCTAATTTTATACATTGCTCAAATACTTTCGTGGCGCTTTGGAGTGACCCCTTTAAAATAACACTTTACCAGTCTTCTTAATATGTATTTTGGTAACCAGGTTGATAAGAAGTTACAACAATACTCTCTTATTACTCCCCAGTTTTGGGTTTGTTAATGAACAAAATCGCCGCAGTGTTCCATAACAATTACGGGCTGAAGTTTCCTGCTGATGGAACCAATATGATTTTCTGTGTTTCTGAGCATACAGGTTGTGTACGCTGTTTGGAGTCTGGTGTGTGCTGAATCAAATGTTTTTATTGTTGTGATCTTCCATCTGAAGATTGGTTTCATGGAGTTGCCCATGCTAGCTTATCCTGTGTGACCCTCTTCACCTCTGCATAACTACTGCAGCGTACAATAACTTGAACTTGCTTTCTGCAGTCAGTTTTTGGTCTCCTACAGTTGTTACCCCCATTATATTCACAGATGACCACATATTGTGGAAATTGCATATTGAAATGTAGGATGCAATAATAACGTACGGAAAGTTTCTGTTGAAAATTACGAATTATTTAGGAATAAAGGAGATGGCTCACCAAAAGGCAGAAGCACTGTCTCATCGATAGGCACATGAACAAAAGGTATGTAGAATGAGATTTTCACTGTGCAGTGGAGTGTGCACTGATATGAAAATTTCCTGGCAGATTAAAACTGTGTGCTGGACCAAGAGTCGAACTTGGGACCTTTGCCTTTCATGGGCAAGTGCTCTACCATCTGAGCTATCCATGCACGACTCACGACCTGTCCTCACAGCTTTACTTCCACCAGTACCTCATCTTCTACCTTCCAAACTAAAAGGTACGTTGCTTGGCGAGCTTCCAGAATGCACTTTCTTTTTCTAGCTGTAGGGAAAACATGCGCACGCGCACACACACACACACACACACACACACACACACACACACACACACACACGCACACTCACACACACACACTCACATGCGCATGCATGTCTCCTTATGGTGTGGTCGCTCAACTGCCACCTCTTTACTGGCCCACGGTGAGTGTTCTGGAGTGAGGTGGGGCTTTAGAGTGGGGTAGGATGGGGTGGGTTGAGGAAATGTGAGGGATGGAGAGAGATGGGAGGGGTTTGGAGGGAAGCATTTAGTGGCTCGTGGGAGAGTGGGGAGCCATCTGTGGGCTAGCTAGGGGTGCAGGTGGAGGAGTAAGGCGACAGACAACTGGGCACTCATAGACTATGGTGTGACGTGAGATAACAGCACACAACTAGCTGATTGGGAGGGGGGTAGAGGGGGGGGAGGGGCGTGTGTGTGGGGGGGGGGAGGGGGGGGGGAGGGGGGCTGGGAGTTAACTTGGATTTAGACCAGGAAGCAAAGGATGTGCTGTAAGTATGGCTACGAAAGTTGAGTATTCTTAAATAAGATCAGCTGGTGCCAATGTGTTGGAAAGTAACTGGCACACAAAGTGCAATTGTGGCTCCTTTTTCATTGTTGTTGTTGTTGTGGTCTTCAGTCCTGAGACTGGTTTGATGCAGCCCTCCATGCTACTCTATCCTGTGCAAGCCTTTTCATCTCCCAGTACCTACTGCAACCCACATCCTTCTGAATCTGCTTAGTGTAATCATCTCTTGGTCTCCCTCTACGATTTTTACCCTCCACGCTGCCCTCCAATACTAAATTGGTGATCCCTTGATGCCTCAGAACATGTCCTATCAACCGATCCCTTCTTCTGGTCAAGTTGTGCCACAAACTTCTCTTCACCCCAATCCTATTCAATACTTCCTCATCAGTTATGTGATCTACCCATCTAATCTTCAGCATTCTTCTGTAGCACCACATTTCGAAAGCTTCTATTCTCTTCTTGTCCAAACTATTTATCGTCCATGTTTCACTTCCATACATGGCTACACTCCATACGAATACTTTCAGAAATGACTTCCTGACACTTAAATCAATACTGGATGTTAACAAATTTCTCTTCTTCAGAAACGCTTTCCTTGCCATTGCCAGCCTACATTTTATATCCTCTCTACTTCGACCATCATCAGTTATTTTGCTACCCAAATAGCAAAACTCCTTTACTACTTTAAGTGCCTCATTTCCTAATCTAATTCCCTCAGCATCACCCGACTTAATTAGACTACATTCCATTATCCTTGTTTTGCTTTTGTTGATGTTCATCTTATATCCTCCTTTCAAGACACTGTCCATTCCATTCAACTGCTCTTCCAAGTCCTTTGCTGTCTCTGACAGAATTACAATGTCATCGGCGAACCTCAAAGTTTTTATTTCTTCTCCATGAATTTTAATACCTACTCCGAATTTTTCTTTTGTTTCCTTTACTGCTTGCTCAATATACAGATTGAACAACATCGGGGAGAGGCTACAACCCTGTCTTACTCCCTTCCCAACCACTGCTTCCCTTTCATGTCCCTCGACTCTTATAACTGCCATCTGGTTTCAGTACAAATTGTAAATAGCCTTTCGCTCCCTGTATTTTACCCCTGCCACCTTTAGAATTTGAAAGAGAGTATTCCAGTCAACATTGTCAAAAGCTTTCTCTAAGTCTACAAAGGCTAGAAACGTAGGTTTGCCTTTCCTTAATCTTTCTTCTAAGATAAGTCGTAAGGTCAGTATTGCCTCACGTGTTCCAGTGTTTCTACGGAATCCAAACTGATCTTCCCCGAGGTTGGCTTCTACTAGTTTTTCCATTTGTCTGTAAAGAATTCGTGTTAGTATTTTGCAGCTGTGACTTATTAAGCTGATAGTTCGGTAATTTTCACATCTGTCAACACCTGCTTTCTTTGGGATTGGAATTATTATATTCTTCTTGAAGTCTGTGGGTATTTCGCCTGTTTCATACATCTTGCTCACCAGATGGTAGAGTTTTGTCAGGACTGGCTCTCCCACGGCCGTCAGTAGTTCCAATGGAATATTGTCTACTCCGGGGGCCTTGTTTCGACTCAGGTCTTTCAGTGCTCTGTCAAACTCTTCACGCAGTATCATATCTCCCATTTCATCTTCATCTACATCCTCTTCCATTTCCATAATATTGTCCTCAAGTACATCGCCCTTGTATAGACCCTCTATATACTCCTTCCACCTTTCTGCTTTCCCTTCTTTGCTTACAACTGGGTTTCCATCTGAGCTCTTGATATTCATACAAGTCGTTCTCTGATCTCCAAAGGTCTCTTTAATTTTCCTGTAGGCGGTATCTATCTTACCCCTAGTGAGATAGGCCTCTACATCCTTACATTTGTCCTCTAGCCATCCCTGCTTAGCCATTTTGCACTTCCTGTCGATCTCATTTTTGAGACGTTTGTATTCCTTTTTGCCTGTTTCACTTACTGCATTTTTATATTTTCTCCTTTCATCAATTAAATTCAATATTTCTTCTGTTACCCAAGGATTTCTACTAGCCCTCGTCTTTTTACCTACTTGATCCTCTGCTGCCTTCACTACTTCATCCCTCAAAGCTACCCATTCTTCTTCTACTGTATTTATTTCCCCCATTCCTGTTTTTCATTATGAATTTTAAATAGTCTGCAGAGCAAATTGAATTAGGAGGATCAGGCATTTGTGTGGGTCTAGGAAAGTAAATTGTAGAGCCAGATAAAAGGCGCGCAAGACAGGAGGGGTACTACTGCTCATCACTGCTGTATCGTGCTACTAGTACGTGTCAGTGTGAGTGCACCAAGAGTGGTGTTGCCGTACATGCGTCTTTAAATTGGTTACCGACTGATCATTGCAGGCTGGCTGCTGGAGGCCATCTCTGGGAGCCAAGTGTGCCGTGCGGTCCCTGCCATGCCATCTGCTGGCGACTTGCACATATATAAGTGTGGAACAGTGCTGACTGACTCTCTGTGTGATTCTAGTTTGTAATGTGCACATCAGTGTTCTGTGTCTTGTTGAGTCCTTAGAGGCATATTGTTCGGAGGTTATTATTAAAGCCATATTTGTGCGACTTGGATCACACTTCAGTATTACTTGGTTAGTACATCACCACAAACATAAGGACCGGAAATGTACATGCTTTGACAGTTTCCTACGTCTCTCTCTTCTAGGACTGACATGGTAGCTGCCTTGCATTTCTTAATGACTCTGACCTTGTCAACCACAAACCGAATCGTAGTACAGTCATGATTTCCCTGAAGAGATTACATGACAGCAGAGACTTGTAAAATTGTGTTACCCATTTCTCTAGCCAGTGAAGATTCATTCTATACCTTCAGATACAGTGTAATGTAGGATTAGAACAGCAAGAAATACGTAGCTCCTCTAACAGTAATGACAGTTTATCACCTCCCAACACTACATGTGCCAATGTTTCAGTGCATTTTTGAATATGTTTGTTAACAGATTCATCAACACAACAAAAATTTACGATCTCAGTAGCATCTTATTTCTTAACTCATACTTTACTATTCATCAGAATCTTCATCGCTGCTCTTTGATTCGTCAGAGTTCCCTGCTGTACTTTGTTTTATTTCATAGTCAGAATTAGTTGAAATACCACCTACCGTATTTACTCAAATCTAAGCCGCACTCAAACCTGAAAAATGAGACTCGAAATAAAGGAAGGAAAAAAAAGAAATTCCTGAATCCAAGCCGCACCTGAAATTTGAGTCTCGAAGTTCAAGGGGAGAGAAAAGTTTTAGGCCGCACCTCCAAATCGAAACAAAGTCAGTCCATTGTAATATGAGACACAATTTAGGTCGAATGAATGACGATACAGCTACAGTAGTTTGGTTCGAGTCGTAAGCGTAGCACTTAAGCTTTACCAGGTAGCCTTTGCTATGCGTCAGGCGCTCCGTCCGTATTTATACTGGTACCCTTCCTTTTTCACGTGCTTCGTCTGGTTTGAATCGATTGCTTATTTTGCTTTGATCTGATAAGTGCCGTTTTCCTTGTTATAGGCATTTATGTCAATCTAAGCTGAAAATGCATTACTGTACTGTGTCATGCATTGTTTGTCGCATTCTGATAGTGCGTGTTTGCAGCCTTTTGTCGCTCGCGGCATGGCTTGCTTTTGTGCACGCTACCGCCGCTTACAATAAAAAAAAAAAGAAAAGAGAGAGAAATCGTCTCATTAGTGGAACAATGGCAAGAGACTACTATTTCTTGTTACTTACACTGCTGCTTTCTTTGATAATGATCAACAAGAACCAAATAATAGACTGCGTATGATAGAACATGTTCTGAACGAGAGTTAGGCGAAAATTTTTCTCCATTTGAAAATCTTTGCGGCCGCTTCTTTAGTACATCAAATTCTGCACAGAAATTAGAGTCATCTTAGACATAAAAATCTAGTCAGTTGCCGTGCTTCATTTCTGACTGTATCACTACTAGGCATAAGAATAATACGAATATAAACATGTCATGATACGTATATTCTTCCGCATTTGCTGTTGTCTCACTCTAGTTTCGTAGTTTATTAGGCAGACAGGATTTAAATAAGATAGCAGCAAACACGAAAGAATATGTGGCAAAATGTTTATATTTGTATTACTCTTATGATGAAGAGAATACTGCATGTGATTCACATTTCATCAGGTTCCTATTAGCAACCATCTCTTCTCACAGGTAGGAAAACATTCAGAACGTAGAATTGGCCATATTGACAAACATCCCAAACAGCCTTGCCAGTCGGATTTTCGTAATACATTGAAGTTCTGCTACATTCTAAGATGAACAATACGGAATTTGTATTTACTTCATTGGATAATGTATGAAAATTGTCTTCCACCTTTTTTTTTAAATTTATTTACTGACGCAGAGGTTTTGGCGCCAGTATTTATCTTTGTGCCTACGAAGCGTGCCTGTGTAGCACTACATATATTCGACGGCAGAAGTTAGTTGTTTCAGCACCTACCGACATTTTTCAGAACTTCCACTTGCTTTGCTCTCGATTCTAAGCCGCAGGCGGTTTTTTGGATTACAAAAACTGGAAAAAAAGTGCGGCTTAGATTTGAGTAAATATGGTACATCCTCTCCTTTGGATTCAACTTCTTAAGTATTATCTTTCAAGTCAACATCTGCTAATCTGTGAGACCGAAATGATGAGCCATACTACTCTATTTCACTGTGCCTGTTTGTTTCATTTGTATAACATTTTATTCCATCATAGATGCTGCACTTACAGTTTCATATATGCATTGCAGCAGCAGACACAATAAAAGTAGCAATCAGCAGTGCTTAGTTTGTTGAATGGGTAAAAAATATGCCATTGTCCCAGTTCCATATAGCCCCAAAATTTGATTCTGCCAAATTCTGTACTCTCTGAAATCGAATGTTTAATCCAAAGATGAAAGTGAACAAGTTTGATGCAGTATTGCTAATATTGTTTATTATGCATCTTGCTGAATGAAGTGCATACCGTGTCTTTTCTGAAAGGTTTGGAGAAGTAATGCACATACCAGTTTTCTAAAAACTTACATTGAGATTGTGCTCTCCTTCCTCTTGTACAAATTAGTAGAGCCCTTCAGATTACTCCACGATATGCCTCTTGGCAAGGTGGTAACGACAGTATTATGAAAAGGATAGATTGGCACTCACTGTATAGTGTAGATGTTGTGTTGCAGGCAGGGGGGGGGGGGGGGGGAAACACCACCTATTAAACACGTAAGCTTTTGGTGCAAAGCCCCCCCCTCCCCCCGCCCCCTTTTCCTTGATTTCCCTAATTGATTTAAGGCAAATGCTGGTATGGTTCCTTTGAAAAAGATGACATTCGGCTGAGGAAGCTAATTTCTGTGGCAGGTCTGATGACACAGTGCTGGTGGAAGCACGAGTATTTCAGAGCAAACCATTCATTGCACATTTTTAAACATAGGGCTCTGCTGTAGACAACCCCTGTATGTTCCCATGTTGACAACACTGTTGAATTACAATTTCTGTGGCTCAGGAGCATTGAGATTGGGCAGTGAATCAATAGAAATGTGTCATCTGGTTGAATCATTCATGTTTCGCATTACACCTGCTTGACGGTTTTGTGCACATACACTGTCAACAGAGTGAATTGGTGCATGAAAGGTGCACTTTGCTACAGACTTAGGCCAGTGGGAGCAATATTATGCTATGGAGGACATTCACCTGGTCTTTTGTGGGTCCTGTGGTAGTAACTGAAGGCTCCATAACAGCTTTGTTCTGTGTGAACATTATTGTGCACTGTCCGCACCCTGTCCCTAATGAAGGTGACATGTTTCAACAATATGACTTTCAGTGTCATGAGGCCAGAATCAAATTCACCCCTTCTGAATCTGATGGAATACATCTGCGATGCTATCAGATACCAGTTCTGCACCCAGAAACCACTGATCTCCAATTTATGGGAATTACATGACCTGTGCTTAGACATGTGGTGCTGCATAATGCTGGGAACATACCTCACATAATGCTGGGAACATACCTGAAATTTATTGAACTTGTCCCACACAAAATCACTGCTGTATTGTGTTCCAACAGTGGACAAACACATTATCAAACAGGAGGTCATAGTGTTTTGTCTCATCAGTTTATATATCCAATGCTTGAATGAAAGGTGTGCTCTTTTCCTTTTTTCTGCCATTGCGTGTATGTTTAAAGTAGGATGTTCTACCATATGGGCTTGTTTATATGAAGGCTGTCAGTGTTACCACCTGCACAGATACTAAATGCTCCTTTTGTGAAGACCTTTTATCTTGAGAACACTTTTAACTTTGTTTCACAAATGGCAGCACAGTTTCAAGAAAGCTTCTTAATTTAATGTAATAGTTAAAATAATACCTTCAGCAAAAGATGTGTGCGTTGGAGTGGGAAAAAGGATTGGAGATGTATGTAGTTTAATTTTCTTAAATTGTTAAGAAGGTTAACAGCTTGGCATGCTAAGATAAATTCCCACATTCTCTAAAAAGAGAGAAAAAAATTAATTTAACAGAATCAGTGAGGTATACAAATATAACAACAGACTTGTAGAACCATTATTTTGTAGGTTAGATTAGATTAGATTCAGCTTTTGTTCCAAGACCCAAAACATGAGACGATTCTCATGGGTGAGTAACATGCCAGAAAGTATAACATAAAAAATATAAAACATTTGAATACCCTGATCATTTGTCAGGAGATTGTCAAACTAGATGAATACAATACAAACTGGAACAGCTAATATTTTTAGAATTGATACGCTGTCAGACTGAAACATTGTTATGCACTATTAATAAATTTATCAAACAAAAAGTACATAATCTTGACTGTTATGACAAAGTGCTCTCAGAACTGAAATCTAGCAGACATTTTTATTTAAGCTGGCCTAACAGCCACTGTTAAGATATTCATCTATAGAGTAGGATGAGTTGCCTATCAAAAAGTCTTTCAAACTCTGTTTAAACCATGCTTTATCTGATACCAAGTTTTTAATGGTGTCTTTCTTCCACAGATAAATTGTGTTGTAATGCAAGGTTTTAATGAAGGTGAAGTGTGCAGTTTTGTGGAGTTAACAAAAGAGAAAAATGTTGATGTAAGATTTATCGAGTACATGCCTTTCAGCGGCAACAAATGGAATGATGGGAACATGGTCTCATTTAGTGAAATGCTCCAAATAATTAGAAAGCAGTGGCCTAATTTTGATCCTCTTCCCAATGGGCCCAATGATACCTCAAAGGTACGTGCAGTATTACATATGAACATACATTGAAAATAATTTAATGTTTATGACTTACTACCAATCACAAGAATACTTCACATTTGCTGGTGGTATGAGAGATGGACTGGTTTAGTTACATATTTCTCATCCCATTCAGTAAGTCTGTCCTGGCCTGGGTTTCTCTGCAGCTTTTCTGCAACTCTCCCCATTTCCTAAACCTTGACAATCCTTTTCTTTCTTCCTTTTTCCTTCCCCTTCATTGTTTCTGCCAGAAGAAGAAGCCACTGACTCCAAAAGCTTGCACATTTCCATAACTTTAAGGGGAGTTAGAAGGGGAAAACATTCTTTTTCACTTTTTCCGGTTTTTATCTGATTATAAAATTTGCAATTTTCCAAATAAAATGATATGTATATTACTTATAAACTTGCGTGGGAAGTATTTTATTTTATTTTCTAAAATATAATCTACACCAGTTGAAAATGTTAAAATTTTTACATGCATTACTTCAAGACCTAATAAAATCGGTAATTTTTTATATACAGGGTAGTCCATTGATCGTGACCGGGCTGAATATCTCACAAAATAAGTGTCAAACGAAAAAACTACAAGGAACGAAATTTGTCTAGCTCGAAGGGGAAACCAGCTGGCGCAATGGTTGGCCTGCTATAAGGCACTGCCATAGCTCAAACTGATATCAACTGTGTTTTTTTTTAAATAGGAACCCCATTTTTTATTACATATTCATGTAATATGTAAAGAAATATGAATGTTTTAGTTGGACCACTTTCTTCGCTTTGTGATAGATGTCGCTGTAATAGTCACAAACATATGTCTCATAATTTTAGACGAACAATTGGTAACAGGTAGGTTTTTTAAATTAAAATACAGAATGTAGGTACATTTCAACATTTTATTTCGGTTGTTCCAATGTGATACATGTACCTTTGTGAACTTACCATTTCTGAGAACGCATGCTGTTATGGCGTGATTACCTGTGAATACCACATTAATGCAATAAATGCTCAAAATGATATCTGTCAACCTCAATGCCTTTGGCAATACGTGTAATGACATTCCTCTCAACAGTGAGTAGTTCGCCTTCCGTAATGTTCGCACATGCATTGACAATGCACTGACGCATGTTGTCAGGCATTGTCGGTGGATCACGATAGCAAATATCCTTCAACTTTCCCCACAGAAAGAAATCCGGGGACATCAGATCCGGTGAATGTGCGGGCCATGGTATGGTGCTTTGACAACCAATCCACCTGTCATGAAATATGCTATTCAATACTGCTTCAACCGCACGCAAACTATGTGCCGGACACCCATCATGTTGGAAGTACATCGCCATTCTGTCATGCAGTGAAACATCTTGTAGTAACATTGGTAGAACATTACGCAGAAAATCAGCGTACATTGCACCATTTAGATTGCCATCGATAAAATGGGGGCCAATTATCCTTCCTCCCTTAATGCCACACCATACAATAACCTGCCAAGGTCGCTGCTGTTCCACTTGTCGCTGCCATCGTAGATTTTCCGTTGTCCAATAGTGCATATTATGGCGGTTTAGGTTACTGCTGTTGGTGGATGATGCTTCATCGCTAAATAGAACGCATGCAAAAAATCTTTCATCGTCCCATAATTTCTCTTGTGCCCAGTGGCAGAACTGTACATGACGTTCAAAGTCATCGCCATGCAATTCATGGTGCATAGAAATATGGTACGGGTGCAATCGATGTTGATGTAGCATTCTCAACGCCGACGTTTTTGAGATTCCCAATTCTCATGCAATTTGTCTGCTACTGATGTGTGGATTAGCTGCCCCAGCAGCTAAAACACCTACTAGGGCATCATCATTTGTTGGAGGTCGTGGTTGGTGTTCCACATGTGGCTGGACACTTCCTGTTTCCTTAAATAATGTAAATATCCAGCGAATGGTCCGGACACTTCGATGATGTCGTCCAGGATACCGAGCAGCATACATAGCACACGCCCCTTGGGCATTTAGATCACAATAGCCATACATCAACACGATATCGACCTTTTCCGCAATTGGTAAACGGTCCATTTTAACACAGGTAATGTATCACGAAGCAAATACCGTCCACACTGGTGGAATGTTATGTGATACCACATACTTATTCGTTTGTGACTATTGCAGCTGCAGGCCGGAGTTGCCGAGCGGTGCTAGGCACTACAGTCTGGAAACGCGCGACCGCTACGGTCGCAGGTTCGAATCCTGCCTCGGGCATGGATGTGTGTGATGTCCTTAGGTTAGTTAGGTTTAAGTAGTTCTAAGTTCTAGGGGACTGATGACCTCAGAAGTTAAGTCCCATAGTGCTCCGAGCCATTTGAACCATTTTTGACTATTACAGCCCCATCTATCACAAAGCGAAAAAAGTGGTCCAGCTAAAACATTCACATTTCTTTACGTACTACATGAATATGTAATAAAACATGGGGGTTCCTATTTTTAAAAAATGCAGTTGATATGAGTTTGACCTATGGCAGTACCATCTAGCAGGCCAACCATAGCGCCATCTGGTTTCTCCCTTCAAGCTAGACGAATTTCGTTCTTTGTAGTCTTTTCATTTGATGCTTATTTCATGACATATTTGGCCTGGTCGCTATCAATGGACCACCCTGTAGAAAGCTGTGGATTACTGTGTTATAAATGTTAAATTATGTGTTTGTATTGGTAGCACTGTCAAAAATAGTATCGTATCTTTTCATAGTATAAACATGCTTTGTATGTCGAAGTGCTAACGTATTTCCGAGGAAAAGTGTCGAATAGACTGGTAAATCTCTCAAAAAGTATGACTCCAAAATGAAGTGTTTTTAAGAAATGTGGGTTTCATGGTAATAAATATTTGAATAAAGAGAAACTTTGTGTTCAGCATGTGGTGTGTGAAGTTACAAACAATGAAATACTGGCAAACTCATGAGTATCTAGCGAAACACCCATTAGTGCTTCGAAGATTAAAATGAAACATAGTGATAACATAGTTATCTCAAAAGAAAACTCATGTAAACGGTAGGTTAGGTTATATTCTGATACATTTACACATCCTAACAGGGGTGTTATATGAATGTGTGTGCTGTATGTATGTGGAGGGCCAGTTAGTTTACATGAAGACATTGAGGTATGAAATGGACTAGCCAGGAAACTTATCATTAATTCTGCCAGTTGTAAATATACTCATTCATTTTGGAATTCTGATAAGTGTAAAGATAATTATTTTGAAATAAATGTTAGGTGGTTTTATGGATTGAGAGCTATTGGCAAAGGACACACTGCAGCAGAAACAATGTGTGTCATGATGTATATGCCACACCCACTTTGTAAAATGGACAAGTATGCAGGATTTATTGGAGCTGCTGTGAAATCTGCTGCATGTGAGTCAATTAAGGGTGCTGCAAATGAAGCTGCTGAAATAAACGATGGTATGATTGACATATCCGTAGCTTTTGGGGCACTTGGTAGAAGCGCAGCTGCATTTCTAAGAATTCTGTTGCTACAGTGACCAGTGTGGATACTGGAAAGCTAATAGATTTCCAGATTTTAACCAAACATTGTTATAAGTATAAATCAGGGAATGAAGAAGGGCATATCTGTGACAGAAATTATGAAGGACAACTAGTCGTACGGAGGCCTGTGCAGCTGTTGAAATTTGTAATCGATCTGTAAACTAAAGGGGAGTGTGTTACACTAAGTTCTTAGGTTATGCAGACTCAAATGCATATAACAGTGTAGTAGCCACTCAGCCTTATGGTGAGAAGCTTATCACAGAACTGGAATGTGTTAGTCATGTCCAGAAGAGGATGGGTACCAGATTGAGGAAGTTGAAACAAAGTTTGAGAGACAAGAAGCTTTCAGGTGGTAAGACCATAAGAAGCAGGCTGACAGACAAAATGATTGATGAAGTACAACAGTATTATGAGATTGCCATTAGAAATAATACTGAGGATTTGTTGAAAATGGAACAGGCAGTATGGGCTACCTTCTTCCAGAGACTGTCAGCTGATGATAAACCAGTACACCATCTTTGCCCTCCTGGATCTGGTTCATGGTGCAATTACCGCAATGCCCAGTACTCAAACAGGTCATACAGCCATAAACATTCTATCCCAGCAGCAGTTGTGAATATCATAGAACCTGTTTACAGAGACCTGGCAATCCTGAATTATTGAAGAAGTGTCTGCATTGTCAGACTCAAAATCCCAATGAGTCGTTCAATAATCTTATAGTGTCAGTGTTGTCGTAACTGCCATCTGCGTCATGTCTGCTGTGCAGCGAGCTACGCTAATTTAAGTATTAACTCTATTTTTCTTACTTGTCACTTCTTCTTCCATGTGTTTTTGCTTTTACGAAGCTTTAATTGTCGAGTGCTAGTAATAGTGTTCCATAGATTTCGTGTTTGTTTTGAATACAGTCGGAGAGAGTCCATTTAGTAAGCCACAGTGCCAGTAGTGCTAGTGTTTGTTTTCAATACAGTCCAGAGACAGGTAGGGCTATTTTCATTGTTTTCTACAGGAAGTGTCTAGTAACCACAGTTTAGTCAACTATCAGCCGCCTTTAGCGAATTAGCAGTCTAGTTATAAGTTGATTAACTCTCTACAGTAAATTGATTTCTTAGGATGGATAGGATGTGTGACTGCTGTGTACGGACACAGGAGGAGCTGGCCACTGTTCGCGAACAGCTGAACGTGTTGATGGCCGTGGTTAGCCGTCTTCAGGCTGCTGCCTCGGAGTGTAGCGGCAGTGGGGAGTCTGGTACACCCCAGGTGTTACATGCTTCACCCACTGACCCTGCTGTCGACACATCTTTGCGGGTACTGGGCGCGGTTGGGCCACCCTCTTCCCAAGGGGAGTGGCGGGTTCAGCGGCATTCGCGGCGCACGAGGCGGAGGGTCAGTGTGGAGGCTTGCTGTGTGGCATCGCCCGTTCTGCCTGTGAGTGGACATGTGGCCACTCCTTCAGCAAGGTCCGAGCAGGCACATGGGGGGAGGGGTTTATTAGTTATTGGGAGCTCCAACGTTAGGCGGGTGATGGAGCCCCTTAGGGAAATAGCAGAAAGGTCGGGGAAGAAGGTCAGTGTTCACTCTGTCTGCTTGCCGGGAATCTCATCTGAGATGTGGAGGAGGCCGTGCCGGCAGTGATAGAGAGCACTGGGTGCACCCGACTGCAAATTGTTGCTCATGTCGGCACCAATGACTCCTGCCATCTGGGTTCAGAGGTCATCCTCAGTTCGTACAGGCGGTTAGCGGAGTTGGTGAAGGCGGAAAGCCTCGCGTGGTGGAATCTGAGCTAGCTATTTGTAGTATCATTCCGAGAACCGATAGTGGTCCTCTGGTTTGCAGCCAAGTGGAAGGCTTAAACCAGGGACTCATACGATTCTGCGGAGATCTGGGGTGCAAATTTCTCGACCTCCGCTATCGGGTGGAGAAATGTAGGGTCCCCCTGAATAGGTCATGCGTGTACTACATGCAGGAAGTGGCTACAAGTGTAGCGGAGTATGTGTGGAATGCACATGTGGCTTTTTTAGGTTAGAGAATTCCCTCCCTAGGCCCGACAAGACACCTCCTGAGATGCGGCAAGGTAGGAGTAGACAAAATGCAACAGAGAATAACAATATTAAAGTGCTAATAGTAAACTGCAGGAGCATCTATAGAAAGGTCCCAGAACTGCTCTCATTAATAAACGGTCACAATGCCCACATAGTACTAGGGACAGAAAGTTGGCTGAAACCCGATGTAAACAGTAATAAATTCTAAACTCAGATTGGAATGTATACCGCAGAGACAGGCTAGACAGTGAAGGGGGAGGCATGTTTAAAGTGATAAGAAGTGCAATAGTATCAAAGGAAATTGACAGAGATCCGAAATGTGAAATAATTTAGGGTGAAGGTCACGGTTAAAGCAGGCTCAGACATGGTAATTGGATGTCTCTATAGGCCCCCTGGCTCAGCAGCTGTTGTGGCTGAGCACCTGAAGGATAATTTGGAAAATATTTCGAGTAGATTTGCCCAACATGTTATAGTTCTGGGTGGAGATTTTAATTTGCCGGATATAGACTGGGAGACTCAAACTTTAATAACGGGTGGCAGGGACAAAGAATCCAGTGAAATTTTTTAAGAGCTTTATCTGAAAACTACCTTGAGCAGTTAAACAGAGAACCGACTCGTGGCGATAACATATTAGAACTTCTAGTGACAAACAGACCCGAACTATTTGAAACAGTTAACGCAGAACAGGGAATCAGCGATCATAAAGCGGTTAGTGCATCGATGATTTCAGCCGTAAATAGAAATATTAAAAAAGGTACGAAAATTTTTCTGGTTAGCAAAAGTGACAAGAATCTGATTTCAGAGTACCTGATGGCTCAACGCGAAAGGTTTGTTTTAAGTACAGATAGTGTTAAGGATCAGTGGACAAAGTTCAAAACCATCGTACAATATGCATTAGATGAGTATGTGCCAAGCAAGATCATAAGAGATGGAAAAGAGCCAGCGTGGTACAACAACCGAGTTAGAAAACTGCTGTGGAGGCAAAGGGAACTTCACAGCAAACATAAACATAGCCAACACCTTGCAGACAAACAAAAATTACACGAAGCGAAATGTAATGTGAGGAGGGCCAAGCGAGAGGCGTTAAATGAATTCGAAAGTAAAGTTCTATGTACTGACTTGGCAGAAAATCCTAAGAAATTTTGCTCTTATGTCAAAGCGGTAGGTGGATCAAAACAAAATGTCCAGACACTCTGAGACCAAAAAGGTACTGAAACAGAGGATGATGGACTAAAGGCCGAAATACTAAATGTCTTTTTCCAAAGCTGTTTCACAGAGGAAGACTGCACTGTAGTTCCTTCTCTAGATTGTCGCACAGATGACAAAATGGTAGATATTGAAATAGATGACAGAGGGATAGAGAAACAATTAAAATCACTCAAAAGAGGAAAGGCCGCTGGACCTGATGGGATACCAGTTCAGTTTTACACAGAGTATGCGAAGGAACTTGTCCCCCTTCTTGCAGCAGTGTACCGTAGGTCTCTACAAGAGCGTAGCGTTCCAAAGAATTGGAAAAGGGCACAGGTCATCCCCGTTTTCAAGAAGGGACGTTGAACAGATGTGCAGAACTACAGACCTATATCTCTAACGTCGATCAGTTGTAGAATTTTAGAACATGTATTATGTTTGAATATTATGACTTTTATGTAAACTAGAAATCTACTCTGTAGGAATCAGCATGGGTTTTGAAAAAGACGATCGTGTGAAACCCAGCTCGCGCTATTCGTCCACGAGACTCAGAGGGCCATAGACACGGGTTCCCAGGTAGATGCTGTGTTTCTTGACTTCCACAAGGCGTTCGATACAGTTCCCCGCAATCGTTTAATGAACAAAGTAAGAGCATATGGACTATCAGACCAATTATGTGATTGGATTGAAGAGTTGCTAGATAACAGAACGTAGCATGTCATTCTCAATGGAGAGAAGTCTTCCGAAGTAAGAGTGATTTCAGGTGTGCTGCAGGGGAGTGTCGTAGGAGCGTTGCTATTCACAATATACATAAATGACCTTGTGAATGACATCGGAAGTTCACTGAGGCTTTTTGCGGATGATGCTGTGGTATATCGAGAGGTTGCAACAATGGAAAATTGTACCGAAATGCAGGATGATCTGCAGCGAATTGATGCATGGTGCAGGGAATGGCAATTGAATCTCAATGTAGACAAGTGTAATGTGCTGCGAATACATAGAAAGAAAGATCCCATATCATTTAGCTACAATATAGCAGGTCAGCAATTGGAAGCAGTTAATTCCATAAATTATCTGGGAGTATGCATTAGGAGTGATTTAAAATGGAATGATCATATAAAGTTGATCGTCGGTAAATCAGATGCCAGACTGAGATTCATTGGAAGAATCCTAAGGAAATGCAATCCGAAAACAAAGGAATTAGGTTACAGTACACTTGTTCGCCCGCTGTTTGAATACTGCTCAGCAGTGTGGGATCCATACCAGATAGGGTTGATAGAAGAGATAGAGAAGATCGAACAGAGAGCAGCATGCTTCGTTATAGGATCATTTAGTAATCGCAAAAGAGTTACAGAGATGTTAGATAAACTCCAGTGGAAGACTCTGCAGGAGGGACGATCAGTAGCTCGGTACGGGCTTTTGTTGAAGTTTCGAGAACATACCTTCACCGAGGAGTCAAGCAGTATATTGCTCCCTCCTACGTATATCACACAAAGAGACCATGAGGGTATAATGAGAGAGATTAGAGCCCGCACATAGGCATACCGACAATCCTTCTTTCCACGAACAATATGAGACTGGAATAGAAGGGAGAACCAATAGAGGTACTCAAGCTACCCTACACCATCAGGTGGCTTGAGGAGTATGGATGTAGATGTAGATGTAGACCAAAAAATGTTTTTCTTGTAATGAAGACACTAAAGTGGGGGTCAGTCATGCTGTTATTGCTTTTAATGATGGCAACATTGGTAGCGTGAAAGTGCTACAACATATGGGAATTAATTCTGGAGCAAACTGCAGTTAAATCCAAGAGGTATGAAATGAGTAATCTTTTATTGAAGTTTTCAGCTTGCACCCTCCTCCCTCCCAGACATACAAACCAGATACCTCTAGCTAAATAATTTGTGAGTATATATAATTTGCCTCTGTCAACATCATGTTACACTAACCTATTTGTGAGATTAAATTAAAGGAAAGTAACCAGAACTGGAAATTATGTAAAGACATTTTTAGCTATGTCCCTATGTTGTAATAAAGTTAACACAGTATTTCTGTCCATGTGATGGTAACTATGATTCGCCAGCCACCGTTGCCGAGCGGTTCTAGGCGCTTCAGTCCAGAACTGCGCGACTGCTACGGTCGCAGGTTTGAATCCTGCCTTGTCTCAGATGTTACGTCCCATAGTGCCCAGAGCCATTTGAACTGTGATTCATGATTATCAGAGTCCATATGTTCCAAATAAAAATTGGAACTTCATGTGTATAAATGTACAAATTATTAGACAAAGGGACCAACAACTGACACTTTTAAATTGATGACTAGACTAAGAGATTAATAATAGGAAAAAAACTGCAAGATACTTGGCGATAAGTTTGCTTCAGGACAAGGTAAGGGGGGTGAGGGGTGGGAAGAATCAGCTCTCTCTTTGTGAGCATACCAGAAATCCTTTATCAACCGAAGGTGAAATAAGATATAAAAATACAGGGTCAAACGATTAATTTAAGTATCTTAAAAACCAAATGACTAATAAAATTGGAAGCTAAGAAAAGTAAGTTCATAGTAAGTAGGGCAAAACACAGGGGGCTGCAACATATTGCCATTGTTGTTTGACTTGTCTATCAAAGAAAAAAGAAATGGATCAAAACAAAATAAAAGTGAGAATGGAAATGTATCAGAAGCAAATAGGAATAAGCAAGGAACATATTCTTTAATAAAAAAAAAATGACATGTGAGGCAGATGTTCCTACAATTTTATGTTCAAAGCACAGCAGTCTGTGAAAGCAAAATACTTATGACATTGAAAAAAGAAAATCAGTGAGTGAAAAGTGTGTGTAGGTGAATTGTGGTGAGAGACTTGATATTGGAACTTCTGTTAGGCTGCCCAGTATTAGTTAACTTGGTAGTAAAGGAGCAAGTTTGCAAGGGCAGATAACTGTTTGACTACGTAAAATAGAGTGGGAGTATGGAAAAGCTAGTCCAAGATAGGATGAAAAAGGTAACAGCAACTTAAAAATGAATTGATAAGTTACCATGAACCCCATTCCAATCTAGTGAATGCAGTGGTTGACAATATCTTGTGACATTTGCCTATAAGGCTCAAACAATAATTGCTAAATAAAAATACAAAATGTTGACAAGACTGTATCTAAGCTGTCACTCTCTTTTGAAACAAGGGTGTTTATACCAACAAACACTCAGGAAAGCAGGGACAACTCACACACTAGAGGAGGATGGGAAGTATCATTGAAGGAGTGAGCATAAACCGTGTGCAATATGTGTGGTACAAGTAATGATAGTTAAAAAAAAAAAAAAAAAAAAAAAAAGAGAAGAAGAAGAGGAAGCGGAAAAATCTTGATCTGGAAACAAGGGAATAAAAATTTGCCACGTGAAGAGACAATATGGTACTGTGCTGATGAGTGTGTACAAGTGGTGATATACAATATACATTGATAAAGGAACTCTGCATTGGGCCCAGAAGACCACGCAATGCTCTTCGAGAGATGTCCTCTACTATATATCTATGGAGAGTTAGGGGGTCAGTATACAACTCTCCAGGCTGTTATCAACTTCCAGAAGTTGAAGACACTACTTCTCACTTGAGTAGCTCCTCAGCTGGAACTACAAGCAGAGTGTACCCTATTCCAGTCCGTCCACCGAGCAGAATTTCCCGGCTCTACAAGGAATTGAACCTGATCCTTTTCTATGGCACGCCTGTGGCATACTGACTGCATAGCTGTGGCAAGAGTCATAATATACACTTGTGAACAATTGAGTTATAACTATTCTGTTTATTGGGGAGAGAGTATGTATATTGCACCGTGAATGAAACAGTTTAGTGTATTGTAAATGGAATGTATTCAGACTTCGTACTTGTTGTGTGAGAACGCAGTGTCTTAGACACTTGTAGTGTTTGTCTTATCATGTACGAACCGGTGAGCCTTACTTTCTAGTATTTTTAATTATATATCATTACTGGTGCCTCTGGCACTTTTGTGTTGCAATAGCAATAGCTTGCAATAGCAAACATTGAGTCAACCAAGGGTTTTGGATTAGAAGTAGAGGTCAGATGGGTTGACATTGGGAATAGAGTGATGGGAAGTCGACAATAAGCAGTTATATTGAAGGGTGCATTATTTGATATGTTAAGGTTAATTACAAAATGTGGATTGGAGAATTTTTCACGTTGAGCAGAAGTAAGTTTACAGGACCAGATGTCAAATTACACGCGATCAGTCTGAATCCCTATAGTCAGCATGAACACTGGCACACAGAATAATTTATAGGTAGCCTTGCTGTATATAAAAAATCAGATTTGTGCTGAACTGTCATGAAGAAACTGTCACTTCTCTGGAATAAAAAGACTCATTTGTTAATTACACCTGTCTAAATGAAAAATATAGGAAAACATAGATTGCTGCTTACTGTAAAGGAGACATGTTACATTGTAGACAGGCACAATTAAAAAGGCACTTACACAAAGCTTTCGGCCACAGCCTTCATCAGCAAAAGACATACAGAGAAACACACAAATTCATACACACAGGCAAGCACACGTCACACACATATGACTGCCAACTCCAGCAGCTTGCCCCTAGCTGCTGGACTTGGCAGTTTTTTTTTTCTCTGTGTGTGTGTGCGTGCGTGCGTGCGCGCGCAGAGTGCTTGCTTGTGTGTTGTACCTGTGTGCAACTTTGTTTTCTTTACGGTAAATAGTGATCTATCTTTCCCTGCACTGTTGATATTCCTACCTGGAATTTCCATTGTTTAATCAGTGTAAATAAGACGGACACAGTTACATATATTCTGTCACTTGAAGACTAATACATGAAGTAAGTGGACATTATTTTTTATTGCAGAGGATCTTGTCACCACTAATTATTAATTTTGTGTTCCAGTTAATTAGACATGGTTTCATCCTTTCCTGGATGTGCTCTTTTTGTTAAATCTTCCCTCAAAAGATCTGATTTACTTCAAATTAATAAACCTGAGTATTCTGAAAAAGGAGGTGCAGCTTACAGCTGCAGTGTGACAGTTGATCACAGGGTGATTTTATCACTGCCATACCGTGGGTAACCATGGCTCGAGACACTTATTCTATAAGGGTGTTAGTCATTGGGCTTTCTGGTACCACAGTGTCAAAGGTGTACCGTGAGCAGATTTATTCAAGGAAAATACTACCACAATCAGCAGAGTGAACTGCTATGGGCAACAGGATATCATTGACAGGGGTTACCACTGACTAGCATGGCTTTAGCAGCGAACAGGTGGGCCACAATGTAGCAAATGACTCACCAACTCAGTGACAGTCAATAAACAGTAACCATTCATGCCACTGGGAACTGTCACCTCTTTGTGGGATACAAAGATGCAATCTGCACACTGCTCGTCACAGTTACAAAGATTAGCATTGGTTCGGAACAGCACCAGGGGATGCTCGAAGCATGCAGGAAGGTCGTCTGTCTGATGATTTGCGGTACATATTGCCAAGGTGGCAGGGTGCAAAATAAGGAGTGATCAAAAAACTTCCATTTGAAGGCTGCATAGTTCAGATCAGTATGCCACACACACATACACACACACACACACACACACACACACACACACACACACACACACACACACACACACACATATCCATTCGCACATATACTCTGCTTGTGTCTGTATATGTGCAGATGGATATATGTGTGTGTGTGTGTGTGCGAGTGTATACCTGTCCTTTTCCCCCTAAGGTAAGTCTTTCCACTCCCAGGGTTGGAATGACTCCTTACCCTCTCCCTTAAAACCCACATCCTTTCGTATTTCCCTCTCCTTCCCTCTTTCCTGATGAAGCAACTGTGGGTTGCGAAAGCTTGAATTTTGTGTGTGTGTTTGTTTGTGTGTCTATCAACATACCAACACTTTCGTTTGGTAAGTTACATCATCTTTGTTTTTAGATATATTTTTCCCATTTGGAATGTTTCCCTGTATTGTATTATATATCAGTGCTTTCCTCTCCCACAACTATCCTGCAGACATTGTCCACAAACAGATCTCCCAAGCAATACATTCCTCCCCACCCAATAACAATGTTACTACCCCCAGACCACACAGAAGCATCCCCCTTGTCACACAATATTATCCTGGCCTCGAATACATCAACTAATTACTCCGCCACAGATATGAATTTCTCAAGTCAAGCCCTGAAGTGAGATCATCCCTTGACAATATTCTCCCCACACCACCCAGAGTTGCCTTTTGCCGACCCCCTAACCTCCATAACATCCTTGTCAAACCCTACAATATTCCCAGACCACCTTCTCTACGCAGCGGTTCCTACCCCTGTAACCGACCCCGATGCAAAACCTGCCCCATGCATCCCCCCACAACCAACTACTCCAGCCCCGCTACTGGTATAACATACACAACTCAAGGCAGGGCCACATGTGAGACAACACGTCATTTATCAGCTGACATGCCTGCACTGCACAGCCTTTTACATTGGTATGATGACAACTAAACTGGCTGAGTGCATGAATGGGCACAGACAAACTGTCCACCTAGGAGATGTCCAATACCCAGTAGCGGAGCATGCCCTCCAGCATAATTCTAGGGACCTAGGAACTGCTACACCATATGTGCCATTTGGCTTCTCCCACCCAACACCAGTACCTCGGAACTGCGGAGATGGGAACTTGCACTCCAACACATCCTTTCATCCCGCCATCCCCCTGGACTGAACCTATGTTAACCAACCTCACTCCCATTTACTCTTTGTCTTCTCCTCTTTCCCTTTCCTCTTTAGCCATTCACGCATCTTTTCATCCTACATAGTTGCGTTTATCTTTATACTATGTACCTCTTTACTTCTGTATTCATCTTCCTTGGTTTGAAGCTGGCACAGTAATTACAGTAGAATATCTTTGGCTTCCCTCTGACATCCATGCCTCCATCTTTGCTACCCTCCCTGTTTACCTTTCCCCTGTTGCTTCATAAGCTGGGTTGTGAATAACTGAATCCACTTTCCCATCTTCCCCTTTTTTCTCCTCTCTCCTCCCTGATGAAGGAACGAAGTTCCAAAAGCTAGGATACGTCAATTTTCTGTTCTGTTTTGTGTATCTATCGGCTGTACTGAGCTGAGGTAAGTACTGGCCAGGCCCTCTATCTCTTTGTTAGTATTTGTTTCATATATATAAACACACACACACACACACACACACACACACACACACACACACACACACACACACACACACACACAGGGTGATGCGTATTAACATTTAA
The DNA here is from genome assembly GCF_023864345.2 of Schistocerca serialis cubense. Taxonomy (NCBI): domain Eukaryota; kingdom Metazoa; phylum Arthropoda; class Insecta; order Orthoptera; family Acrididae; genus Schistocerca; species Schistocerca serialis. The sequence goes on along the minus strand of NW_026047592.1, from coordinate 6,179,481 downwards.
AAACCTCCAAAGCACTGTAGATGACCCTGAGACAAGTAATTTAATACAAGACACATGGGATCACAAATGTTGGATACGATACAAATGTTGGGAAATGTGTCAAAAGCGAATGACAAATGTCACCAGACGATGTACCTTGCCATGCTTGCAGTGGTTGAGCCTCTTGGTCTGTCACACTTGATCATCCCAACCCAAGTCAAGTATTCATATCATTGTGGCTACGGACACACGTGTGCGACTTTAGTGATGGCGTTCAGGATTTGAGTCTTGCATCTGGCAGGCAGTATTTTTTTCATTGTGTTAAACAATTATGTATTTATATTGAAGTTTGTTATTTTATTTACCGGTCTTGCAGTTTCCTTGATTTCTTGCAAAGTACAGTACAATGAAAACTACCATATTGCATAACAAGTAGATGAGTGTAAACTTCAGAATAGCATCATCGCCATTAAATGACCTTTGTTTTCTTTACTAACTAATGTCTGTAAACAAAAAGAAAAGTGACAGAAGCAAAAAACACAAAATCAGAACTGCTTTTGCTTGATTACAGCAGGGACAATAATTTTGTAACATCTACATTTACAACAGATCATATTTACAAAATGTTTTCGAAATTTGCTCTGTTTGCTCAAATGAAAGTATTGCACTGCTCAATCATTCCTTTACACTCAACCCCGACTGCTGCACATGCTGTGTGGTATGTCATCTGGTTACGTCATATGTTCAGTGTTTCTCACCGATTTTTGGGGTATTTTGAAATGTACAAAAAGGCAAATGCAGAAAGATATCACATTTTGCTGCACAATGCCTGCATCACAGAAAAATAATGTATACAAATCTTCTCAGATTTGCCACTGAATAACTTTGTGCAAGCCTCACAATATTTCACCAACACAACTGTTCATCATCTTCAGGTAGTGGTGGGTCCTGTCATCACTGCTGCAAGATGTAACTGGTGATATTCGCACAGCAGAATTGAAATTTATCGGGCTAGAAGCAGGAGTACGAATGTGTGGACAGGCACTCCCAGTTGTATGGAAATGCCATTCATAGTAGCCGTCTGCTTATGTGTTTTGGTAATGACTGCACTTCTGGACACTCGTGTGGTTAAAAGCTGAATTAACTCTCTGCAAGGTGCTGCATCAGGTCATACATCAGAGGATCTGGTTTCTACTGCTTTAATTTCATGGCAGTCAGTGCTGGATTCTGGGCAGTGCTTAGTCAAAATTCCATATTCCTGTTGGTAAGATTGCCCACCGTATGGCTACATGCCTCATTCTTAAAAACACAATCCTAGAGTGATGGTGCTGAGGATAAAATTTCAGTACTCTTGGGAAACGTGTGGTGCCCTGTATTCAGGCAGTGCTCTGCTACCACTAATTTACTGGGTGGCATTTTTGTCAGCGCTGTTGAACACAGTGTTCTTGCACAATGTGAGGTGTCTGCCCTATATAAGATTTCCCATAATGGCATCAGATCTTATATATGATCTATGTTTTCTAAGGTCAAGATTGTCTTTAACTGAACACAAACAATTCCTTAGTTTTGCTGGTAGATGAAAAACACACTTGATTCTGTTTCTCTTAGCGATTCTTTCCATTTTTGAAAACATGCCACTGAAATATGGCAAGAAAGCCATTTGCAATGCTTGTCTAAGTATCTTCATTTACATCCCTACACTGAACTTGCTTTGCTCAGAACACATTGCAAATCTGTTTACAAAAATAAACATTCTGCTGGAACACTGTTCTTAGGTGTTACAGTTCACCAGGCAGACTGTCGGTATCTGAGATCACGTGTGCTCTATGTGCCAGGGAGTGTAAGACACTACCACATTGTGCAGGGTGATGGCAACTTTTGGACCGCAAATATAACTCTGCGTGTATCAGTTTGCAGTAGAGACTATGCCCCAGTGTTCTGTCAGCTTTTCTTCTAACCGTGACATCCAGGAATGGTAAGCTGCTATCTTTTTGTACTTCCACAGTGAACTGAATATTCAGATGGAGCGAGTGTAAATGCTGCAGGGACATAGGTAGTGTCTGCATTATGTGGGCCACACCACAAATGACTCTTCAGCATTCTGCTAGAAGGAGGAATGTTGAATATTTACTAAGGGAAATAGAGGATCTCCCATGGGAACACTGTCCACTTGATTAAAGTAGTTGGTGTTACATAAGAAATAGGATGAGGTATGCACATGTTTAAACAGCACCACAATTTCTTTCTCAAACTTGCTGCTAATAACCTCTAATGAGGGCTGCAGGACACTTTTGTAAGTAATGATATAACATTTGAGCTAACTAAAAGATCTGAAAGTTCTAGTTTAAGCATCTTCAGGTATTCTATGAAATCCTCTGAATTCTAAATATGATGGTCATAGTCATCCACATGATAAATTTCAAAGCTGTCATGTGGAAATTGCCAGTTGCATCTTGCAGCAGTGATGGTGGAAATCACCACCACCTGAAGATGCCAAAACGTTGTGTCACTGAAATATTGAGGGAGGGACTTGCATAATGTTATCTGGTGGGGAACCCAAAGTGTTTTTGCAACAGATCTATCAGGCAAGCCTGAAAAGTCACATATACTCCAAGCAGTAAGTACCTGTTGTAAAATGGTCACATTAGTGAGCTTGGCAATTAATTAAGAGTTTATCAATAAATTTGGCTTCATTTTGCAAGAAATTGTGCTGTGTTCCAGTACTCCCTCTTCAACAAAACTAATGTCAGTTTCTGCTCCACCTCTTCAGCCCAAGATCCTATGTATACTCTTGAGCATTTGAGTAAGATACCTGTTTATTTATAAAAATAAAAGTAACTTCTATCATGACTTTCCCATTCTTGTCCAGTGGGTTTGTTATCCTGCTGTTGCCTACTGCAGACTACAAGATTACTGTTGAAGATTTCTGCAAAGTTTTTCTTCCTTTTTAGTGTACCAACATTTCACTGTGTGGTAATTGCCTGGTACTGTTTAACGGGTGTTTTAACTGTTGTTTCAGAGATGCAATACCAAGCAAATGCAGTGAGGATGACTTGCTTGCCATGATTGGGGCAGCAGTGAGAAGAAAGAAGAAACAACATGCAGGTAAGATACATTACAGCAAATGTAACTCTATAGATAGAAAGAAAATTTCTGCTTAACAAGTCATAGCAAACATAAGAGCAAAATAGAACGAAAAACAACAGTGATAGAACCTGTGTTTTTTGTGTAAACTTGGATTTAATTTTTATTTAGTATTCATTCTGATTAATGCCCATTGGTCAACAGTATATTTCAGCCCTAGAATTTGGTTCTGCAAGGTCCACCAGATAACCATATATGGCTGTTGTAACTCCTTTATTGGACTTCAGAAGTTTTCCAGCAACAAATCTTTTTCTTTCTTTCTTTCTTTCTTTTTTTTCTTTTTTTTAAAAAAAAGCTAAAATGCAGAAAACATCATAAAGGAAACACTCACAGAAAAGCATCAGTGTCCTTGAAACAATGGAAACTCCAGTAGGAATATCAACAATGTTGGAAAAGACAGATTACTACTTACTGGTGAAGGCTGTGGCTGAAAGGTTTATGTAAGTGTCTTTTAATTCTGCCCATCTGCAACCTAAGGTATCTTCTTTATGGTAAGTAACAGTCTGTCTTTTCCTTCATTATTCATTAGTGTTCTTTGTTTTTATTTCTGTTTAGCAAGCATCATGTGGTATATAAGGGATGCGAATAGCATCAGATGTTGAATCATCACTCTGGAGGATATGAAGGTGCTGCATATTGGTGTGAGACAGCATTATCTGATGAGATTTTGAAAGAAACCTCATTGTGGATGTCCATTTGGTCGCCTGGTTAAACCTTGCAACATCTGTATTTTTGGAGTATTTGGATCTGACAGTGGCCTGATGTTGGAAAGTAAGGGCATACTCATCATCAATGTTCCAGTTGACTACATCAGACCACTACAAGGGAGCATCACTGTGTAGTGTACTGAGTACATTGTAACCTGTTCACGTCTGTGACTGCCATCTGAGAACAAGTACAGTAAACTCTCATGCAGCTACACTTTTGGCTAGCTAGATTGACACTTGACAAGTTTCAGTTTGCGTGCACCTGAAGCCAAGCATTTGCTGGTGTTTTTTGGCAATCTACTGCTAATCAGTGCACTGGTGCGTATCAAAAGTCCAAGTATCGTCAATTCGTGCGTGTGTTGGTTGAAGCTCTAGTGTGTTTCTTATTCGTATTGCATGGTTTCATGCCACTGCCATCTATTGGAACTCCTTGGAAGTACAGTACATACAGTATTGTTCTATGCAGCGCAACGTAGCCCTGTCAAAACCGACAATTAGAGTGCGCCGCCTAACACTCTCCACTTGTTGTCGGTACATCAAAGCTGAGTGTTTAACAGTGAATGTACAACACCCTGTTGTGTTGCCACGTGGGCTTGCATAGAACAGAGGAAATGGCATAGATGTATCGAATGCTTTCATTTGATGGCTGCCACAGCCTGGTTTCAAAAGTCAAAAGTTTGTCTAGTGCATCTCGAGTGTTGTCAAGTTGTGCATCTGTGTGTTTCTGATTTGAGGTTTTGTGCTCCCACTATGTGCCTTAAAGTGTCCAGAGATAAAAGGGGCCAAAAACCATAAAGGACTAAGTCGAGTGTCTGTAAAAAGAACACTGAACGTGACTACGGGCACGAAACATAAAATGAATGTGATCTTGTTGGAAAAAGAGCTTCACACTTTGCAGAGAATTGATGCTGGTGAGCCACCCACAAAAGTTGCTGCAGAGTAGGAGTACAATTACTGATTGGAAGGCAAATCGATCAGGAATTGAAAAATTTTGTTCCATCCAAGCATTGGGCAGCGCAGTGAAATCTTAAAAAAACAATGAGAAAAGGTGCACATCCTCAGTTAGAAGAGGCATTATTTTTGTGGCACAAATAAATAAGAGCCAAAGGTGTGTCAGTTTCAGGTCCTCTACTTTGTCAAAATGAGCTGATGAGCTGATTGAAGGAAAGAAGCAAGAATTCCTCGGAAGTAATGGCCGGCAGGATCGTTTCAAGAAGCAGCATGGCATTCATGAAATTGCCATCAGTGCCAAATCATTATCTGGGGATGAAGCTGCTACACTGATTTTAAGAAGAAACTGCACACAATCATTGACAAAGGAGGTATACTGGCAATCAACTTTACAAATGTGATGAAACTGGGTTGAATTACAAAATGCTGCCAATGAAAACCCTTGCCTCTAAAGAAGAAGAAATGGCTTCCGGATACAAAAAAATCAAAGAAAGATTTACTGTCCTTGCTTGCAGTAATGCCACTGGCAATCACAAACTGTGTCTTGCTTTAATTGGCAAATCCAGAACACCGAGAGCATTTAGACACCAACCAAGCAGTTTGCCACTGAGGTACACGAATCAGTCTTACGGCATGTATGAACAGTGCCATCTTCAGAGCGTGGTTCCAGGCAGAGTTTGTTCCAGCTGTAGTAAATTACATGGAAGGAAATGGACTTCCTTGAAAAGCGCTACTTCTTGTGGACAATGCTCCTTCTCACCCAGGTGATCTGCAAGATGGGGATATCAAAGTTGTATTTCTCCCACAAAATGTCACGCCTCTATGTCAACCAATGGACCAAGGTATTCTTGAGGCGATGGAAAAACATTACAGACGCAAGATGCTGGAATACTTAATAGGTGTGATTGATGCTGCAGATGATTTTGTGGAAGTTCTTAAAAAAATCGATGTTTTAAGTGTCATTCATTGATTGCTGAAGCTTGGAATCTAATTCCTCCAGTTCCTCTTGTTAGGTCTTGGAAAAAAACTCTTAGATTGTAAGGCAACCTAAGTGGTGGGAAGGAGGAGGCAACACCGAAACTCAAGCTGACATAATTTTGGTGAATTTACTGGAGAAGCTGGTTGTAAAGACACACACTTCGAAGACATTGAAGAGTGGATAGAAAATGGCATTTTTTCATGTGACTGAGAATGAAATCGTCCAAATTGTGACCGATCATAAAGTGTCAGAAGACTATGTTTCTGATGATGAATCAGAGAAAAATATTCCTCACACATTCTGTTACGAAGTGATCCAAACTGCCCTGGAGTACATCAGCCAACAGGCAGAGACGATTTAACCTGAAATGGTTTGATTTCAACGTTGGAGATGTATTGTTGCAGCAATAGTTTCTCAAGCAAAAAAACAAAAAAAAAGACATTTGTGACTTTGTTAGCAAAAAATAAACTCTAATGAAGCATCCTAGAACTTCTATGTCCATAACTTAAAAAGTTTTTTTTTTTTTTTATTTTCTTGAAAGTTCCTCTAGACGGACTTTTTGTTCCTTTGAGTAATCTCTAGATTTGTTTCCTAATTTTGTTCAGTAGTTTATTGTTTACTCAAAAGAGTAGGTAATAAAATTAAAACTCCTGTTATTTCCTGCTGCCAAATAAGGGAGATTTTTTCTGTAAGAATGCAAAATAAACGAGCTTTGTTATACAGCATTTAAAAACTTTGAGTTTTCAATCATAGTTTGGTGCCTTTTTAACATGTCAACACAATTTTTTCAGTAAAAAAGTGCAGGGTTATTTGCAACCGTATCAGTAATGTTTTACATACCCTACGCACGTTTTACGATCGTATTTCGCAATATTGATGCAATTTGGAGTGTTCACATGTGAAAACAGGGGGACTTTGATTTATCTGAAATTTTTGTTATCGGAACCAGCCACCGTCCTGATCATTTCGGATAAACAGGAGTTCACTGTAATAGACTCCCTGCAACATGCTGTGTCATACAGCTAGGAGCAGCCAGACTATGGAATTGCAGTCCTGCGCATAGGCTGCCATTAACACCCAAGCAAATGACTGCATGTGAAGTGGTGCCATGATCGAGAAGTACGGACTGCTAATGAATGGTGTCACATTATGTTCGCTAATGAGTCCCAGTCCTGCACTGCTCCAAATGACTATCATGGAGAAGTTTGACAGTGACCCGGGGAGATGGGGAGAGGTCCCATTCTTCCACATTTTGAGGGGGGGGGGGTCACAAAGCAGTCCCATGGTGTGGGGAGCCATTGGGTATGACTTCAGGTCACGGCTTGTAATGGCCGAGGGAACTCTGATGGTACAGCAGTGTGTAATAGTATTGTGGTGCTATTTTTCAACAGGCCAGTGCTTGTCCACATGTAGTATGTGTCTCTTTAAATTGTCTGCGTGATGTTGATATACTCCTGTGGCCAGCAAAATCCCCATATCTGTCCCCGATAGAACATTATGGGACCAACATGGACGTCAACTCCATCCCACTGCCTGTATCCATGATTGCAATGTCCAGTTACAACAGTTGTGGATCACCTTTCTCAGGAGGGTATGCAGCAGCTTTACGACATCCTCCCGAACTGTCCAGGCCAGACAGGGGGCATTGCTGTATTGATAAGTGGGCTCAAACTGATAAGTTCTGTGTAAATTTGACTCTGTTTTGTTATCACTGAAATAACATCACATACCCTCTAAATTAGCTATGTTTAAATTTGTTTTCTCCCCACCTTCTGAGTGTCTCACTTTTCTTCAAGCAGTGTAATTTAAGACAGACATAAGTATATGAAAATGGGATGGCATATCACATTGCTATTCAACTATGCCCCTAAGAAAATTGTAAGATAATGGAGAAGAGCAGGTGCACTATTACACTGACTAGAACGTAAACTTAAAGATAGAATTATATTGTGTAACCTATACCGATGACATAATACTAATTGACAGAAACATCACTGATGTGCTAAAGCAATTTGAAATATTAAGGGAGCAATCTAGGAAAATTGGACTACTAATTTCACCTGGAGAAAAAATTCTTGGACGATACCAAAATGGCACTGGGTGAACTTATATAGGCAACAACATAGTATTCGGTGTTAAAGAGTTTAAATTAAATAATTAGGTGAAAAAGACCACTGAACATCATAATGAAAAGAAGGCCATAGAATCCAGACTTCAGAAAATACAAACTGTCTCTCAGTTAACTAAAAGTATTTTTCCTGGAACTCTAAAATCTAACATTGTACAACAGTGATCAAATTAGAATTTCTTTATGCATGAGAGAGACTCTTTGTCCAACACAAGACATGAAAACAACAAACTGAATTAGAAGAATGTAAAATTGTAGTAAAAATCTTAGGTCCAAGAATAAAAGATGGAATACATCACACAGGACCCAGTGTGAAATCTCCAGGCAAATTCCTAAAAACTCTTGTTACAATGTGTCTCCAAAGAATCCAACTTGTGGGACATACAGAAAGAATGTATCCAAACAGGCAGCTCATTGGATTCCCACATACTTGAAAAATAAGATCCAACTGATGAAAACAAACAGGAAGAGACCTTACGAAATTGGAATCACCACATTTACAGTATTCTGATGTAGTGATGAGTCACACAGAGTGCAGTTTCACAGTAGCTTGATCGATGCTTGTACTTGTGTATGTAGTATATGCAAGTGTGTACAGCGTTTCTTCTGGTGTACTCACAATATGCTAATTTAGTGGCCGAGCAGTGAACCGGATCCCTACTCGGTTCCAGTGTGCTGTGCTAATTATTCTTCTTCACTATACATTTATGCTTGGAGCTGCAAGAGAGGTCATTTTCCAGATAGTGCCACAAAAACAACAAATTCTCAGATATCAGTTTAACTTACACTCCTCAACATCATAGACAACATTTCACATTAATATGTTGCAGAACACTAGATTAGTGTTAAAATTGCCAGAGTAAACATTGTTCTCCATGTGACAGATTGTCACCCGATGTCCAAAATCGATAAATTTTATATCTCTGCACAGAGAAGCAGCTGGTTGCTCATTGTCATCTGTGGTGGTCCGCCCCAGTAGCTGAGTGGTCAGCGTGACGGATTGCCGTCCTCTGGGCCCGGGTTCGATTCCCGGCTGGGTCGGAGATTTTCTCCGCTCAGGGACTGGGTGTTGTGTTGTGTTCATCATCATTTCATCCCCATCCGGCGTGCAGGTCGCCCAATGTGGCGCCAAATGTAATAAGACCTGCGATATGGCGGCCGGACCTGCCCCGCGAGGGGCCTCCCGGCCAATGACGCCAAACGCTCATTTCCATTTCCAGTCATCTGTGGTGCTAATCAATGGGTCGAGCTCGTTGCTGGCACAGCGCCACCTCAGAGTAAGTGGCCCCTCATCCCAGCAGGTGGCGATGTTTAAACACCCGTATAGCTCCCCAGACTTACCGCGTCTGTGGATAACTCCGTCTCTGCACAGAACTTCCCACATTTCCCACACAGTGGGCCCTCGTGTCTCTTACACACAATAAATCTTCAAACTTATTTCATTGGCTAAGTTAAATTTCGAGTGAGACATGCTATTTTGTAAAAAATAGCAAACGGTAGACATGGATGTTATGGTGACTCTTTCCTAACGCAACATTTGTGTATTACACTTGTAGAAGTGCACTGCAACATAAAACAGTAGACCGTAAGTTCAAACAATGGAAACTCCAGGTTGGAATATCAGCAGTGTAGGAAAAGATGGAGTGGTAATTACCATAAAGATGGCACGTTAAAATGCAGACAGGCACAGTTAAGACACCTACACATAAGCTTTTGGCCACAACCTTCATCAGAAAAAGAAATAGAAATACACACCATTCATTCCCACAAGCAAGCACACCTCACACACACATGACCGCCAACTCCGACAGCTCAGGCCAGAATGCTAGTCTGTAAGTTTGCTACACAATAAATAATTATTCTGAGCTACAAGAAAAATGGATTCAAAGAACTAAACTGCTTGAAGAAAAAAAAGGGAAGCTCCCTGAAGCAACGTAGTTTCACGAGTGTGCATACCAGTGGTAAATTATGAGAGTCGCAACTCTCTGAAATAGATACAAAGGCCACCAGATTGCATTAGCTTTGTTTGTGTCTCGGATTGTTACCGTGAATGGTAGGAGCTATAAGAGATGTGAAGAGCGTAAGATGTTGAGTGATCCCTGTTAAGGACACAGATGCCCTGTACTTCTGTGAGTCAGCATTATCAGCATGTAACAAAACTTGAAGGGGCCTAATTGTGTGTCTCCATTTGCCAGGCTGATTGAATTATGCAGTATGCAGATTTGTGAGACATTCAGATGTGGTAGTGTCCCCATGTTGGACTGCTTGGGTACGTAAGGATGGCGTGCTTGTCAGCAAGCTTCCGGTTGACCGTGTCTGACAAGCCCATGGGAGAATTGCTGTAAGTACGCCGAGCACATTGTAACCCTTTCACACCTGCACCTGTCATGTGATCAGCAGTGAGTCACATTCTGCAAGACCCGCGATGACAGTTGTCAGTGAGTATGACAACGACATAGGGAGAGGGCGTGTGGGGCAGCATCGGATATGACTTCAGGTCACTCTGACAGCACAGCAGTATGTCATGGACATCCTACATCCTCATTTGCTACCTCCATGTCCAACGGAGTTACAAGAGACAGAGCAGTGAAAACATATCCAGTTGTTGACTCACAAAACGGTTTTGAGCTGTGACGCATGTAGTCTTAAGTGAATCATTCATACAAAAAGAAAAGAAGAGGAAGCTAAAGTCAGAATGTGAAAAAATTGGAGAATGGAATGGATATTTGAAGACTTCACACTTGAAACTCCCAGTTTTCCTATTGTGAAAGTGCCTTTGTGACCATATGCATTTCACTGATGATAAACTTTTTTTTTTCCCCCTGGGTCTTGGCTCCATATTTTTTCATCCAGTTGAGTCAGAATATTTGCATAGTATTTGTGAGGTATTGTTTCAGTCTTGCAAGCTAATCTAAAATACAATCCCTTTTGCATCCTAGAAAACAATGACCACTCTTTCTCTCCGATGAAGTCACCTTGGCTATTTTTGTGCAACTGCTGTTTCATTTCATCCACGGGAACAGATTGGTGCATAGAATCAGTTGTGTGTCAGATTGTCCCAAATTGTTTTTCACATTAGGTTGTAGTCAGGCTTCAACAGACATGCCACTCACTTTCTGGTACGGCCACAGCATCAAATGTTTTGCACATCTTTTTAATTACTGATCTTGCAATATCACACTGTGTTCTTTCTCAGCTTTTTCATATTTGATTGTAATTCTAGGAAGTAGTTCATGAGTCACCTTACAGAGACATATGCCACATATGAATTCAGCCACCCATTCCTTAACTGTTGACTATGAAGGAACTCCCCCCATGAACCATGGACCTTACCGTTGGTGGGGAGGCTTGCGTGCCTCAGCGATACAGATGGCCGTACCGTAGGTGCAACCACAACGGAGGGGTATCTGTTGAGAGGCCAGACAAACATGTGGTTCCTGAAGAGGGGCAGCAGCCTTTTCAGTAGTTGCAGGGGCAACAGTCTGGATGATTGACTGATTTGGCCATGTAACATTAACCAAAATGCCTTGCTGTGCTGGTACTGCGAATGGCTGAAAGCAAGGGGAAACTACAGCCATAATTTTTCCCGAGGACATGCAGCTCTTCAACTTGACTAGAAGAAGGGATCGGTTGGTAGGACATGTTTTGAGGCATCAAGGGATCACAAATTTAGGATTGGAGGGCAGCGTGGAGGGTAAAAATCGTAGAGGCAGACCAAGAGATGAATACACTAAGCAGATTCAGAAGGATGTAGGTTACAGTAGGTACTGGGAGATGAAGAAGCTTGCACAGGATAGAGTAGCATGGAGAGCTGCATCAAACCAGTCTCAGGACTGAAGACCACAACAACAACAACATGAAGGAACTGACTCCTAATAAGTAAGATGATGCCTGTAGAAAAGTACAACAGAACAGTAATCTCAAAAAAGGACAGGATAGACAGTACATTCTGTAGGACATATTAAAAGTGATTGGTAAAAGAGACTTGGTGTGTTAAATGCAGCTTTTGATTACATGATAATTGAATTGGATAGATAAACAATCTATTCGCTAAGTGGCGGCAGAACACACACATAAAAGAAGATTATAATTAGGCGAGCTTTCAGAGCCAGTAGCTCATTCTTCAGGCAGAAGGGTTGAAGTGGAAGGAAGAGGGGTGAAGGATAGGTCTAGGAAAAAGGGTAGATTTTGAGAAAGTTACCCAGAACTGCAGATCAAGGGCTGACTTTCCAGATGGGATGTGATTCCACATCTACATACATACTCCACTAGCCACCATATGGTGCATGGCAGAAGGTACCCTGTCTCACTACAATAAAATTACTTGATAGTTGACATCAATCACTTGCTGCAACAATGTTGCCACATTGGCTACTAGCTACCGTTTGGTACAGGTGACAACAAACAAGCAGCTCACTTACAAATTATGTTAAATGTTTAACACAGAGCAATTTTTCTAGTGGCTGGTGCAAGGTATGTCAGAAATGTTGGATACTCTGTCGACTATTGATTTAATGTGATCAGTGACTGAACTGGGGCAGACGACCCGTTTTGTATCCCTGACTGTAAACTTGTGTCCTAACCCAGCCGAGAAAATTGTGGTCAACAGTCTGCAGCAGTACTAATATCATGATCGCTTTGTTCATGGCGATTAAAGCTAACCCTTAAGGGTAAACTCAAGACAACAAAAACTCAATTTCAGGGCTGAAAGCCAATTGAAATTTCTCCGTGTCATTTGTTACCTGTAAGTATCCTTACAATAGCTGCACATGCTGCCATGTTAGAAACCAGTGAACAGTCCATGTGGGCACTTGGTCGTGGATTATAGATGACTGAGGCAGATTCCAAATGAAGAAATAATGACAGGAAGAAAAATAAGACCAAATAGAACAGTCAAAACAATGATGAAAAATGATGCAGCAAATTATTAAAAATAAAAAATATATATTTAAACCAATTAATTGAATGAAAATAATAATCACACTCTTTTGGTTAGATTTAGAAATAAAAATTTTGCTACATTGATGAGATTCAAATCTATTACATGCTACACATTAGAATTATCTGCCAACCATTGTGCTATGCCACAGCACTGCATGAAGTAATTATAAATGTGAATGTAGTGACCCAGTTGCAACTATGAATTGCAACCTTAATAATTTCAGTTTCACGCACTGTAGTGAAAAGCTTATCTAATGTAAGATGATCTCTGTGAATATGATAACTATATGTATGATACTGAATTACACCTTGTGCTGAGTTATATGGTAGTGTTTGGTTAGTGCTATGAATGAAATGTGTGTCTTTCATTAGCATTGTTAATGTGTGTTGTTTTTAGTGTAGCTATTGCGTGTCATGAAATACATAATAAAAATGTAGGGCTCATAATTCGGGATACAAATACATCAAGAAAGAATGCTGAACCGGGAATTGGAAGTGACTGGCCAATTTTGGTGGAGTTTGGCAACAGCAGACAGTTCAAGTGTGATGCTGACTACTCTTATTGGCATTTGAAGTGCCAACTATCAAGTAATTTTATTTCAACTGTAGTCAGTTCCTTTCCCGTTCCATCTGCCAATCGAGTGAGGAAAAAGTGAATGTCTATATGCCTCTCTATGAGTCCTAATTTGTCGTCTCTTATCTTCGTGGTCCTTACACATAATGTATGTTGGTGCAAGCAGAATTGTTCTGCAGTCAGCACAGTGTTCCTCAAAATCCCTCCAGGGATTCCCATTTGAGTTCCAGAAACATCTCCATAATACTTTTATGTTGTTGTTTCAACCTACTGTTAACAAATCTAGTATCCTGCCTCTGAATTACCTCAATGTCTGCTTTAATTTGACCCCTTGCGGATCCCAGACACTCAAACTGTACTCAAGAAGAGATCACACTAGCATCCTATATGTGATGTCCATCACAGCTGAGCCACACTGTAGTAAAATCCACCCAACAAACGAAAGATGATTATTCGCCTTCCCTACCATGACCCTCACACATTTGTTCCATTTCATATCACATTGCAATGTTATGTCCAGATATTGAAACAATGTGACTTCTTCGTTCATGACACTACTAATGCTGGATTCTGGCATTATGGATTTGTTTTTCCAACTCATCTGCAGTAACTTATATTTTTCTACATTTAGGGTTAGCTGTCATTTATCACACCAATGGGGAACTTTGTCCAGGTCATCTCTTATCCTCCTAAATCACTCAACGATGACACCTTCCATACACCACAACATCATCAGCAAACAACCACAGATTACTGGCCACTTTGTCCATCAGATCAGTTATGCACATAGAAAATATGAGTAATAGCGCTCCTATCACACATCCCTGGAACGATCCTAATGATACCCTAGTCACTGATGGACACTCACCGTCGGGATAATGTAGTGGGTTCTATTACTTCAGAAGTCTTTGAGCCACTCACATGTCTGGGAACGTATTCCATTTGCTTGTACCTTTGTTAAAAGTCTGCAGTGAGGCACTATGTCAAAAGCTTCTCGGAAATCAAGAAATATGGAATCTGGGTTTGTGAATTTTATGATGGCAAAGTTAGAGGAGCAATGCATCTGCATTAAATTTTGTGTGAAACTCAAGAAAACCTTTACAGAGACACACCAAATGATGCAGGGAGCCTATAGCGATGAGTACTTAAGCTATACTCGGTGTTAAATATTATTCACACGTTTTAAAAATGGCTTTACAAAAGTCAAACATGATCCTTGTTCAGGACGCTCTTAGATGTCCCCTGATGATGCTTGTGTCAGGAACGTCAACGAAATTGTGTGTGCCAGTCGAAGATTCACTGTCTGAGAGATTGTAGAAGAATGTAACATTTCAATTGGATCATGTTATGAAATGACACAGCATCTTGGAATGCATTGTGTTGCCGTGAAGTTCATTCCATGGCTCATGAGTCAAGACCAACAAAACTTTTTGGATCTCACAAATGAGACTGAGATGTTCCTTGCGAGAATAGTATGACCCCTGCAGACTTCTTTTTATTTCCAAAGGTGAAAAGGATGAAGTTTTGCAATGGTAGATGAGATAGAAGAAAATTCGCAGACGGCACTTTATGCAACCCAGCAAGATGTGTGTCAAGACTGCTCCTGGAAGTGGAAATGATATTGGGAGCAGTGTATCAATTTTGGAGGAGAGTATTTTGAAGGAGACAATCCATAGTAACTAAAAGATAAGCATAGAAAATTTTGTGGACAAGGTTCTGGAATTTTTTGAACAGACGTTGTATGACAAAAGGGCATACTGAGTTGCCCATGAGCGATGCTTTGTACTGATTTGTGGACATAAAGTTATTGGTCTCTATGAAACTGATTAGATTCAAACCCAGAATATGTTCAAGAATTCTGCAGCAAACTGATGTTACGGGTATTGGTCTGTAATTTCGTGGGTCTGTTCTTTGGCCCTTCGTATATACAGCAGATGCCTCTGTATTTTTTCCCCAGTTGCTTAGGTCTTTCTGCTGGGTGAGAGATTCACAATAAATACAAGCTACGTAAGGGTCCAGTGCCATATAACACTCTTTGTAAAACCAAATTGAGATTCCATCTGCAACTGGCGACTTATTTGTTTTTAATTATTTCAGGTGTCAGGGATGCTTACGAGGGTGGTTTGAAAAGTTCTTGAAACAGAATAGAAAAAAAGTACTTATGTCACTGAAACTTTTTTGTTTATCAATGTACCCTGCTTGTAGATTAATTCACTTGGTCCAACAGTGTTCCAATACCTTGATCCCATCTCGACAATGATTTTCCTCCAGGCCTACAAAATAGTTGTCAACTCAGGCTATCAATTCTTCATTTAAGTGAATCTTCAGCCACAAAGAAAAATTTTCGGTTTAGGGAAGAGGCACGTGTGCCAACAATTCATACCTTAGTTTGTGTAATTTTACCATGGCGATGGCACATGCGTGCGAGCGTGCATTGGCTTGATGCTAGATGACTTTCTTCCTTATTAATCCGGGCCTTTTTTGTATACCTTTTGTTGCAATTTGTCCAGAAGGGTAGCATAGTATTCTCCAGTAATTGTTTGCCCAGTGGGGAGATAAAGTACAAACAGAATCCCCTTCTCATCCCAGAACACTGATGCCATGATCTTCCCCACTGAAGGAATTTGGTGGCGCATCCCAGAACACTGACGCCATGTCCTTCCCCGCTGAAGGAGTTTGGCGGCGGAGATTCAGCATGTTTCCAATGCTTTGATTGTTGCTTTGTCTCTGGGGTATAGTAGTAAACCAAAGTTTCCTCGGGGTCACAAACCAGCACAAAAGAGCTTGTTTGTTTCTCCTAAAACAGGCCAAACATTGTTGTGATATGTCCATTCTCATGCGTTTTTGACCCAGCATCAAGAGTCGTGGCACCCATCTTGTGAATACCTTTCAGATGACATCTGGCAAGCGTGAGCAATTTCATGCACTCTAAATTGGTGATCCTCCTTGATCATTATGCGCACTTTTGCAATGATTTCTAGAGTAGTGACACATCTTGGCTGACCTATTCATGGATGATCATCATCTAAGCTCTCCTGACCAAATTTAAATTCATTTATCCACTTGGCAACAGTTGAAGACAAAGGAGCAGAGCCCCTGGTGTATTCTGGAAATCGGCATGAATGTCCTTCGCTTTCATACCTTTCTTTATGAAGTACTTAATCACTGCTTGAATCTCGACCCGCCCCCCCCCCCCCCCCCCCCCCACCACGCCATACCGTCTTTGCAGATCACTACACAGGAACAACAACAGAGCCGTGTCACTGCCACAGCTCTCTTCCAAGAGCACTGACATGGCACATGTTTACAGGTAACAGTCCAACAAATATCATGTGAACAACTTGTGCTAGTGCTGGCCTCTTGTGGTGATTGTTGTTAGGTGTCTTTGTGCTACTGTCAAATGACGGTATGTTTATATGGTTCTCTTGCATGAATGATTTCTTAAATGTAAAATTTAAAACATTTATCTCCTACTGCCACACCAGACTGGTCAAGTGACTTGATGGAAACCTTTGACTCACTTAGTGATTTTACATAGGACAATAATTTCCCCTGCTTCTCAGCCAGATCTTTTGCTGAGGTATGACAGTGGTAGTAACCTTTCCTTGTTGCCATTTGGCATTCTCTTTTGAACCAAGAGTGCAGTAGCTTTTCCTTCCTCAGTATTTTCCGAATTTCATTGTTAAACCACAGTGGCTCTTTTGCATCCTTAATTCATTTACTAGGTACAGACTTTTTGAGAGTGCAATTCACGATCTGTTTAAGCTTTGACCATAATCTCTCTACGTCCATCTTAACGGAACTAAGTGATGTCAGTTCTGTCTAAGTGAGATGCTAACATCTGCTTATCTGCTCTTTCTGGCATGAACATTTTCCTAGCTTTCTTGACTGATTTATTAATTTTTGTAATCTTAGTTGTTATGATGTTATCATGATTATTAATCCCCATCTCTATGCTGAAGTCATTGATGATATGTGGCCCGTTTGTAACTACAAGGTCTAAGATATTTCCATTGCATGTGGCGTGCCAAACTAGGTGCTCAAGACAATTTTCGAAAACCACATTCAAAAGTGCTTCACGAGATTGACTGCACCCCCTGCAATGAAGCCATAGGCTACCATCTATACTCAGTAGGCTAAATTAACCTCCAACTAGTATTGCATGATCTAGGTATTTACGTGCTACTGTCTGTAGACTTTCTGTGAATGGCTCCAAAACTGTCATAGCAGAACTGGGTGGCTGATTATCCATTAATTAACGTGATTTCACATAGACTTGTTATACGCAACCAGATAACTTCACTGTCACAATCAGCTTTGACCTCAATAGAGACAATGGACACTCCCTCTCCTACAGTGTCTAACCTGCCTTTCCGATATATATTCCATTAATCACTAAATATGTTAGAGCTTTCTACTCTGGGTTTCAGCCAGCTCTCAGTCTCTGAGAATAATTTGAGTGCGAGACTTTCCTGGATGGCAGTAAATTCGGAAACTGTGTTAAAAGTACTTTGACAACTGATAAAACTTTGACAATATACACTGGAGTGAATTCAAAAGATAAACCTCAACCAACATTGAATGTATCTTTGTGATAAAGAGCCCAAATAAATAAATTGATGATTTTATTCCATTTCATCTGATTGAATGAAACACACAGAGCATAACTACTCAGAAAACAACTATAGTGCTGATTACATTCATTTACTATCATACATGTAGCACTCTGAGAACATTTCACCTTGTTATAGTAGTCCTGTGTTTTGGAACTAGGCAGTGCTTCATTTCACAAAGCGAAAGGAATGGCTTGTGTAAAAAAAAAAAAAAAAAAAAAAAAAAAAAAAGAAGAAGAGGAAATAGTGGTTGCTGGTGTTTTTAACACTATCATTCAATTTAGTTCCTATTGTGAACTTTGCAGCTAGGATATGTAAATGCTCTGAGACTGCTATTGATAATATCTTTATGAACAAATCTAGGGGAAAAAAGTCATATCACAAAACCAATAGTAAATGGACTATCTGATCACGACGTGCAGCATCTTGTGTTAAATGTTGAAACTTGTCAGGATAAAAAAAATATTAAATCTGAGTACAGGAGGATAATAAATAAGCCAGAAATTGAGGAATTCAGGAAATTGGTCAAAGACATGAACTGGAGAGATGTTTACCTGACTCAAATGGAAAATACAAAGCATTTATTAATAAAGTTACCTCCTCTTTTGAAAATTGTTTTCCCCTAAAGATAACTCAAATCACACAGAAGTCAAAAGATAAACCATGGATTACACAGGGAATAAAGATATCATGTGGGGAAAAAGGAGACTGTATCTACTATCTAGGAACATTTCTGATATTAGCATTGTAATGCATTACATAGAATACTGCAAAATATTGAATCAAGTAATCCAGAAATCGAAGTAGCTTTATTAAGAGAAAAAGATAATTGTATCGGGCAACAAAATAATAACTGTATGGGATATAGTGAAGACAGAGAGAAGTGGGGCCAAACAGGAAGTGGACAGATAGCTCTAAAAGTAAATGAGGCTTTGGTAAAAAGTGCATGTAGTGTTGTAAATCTCTTAAGCAAGACTTAATTTTTGTTACTGATGGCTCGTGGTTATCAGGTTCGGTGAATGGTGCAATGGAGTATCTGGGACCAGTCTTTGAAGATTATCATGTAGAACCTATTCGAGGAACTTTGAATTCCGACCATTGCTTCTCAGTATACTTACTCCTTAATAAAATTTGTTGCAAGTTACACATCTATATTTCCAACAAATAGCTCAATACATATTATCAATACTAGGAATAAGAACAATCTACATAAAGACCTAAAATTGTTGTGACGTAACAAGACTGTTACGCCACACTGAAGTAGCCGAAAGAAAGGCACGCGTACACACACGCCGACTGGCGTCAAGTCTGGAACAGGATAACTATTGAATGGTAGCAAGAAAAGTACGTAGCTGGAATATACTTAACTTTATTCACTCCTTGTGATACATCTCTCTTGACTATACAAATGAGACTCGTAAGATACATGCACTGTTACAATTGGCGCCTTGCTAGGTCGTAGCCATGGACTTAGCAGAAGGCTATTCTAACTGTCTCTCGGCAAATGAGAGGAAGGCTTCATCCGTATTGTCGCTAGCAATGTCGTCCGTACAACTGGGGCGAGTGCTCTATCGTATATCGCGACCTGCCTTGTGGTGGCGCTAGGTCTGCGATCACACAGTGGCGACACGCGGGTCCGACATGTACTAAATGGACCGCGGCCGATTTAAGCTACCACCTAGCAAGTGTGGTGTCTGGCGGTGACACCACAAAAATCACTTATGTTGGTCCAAAAGGGGGTCCAATATTCAGGAACACACATTTTCAATAAATTACCAGCAACCATTAAAAACTTGGTTTCAGATAAAGCACAGTTTAAACAGAGTTTGAATGACTTTTTGATAGGCAATGCCTTCTACTCTATAGATGAATATCCTAACAGAGACTGTTAGGCCAGCTTAAGTAAAAATATGTTAGATTTAAGTTTTGACAGCACTTGGTTGCAACAGTCAATATTTTGTGTATTTTGTGTATGATAAATTTATTAATAGAGCATAACAATGTTTCATTCTGACAGCGTATTAATTCTGTAAATATTAGCTTTTCCAGTTTACTGTATTGTATTCACCTATTTTGACAATCTCGTGACAAATGATCAGAGTAGTATTCATTATATTAAAATGTTTTGTGTTATACATTCTGACATGTTCCACACCCTCGAGAATCATCTCATTTTTTCGGTGTATGTAACAAAAACTGAATCAAATCAAATCCAATCACCATCTCTCATCATGTAATAACTTCACTTCTTCTTCTTCCCTTGTTGTCTCCTGTTTTTCCAGTACTCGTCCATCTCCTCCTCATGTTTTTCCCCCTTTATTCTCTTCGTGTTGTTCTCAATCCCCTATTTCTTTTGCATTGAAAGCCTTTTAGTTTTATTTACTTATTTTTTTTATTGAGGTGAGTCTCTATGGACTGTGTGGTAACAACCGACTTCACTCTAGTGTCCAGGTCTTGTTCTTGCTCCAGCTTTGACTTCCTGCCAGTATCTTCTGAGCCCCTCCAAGACGTGCCTTTTTATGCTCTTCAGATAATGGTCCTCACTGTCTTTTGGATGTTGATGCCATGTTAAAACCTTGGTAGTTGGTCACCAATCTTCTAAATTTGTTCCTTTCAGGAATTTCTCTCTGAGATACCAATCTGCTTAAGATCTTTTTCAGATTCTTTGAACCATCTCGGCCTCGTTTTCTTAGATATGATGAAACTCCGTATTCTTTTTGTTAGTCAATCACCGTCCATTTTCATGAGATGACCATAAAATAACAATCATTTCTTTGTAATGGATGCTGTGGTAGGTTCTGTCTCACTGCACGTGTCCTCATTTGCTCTCATTCGCCATTGTCCATCGACCCATCTATTACCTTAGGATTTTCCTTAATATCCTACACTCACGCTTTTCCAGCCGCTCAGCTTTACCTTGTCTATTCGTGGTCAAAGTTTTGGATACTTATAAGCCCTCAGGTTGTACAACTGTATTATAATGTTGGAACTTGGCCCATATACTCATAGACTTTTTGTTATAAGTATTCTTTGTCAGTTGGTATGCTTGGTCTAACTTCCTCATCCCGACAATTGCTTCTTCTTTTAATCCATTCTCCTGGTGGATGACTTCACCGAGATACCTGAAATTCTTAACTCATCTGATTTTTTCCCAGGTTGGTTATCATCCATTCAGGTCCGTCACAGATGTTCATCATATATTTTGTCTTTTGAATAGAGATCTGGAGTCTAACTTTTTTCAGCAATTTCTGACAGCCTATTTATCTTGTTGACTGCTGACTCTATGTTGTTAGCAAAAATGGCCAGGTCAGCCTCAAAATCTAAGCAGTCAATGCACACCCCTTTGTTCTTAGGACCAAGTCTGAACCACTCTTCATTTGTTTCTTCTTGGGCTAATAACTTTCTCCACTCTCGAATGACCTTTTCCAAGACACAATTGAAAAGGAGAGGGATAGTCCATCTCCTCATCTTATGTCCGTTCTGATTGTAAAGGGTTCAGATACCTCACCCATAAATTTAATTTTTGACACTGTGTTAGCAAGAGTTTGTTTGATCAGCTTTCTTGATGTATTACCCACCCCAAACTTTTCCAAAATATTCATTAATGCATGTCAGTCGATGTAGTCATATACTTTCTGAAAATCAACAAACATTACCACATAGTTATTTCTTCCAATTTTTTTTGTACCTGATGATGTTCTTCAGGTTAAAGATCTGTTCTGCGCAAGAATCGCCCTTTGGGAAACCAGCTTGATAGTCCCCAATCAGTTGGTTACAATGATCTTCTATTCTATTCTGTATCACTTTGGAGAGAATCTTATATGGAACAGATACTAATGAGGTACTCCTATAGTTATTGACATTCTATTTATGACCTTTTTTGTGTAGACGATGGATTAAAGCTGGCTGCCATTCAGTTGGTATCATCCTAGCTCTCCAGATCTCCTCAAAAAGTTGGACTAGTATATCTAGAGTTTCATTATTTGCCAGCTTCAGTAGTTCCACCACTATTGAATCCTCTCCAGCTGCCTTATTATTCTTAAAGTTGTTGATGATCTCTTTGGTCTCCTCTTTACTAGATGGAGATGAGGGGTAGTTTGTGGATTGGGGCACATACAGGGAATCTTTCTTTCGGTTCATCACAATTAAGTAGGTTTTCAAAGTAACGAGACATTATCTTGCAGTTTTTTTGTTGGTCAGGCCGAGTGTGGTGTGCATACTGTAAGACCTTCAGTACACACACCATCAGATTATTTGACTTGTTGCTCTAACGAAGTAAGCGAGTGTCAGCAATATGTCTCGTGGTCTTATCATGGCGTGTTTATCTTCTGCCATTAGGTCAGACGATAGAAATGCCACTTGCACGCTTAGAGTAGCAGATTGACGGTGACCAACTTTAAACAGAACTTGATTAATTTTCACATACATTTATTAAAATAATAACAAATATAAAAATTACTTAACTTGGTTCTGGATGCTATTTAGAATTGACAATCTGAAGTTCCTTTGGTATTGATACATTAATCTTATTCTCACATATATCTCGGATACTTGACAAAAGTGTCTATACATTTATCTTCATGGCTATGTACAGGAATATGGTAATCTAATTAGGCGCAGACTGGATCTTGACTATGGACTGGTACAGACAATTGTAGAACTCGTACAGACTGGTACAGACTATGCAGATTGGTACAGACTAATGCAGACTGGTGCAAGCAAATGCAGACTGACTGATCGAAGGTCTTTACACTCGTTATAATACCTCGCACGTTCATGTATCACTGCGCGAGTATGATGCGCGAGGAGGAAGTGTTCTATGTTAGCAGCAATCTCATTGGCTGCGTTACATATTAATACATGGATCGGCGGAAGCAGAATTTGGTCCGTCTCTATGGCAGCGCCATCTCGTAGTGTGGAGATGGACGAGTGCTGCGCCTGCGCTGTTGTGCTTAGCGGACCGCACTCTAGTGGGAAATTTGTGTACGTGCTGAATACGCGGAACTATGTACACAACACTGAGCTTTCCATTTTCGTCTCTAAAACAAAAACTAGGGGCTTGGTATCCTTTAAAATTCAATTTGAACGTCTGATAGAAGTCTCTGACATTGTTTATCTGGAAACGCTGATTGATCTGTTCTAACTGCTGTTTCTCATACAACTGCTTAGCCCTTCGTAGAGTTCTGGCTGCATATTTTCGAACTTCATGGAATACATCAAAATCATCAGGTCTCCTGGTAGAATTCCACTTTTTCCATGCACTTGCTGTTTGGGCCGCCAACTCACCACAAACCTCATTCCACCATGTATGATTCCTCTTTTTAGCTGTCAGGATTTTAGTATTAGCTGCTTGTTGGATCATGGAGTCAATGTCTGCCCATTTATGGGATTCAACTGTCAGTTACTGGTGGCATTGTTCCAATATGTTTTGATTGATTTTGAGCTTCGCAATATCATATTTATGAAATTTATTTCCGGTTTTCACAGTCTTATTGAGAGGGATGAAATTAATTTTGATCTTGGAGAGGTGATGATCCTTTTAAATTCAGTATTTTATCTGTAAAAAGGTTTCTTTCTTTATTTCTGATTGTTTGATGTTGTTTCTTTCTTATTTCTGTAATCCATGCTATCATTGATTCCTTCTTCCAGAACTACTCATTCAGTATACGTCTCTAAAAAAAGATTAATCTTCTTTTAGCCATTACTTCTGATATTTTCTCAAAATTTTTTTAGATCTCCTCATTACTTCTCATTTTCCAGCCATCTGTAGCTTGTATTGCAACCATTATTTTCTAATAATGCTCCTTTGAGGATCCTCTGTTCTGTCCAGCTTATAGTTCATCATTAGGCATCCTCATCCATATAAACATCCTGGTCATACCACTGTGGGATAGTGTTTCAGTTTTGTTTTTTTAGTTGTACATTTCTTGTTGTAAATATCCTTTGTCAAACGATTTGCTCTCTCCAGTTTGCTGACTCTTGCATCTACTGTTAATTCTTCTAGTCCATTTTGTTGTACAGTTTGTCCAATATATTTAAATTTACTTACTAATGCTATTTTACATTTTTGTTTTTCTAAGAATGTTGATGCATTGTTTGAAATTGTCATCAATGTTGTTTTTTCGGCTGAAATTTTGGCACCAGCTCTCTTTGCTATTTCTTCCAAAAGATTTCTTTCAATAACTGTCTGTCAGATTTTTTGAAAGTATATCAGAATCATCTGCAGAAGCCAGGCAGTTTACCTTAATTCCATTTGTTTTTCATCCTAAAATTATTGGTTCAATTTTGTGATTTTTTTTCCTCCACATTCCAGATACTTTCTATTTTTTCTAGAATGTAGTGTTACAGTAAAGGTGATAAACTGTCCCCTTGTCTAACATCAGTTTTTATTTCAAATGGTTGAGATACTTCTCCCATAAATTTAGCTTCAGCCATCCTATTTGCTAGTGTTTAGAGGATTATGTTTGCTTTAACACAAAATTCTTTGATGATTTTACCTATAATTTTTCTGCCTACCAAATCAAATGTTTTCTTGCAACCAATACATGATACTATTATAGGTTTGGTGATTAACAGTATGTGGAGAATTATCGATTTTCTAATAAACATCTGTTCTGTGCAGGGTATTCCCTTTCTTGAGCTCCTTGAGATTCTCCCAGTTATTTGTCTAAAGTTTCTACAACTCTGTCCAGAGAATTTTTGATAATATTTTGTATACCACTGGCAGAAGTGAGGCATCTCTGCAATTGTTGACATATTGTGTGTCCCCTTTTTTTCATAGCTGTGGATTAATGCTTTCCATAATCTCTTCAGCTTTCCAAATGTTCTCAAACAGCAGTTGTAGATCATTTGTGTGTTCTGACTATTTCAATAATTTTGCTGTAGTGGAGTCCTCATTTGTTGCTTTGAAGTCTTGGAATGATTTGATGGCTTCATGAATTTACTGCTCTGTTAGTGGAAAATCTTCCTCCAGATGTTGTGGGAATGCTATTATATATTGCTACAATGTGCTGTTATTATTATTATTATTGTTGTTGTTGTTGTTTGGTTGCCTGTTCTTCAGCACTTCCTTTCTGTTTCCTTTATCTATTTGCCGCCATTTTAGCCCATTTACCAGTATTTTCAGCTTGTTCTTCACTTATTTGACCTTTTGGTGGCTCCTCTTGAAGAGATCTTATTTCTCAGCATTTAAAATTACATCATCTGCTGCTCTTTTGCAACTGAATTTCATCATGTCCAGTCTAGTTTTTTCATTTATTTAACCATCCATCTTCCTTGACTCAAGATCCTGAATTTTCATCCTTAATTCTTGAACAGTCTCATTTCTCTTTTTACATTTTCCAGATGAAGAAACTTTTGGTCCTCAAAGCTAAGATTAGTATCAGTTTTTTTATTTGTTTCTGCCTATGGCTGCTATATCTCTTTAGTTAGAATATTTTCTCTCTTTGTATTTGATTATAGTCTAAGTCTGAATATTTTTATAAGTACATTTATTGCTGTAGCAATGAGTAAAATAAATTGTATTGCACTGCCTGTAGCATGTAGCACCATTTTGAGTGTTAGTCCTCTTGCTGTACAAAAAGTAGCTTTGATGATTACTTAATGCAAGTATTTTGTAAGAGCTGTGGAATGGTTAGTATCTGTTTATATTTTTCTGATTAATTCAAGCTCGTCAATGCACATCCTGTGTTAAGGATATATTTGACTGAATTTACTGTGTGTTAAATATAAGCAGTGGATCCATTGGGGTAGTCTTTTTGGTAGAAATATGTCAAGGTGAACAAAACAGGAGATGGTGAAGGAAGAGAGGGAAAAGATCAACATTTGGTTCTCATCAGCAATATAACTGGGTTGCAACATTCAGTGAAAATTATCTGTGACAGGAAGTTGTCAGAAATACATTTTTTGAAGAAACCTTATGTTTGTATAAGCATTTATTAAATTTAAAAAGTTGGATTTCATCTGTTAATACAAAAGATAATGTTTTGCATTGCAGGCATGCTGAACCTGTCAAAGATGAAGAATCGGCCAATGATTCTTATTGGAGGATAACAGTATGTATAACTTATACTTGAGATTCTTGAAAATAAAGCTAGTCAGTATTTCTTAACAGTACTGATTTAAATACATCTAAAAGATCGCTGTTACCTAAATGAAAGTTGATGAGCAAAGTCTTAGTGGACATTTGTATAAAATTGTCATAGGTGTTATTTACAAGAAGAGTGAATAGTTTCAATAGGAATGTGGTGAGACATTTAACAAATGTCATGACCACACATTAATAGGACCTTATAACACTACCATTATGATATTAGTATGCTTTTACGTAAATAACGGAAACCCTGTCTCTATGTTGCCACGTATAACCCTCTTACTAAAATTTAGTTTAGTTTCCAAATAAAATACACTATGGAAGGATGGTCCTGTTTATAGGAAAAGATAATCAGTAGAGTTATCCTTCTTACAGGATTTACCATGTGTTGCGTCTAATGGATAAGTAAATTGGACTATTCACTTCATTTCCTAAGATCTTACCCAGTGGCTAGATAGAAACACAGTATGAATAATAATATACTGAAGCTAGGACAACTCATTTCCAAGTTCATTTAGTGGTTTAAAACATGTACTTAATGGTCACCAACCTATCCTGGCAATGAAATAGTGAAGTATTGGAGAAGCAGAAATGTGAATTTTGCCTACTTTCTTGCTACTGTTTAGTTTGGCTCTTCAAATAAATTACCCCACTTAAACAATTTTGGGCTACATCTTTATACATTATGTTTTTAAAAAAGAAAAAGCCCAGTAGATAACTTCAAGGAAGGTAAAAAAAATTAGCCGGGGTGGGGGGGTCAACCTTTAGAAAAGCACTTTCCATAATCAAGGAACTTAAATACTTAGACACTAAAGCACACACTTTTTAACTGAACATTTCACTTAAGGAAAACCTCTTTCTTGGTGGAATTAACTTTCAAAGGCTATTATTCTTTGAACTAATTCTGTATAGCCGTCTAACAGGGTTTAGTAACTTGGCTTCACTCTGATTGAATTTTATGTAAGCAAACTACAACACTTTGCAATAGTTAAGAAAACATTTTTATTATTTACACTAAAGCTATTTAAATGGTGCCTCTTTATATTAACTTGGCACTTCATAAGTCTGTAAAACAGGATACTCGGATTAATCAAACACCAGGAAGGAACCCTATACAGATGTATGATTAGGATGAAATAACAGGGTGAGCCAGTTTCCGTAAAGTTCAAGAATGATTATTAAAACACAGTTTAAATTAATGGTTCATGCTGTACAAAGGTAAAAATAGAAAAAATCTTATCTGGTGGCTGTAGGCTTGGGTGTGGCGAACAGTTATGACAGCTAAACTACCCACAATACAGCCTGCAAGTTTCTTGCTGTATGGGCTCAATTTCTCTACTTGGCTTCATTCAGTTTTACATACAGTAGCTCAACAACTCGCAGCTATGCTGTAAGCTGTTTGCAGCCTTCAACCGAGGCATTTTTATGAAAATTTGCAGGCAAAGCTTCTGATCCACAAAGGAGTTACCTCAATCACTGCTGCCTACAGACTGTGTTACTTACTTCCCGCACTTGCTCAAGGTAGCATGCCAATTCGCCTTTCGCACCTTTACCACTCCCCACAGCCATTTTCGTTTCAAACAAAAGCACACTGGCTTTTACATAACACCTACTTCTTACATTGTTCCTAAGCATGACCATTTCTTAAATTGTCAAATTTACATCAATATGAAAAATTTATACACAAAAATATTTTTAAATACAAAATGTTATCAAAACATTATTTAGACCCTTGGTATCCTTTGTAGAGGACTTGGGCAGGCTTGTCATATCCTAGTACACATTATTTTGTTACTTCCCTTCAGATATTCCATTTAGCTACATCTACAATAATTCCCAATGTTCTGACTTTTGAGGTGTCCAGTGCAGGTTGCTCTCCACTTCCTGGTTGTATTGTAACGAGTTAGCTCCCAGGAGCCGCTAAAACCACAAACTCTTAGAAGATTCACACTTCTTGTACTTAAGTCAGCATTGTCCCTTTTGTATTCAATCCCGGTGCAATTTCTGTGTTTCATGGTCAATGTGAAAGTCCAAGGGATACAGAAAACCTGCACTGGTGCATCGGAATCTAATACTGGTCTTCCAGGAGCCGCTGAAAGCACAAACTATCAGAAGATTCACTCTTCTTGTACTTAATGCGGCATTGTCTCATTTGTATTCAATCCCGATGCAATGTCTGTGTTTCATGGTCAATGTGAAGGTCCAAGTAATATAGTAAACCAGCACTGGTGCATCGGAATCTAATACTGGTCTCCCAGGAGCCGCTCAAAGCACAAACTCTTAGAAGATTCACTCTTCTTGTACGTAAGTCAGTATTGTGCATTAAGTATTCAATCCCGATGCGATTTCTGTGTTTCATGGTCAATGTGAAGGTCAAAGGGATACATTTAACGTGCACTGGTGCATCGCAATCTAATACTGATCTCCCAGAGGACGCTGAAACCACAAACTCTTAGAAGATTCAGTCTTCTTGTACTTAATTTGGCATTGTGCCATTAGTATTCAATCCCGATGCAATTTCTGTGTTTCATGGTCAATTTGAAGGTCCAAGGGACACAGTAAACCTGCACTGGTGCATCGGAATCAAATACTGGTCTCCCAGGAGCCGCTGAAAGCACAAACTCCTAGAAGAATCATTCGTCTTGTACTTAAGTCAGCATTGTCACTTTTGTATTCAATTCCGATGCAATTTCTGTGTTTCATGGTCAATGTGAAGGTCCAAGTAATATAGTAAACCAGCACTGGTGCATCGGAATCTAATACTGGTCTCCCAGGAGCCGCTCAAAGCACAAACTCTTAGAAGATTCACTCTTCTTGTACTCAAGTAAGCATTGTGCCTTTTGTATTCAATCCCGATGCGATTTCTGTGTTTCATGGTCAATGTGAAGGTCCAAGGGATACAATAAACCTGCACCGGTTCTTCGGCATCTAGTACTGGTCTCCCAGGAGCCGCTCAAACCACAAAATCTTAGAAAATCCACTCTTCTTGTACTTAAGTCGGCATTGTTCCTTTTGTATTCAATCCCGATGCAATTTCTGTGTTTCATGGTCAATGTGAAGGTCAAAGGGACACATTTAACGTGCACTGGTGCATCGGAATGTAATACTGGCTTCCCAGGAGCCGCTCAAAGCACAAACTCTTAGACGATCACTCTTCTTGTACTTAAGTCGTCATTGTGCCTTTTGTATTCAATCCCGATGCAATTTCTGTGTTTCATGGTCAATGAGAAGGTCCAAGGGATACAGTAAACCTGCTCTGGTGCATCGGAATCTAATACTGGTCTCCCAGGAGCCGCTGAAAGCACAAACTCCTAGAGGATTCATTCTTCTTGAACTTAAGTCATCATTGTCCTATCTGTATTCAATCCCGGTGCAATTTCTGTGTTTCATGGTGAATGTGAAGGTTCAAATGATACAGACAACCTGCACTGGTGCATGGGAATCTAATACGGGTCTCCCAGGAGCCGCTCGAAGCACAAACTCTTAGAAGATTCATTCTTCTTGTACTCAAGTCGGCATTGTGCCTTTTGTATTCAATCCAGATTTGATTTCTGTGTTACATGGTCAATGTGAAGGTCCAAGGAATACAATAAACCTGCACTGGTACATCGGAACCTAATACTGGTCTCCCAGGAGCCGCTCAAACCACAAACTCTTAGAAAATTCTCTCATCTTGTACTTAAGTCGGCATTGTCCATTTTGTAATCAATCTCGATGAAATTTCTGTGACTCATGGTCAATGTGAGGGTCCAAGGGACACAGTAAACCTGCACTGGTGCATCGGAATCTAATACTGGTCTCCCAGGAGCCGGTCAAAGCACAAACTCTTAGAAGATTCACTCCTCTTGTACTTACGCCGGCATTTTGCCTTTTGTATTAAATCCCAATGCAATTTCTGTGTTTCATGATCAATGTGAAGTTCCAAGGGATACAGTAAACCTGCACTGGTGCATCAGAATCTAATACTGGTCTCCCAGGAGCCGGTCAAAGCACAAACTCTTAGAAGATTCACTCCTCTTGTACTTACGCCGGCATTGTCCCTTTTGTATTCAATCCTGATGCAATTTCTGTGTTTCATGGTCAATGTGAAGGTCAAAGAGATACAGTAAACGTGCACTGGTGCATCGGAATCTAATACAGGTCTCCGAGGAGATGCTCAAAGCACAAACTCTTCGAAGATTCACACTTCTTATGCTTAAGTTGGCATTGTGAGTTTTGTATTCAATCCCGATGCAATCTCTGTGTTTCATGGTCAAAGTGAAGGTCCAAGGGATACAGTAAACATGCACTGGTGCATCGGACTCTAATACTGGTCTACCTGGAGCCGCTGAAAGAACAAATTCTTAGAAGATTCACTCTTCTTGTACTTAAGTCGGCATTGTCCCTTTTGGATTCAATCCCGATGCGATTTCTGTATTTCATAGTCAATGTGAAGGTCCAAATGATACAGTCAACCGGCACTGGTGTATCACAATCTAATACTGGTCTCCCAGGAGCCGCTCAAAGCACAAACTCTTAGAAGATTCACTCTTCTTGTACTTAAGTTGGCATTGTGCCTTTTGTATTCAATCCCGATGCAATTTCTGTGTTTCATGGTCAATGTGAAGATCCAAGGGACACAGTAAACTTGCAATGGTGCATCGAAATTTAATACTGGTCACCCAGGAGCCGCTGAAAGCACAAATTCCTAGAAGATTCATTCTTCTCGTACTTAAGTTTGCATTGTCCATTTTGTATTCAATCCCAATGCAATTTCTGTGTTTCATGGTCAATGTGAAGGTTCAAATGATACAGTCAACCTGCACTGGTGCATCGGAATGTCAAACTGGCCCCCATGGCCCGCTCAAAGCTCAAACTCCTAGTCGATCACTCTTCTTGTACTTAAGTCATCATTGTGCCTTTTGTATTCAATCCCGATGCAATTTCTGTGTTTCATGGTCAATGAGAACGTCCAAGGGATACAGTAAACCTGCACTGGTGCATCGGAATCTAATACTGTTCCCCCAGGAGCCGCTCAAAGCACAAAATCTTAGAAGATTCGCTCTTCTCGTACTTAAGTCGGCATTGTGCCTTTTGTATTCAATCCCGATGCGATATCTGTGTTTCATGGTCAATGTGGAGGTCCGAGGGATACAGTAAACCTGCACTGGTGCATCGGAATCTAATACTGGTCTCCCAGGAGCCGCTCAAAGCACAAACTCTTAGAAAATTCACTCTCCTTGTACTTAAGTCGGTTTGTCCCTTTTGTAAATAATCCCAATGCAAGTTCTCTGTTTCATGGTCAATGTGAAGATCCAAGGGATACAGTATATCCGCACTGGTGAATTGGAATCTAATACTGGCCTCCCACAAGAAGCTCAAAGCACTAACTCTTAGAAGATTAACTCTTCTTGTAGTTAAGTCGGCATTGTCCCTTTTGTATTCTATCCCGATGCACTTTCTGTGTTTCATGGTCAATGTAGAGGGCCAAGGGATTCAGTAAATCAACACTGGTGCATCGGAATCCAATACTGGTCTCCCTGGAGCTGCTCAACCCACAACTTCTTAGAAAATTCACTCTTCTTGTCCTTAAGTCGGCATTGTCCCGTTTGTAATAAATGTCGATGCAATTTCTGTGTTTCATGCTCAATGTGAAGGTCGAAGGGATACAGGGAACCTGCGCTGGTGGATCGGAATGTAATACTGTTCTCCCAGGAGCCGCTCAAAGCACAAACTCTTAGAAGATTCACTTTTGTTGTACTTAAGTCGGCATTATTCCCTTTGTATTCAATCCCGATTCGATTTCTGTGTTTCATGGTTAATGTGAAGGTCCAAGGGATACAGTAAACGTGCACTGGTGCATCAGAATTTAATACTGGTCTCCCAGGAGCCCCTCAAATCACAAACTATTAGAATATTCACTCTTCTTGTACTTAAGTCGGCATTGTTCCTTTTGTAGTCAATCCCGATGCAATTTCGGTGTTTCATGGTCAATGTGAAGGTCAAAGGGATACATTTAACGTGCACTGGTGCATCGGAATCTAATACTGGTATCCCAGGAGCCGCTCAAACCACAAACTCTTAGAAGATTCACTCTTCTTGTACGTAATTTGGATTGTGCCTTTTGTATTCAATCCCGCTGCAATTTCTGTGTTTCATGTTCAATGTGAAGGTCCAACGGATACAGTAAACCGGCACTGGTGCATCGGAATCTAATACTGGCCCCCAGGCGCCTTTCAAAGCACAATCTCTTAGAACATTCACTCTTCTTGTACTTAAGTCTGCATTGTATCTTTTGTGTTCAATCCCGATGCAATTTCTGTGTTTCATGCTCAATGTGAAGGTCAAAGGGATACAGTAAACCTGCGCCGGTGAATCGGAATCTAATACAGGTCTCCCTGGAGCCGTTTAAAGTACAAACTCTTGGAATATTCACTCTTCTTGTACTTAAGTCGGCATTGTGGCTTTTGTATTCATTCCCGATGCAAATTTCTGTGTTTCATGGTCAATGTGAAGGTCCAAGGGAAACAGTAAACCTGCACTGGTGCATCGGAATCTAATAGTGGTCTCCCAGGAGCCGCTGAAAGCACACACTCCTAGAAGAATCATTCATCTTGTACTTAAGTCAGCATTGTCCCTTTTGTATTTAATCCCGATGCAATTTCTGTGTTTCATGGTCAATGTGACGGTCCAAATGATACAGTAAACCTGCACTGGTGCATCGTAATGTAATACTGGCTTCCCAGGAGCCGCTCAAAGCACAAACTCTTAGACGATCACTCTTCTTGTACTTAATTCGTCATTGTGCCTTTTGTATTCAATCCCGATGCAATTTCTGTGTTTCATGGTCAATGAGAAGATCCAAGGGATACAGTAAACCTGCTCTGGTGCATCGGAATCTAATACTGGTCTCCCAGGAGCCGCTGAAAGCACAAACTCCTAGAGGATTCATTCTTCTTGAACTTAAGTCATCGTTGTCCTATCTGTATTCAATCCCGATGCAATTTCTGTGTTTCATGGTGAATGTGAAGGTTCAAATGATACAGACAACCTGCACTGGTGCATGGGAATCTAATACTGGTATCCCAGGAGCCGCTCGAAGCACAAACTCTTAGAAGATTCATTCTTCTTGTACTCAAGTCGGCATTGTGCCTTTTGCATTCAATCCCGATGTGATTTCTGTGTTACATGGTCAATGTGAAGGTCCAAGGGATACAATAAACCTGCACTGGTTCACTGGAATCTAATACTGGTCTCCCAGGAGCAGCTCAAACCACAAACTCTTAGAAGATTCACTCCTCTTGTACTTAAGTCGGCATTGTCCATTTTGTATTCAATCCTAATGCAATTTCTGTGTTTCATGATCAAAGTGAAGTTC
Organism: Schistocerca serialis cubense; assembly: GCF_023864345.2. Lineage (NCBI taxonomy): Eukaryota > Metazoa > Arthropoda > Insecta > Orthoptera > Acrididae > Schistocerca > Schistocerca serialis. The sequence goes on along the minus strand of NW_026047592.1, from coordinate 6,146,016 downwards.
CAAGGGATACAGTAAACCTGCACTGGCGCATCGGAATCTAATACTGGTCTCCCTGGAGCTGCTCAACCCACAACCTCTTAGAAAATTCAATCTTCTTGTACTTAAGTCGGCATTGTCCTGTTTGTATTCAATCTCGATGCAATTTCTGTGTTTCATGGTCAATGTGAAGGTCGAAGAGATATAGTGAACCTGCGCTGGTGCATCGGAATCGAATACTGGTCTCCCAGGAGCCGCTCAAAGCACAAACTCTTAGAAGATTCACTCTTCTTGTAGTTAAGTCGGCATTGTTCCGTTTGTATTCAATCCCGATTCGATTTCTGTGTTTCAAGGTCAATGTGGAGGTCCAAGGGATACAGTAAACTAGCACTGATGCATCGGAATTTAATACTGGTCTACCAGGAGCCGCTCAAATCACAAACTATTAGAAGATTCACTGTTCTTGTACTTAAGTCGACATTGTATCTTTTGTATTGTTTCGAATGCAATTTCTGTGTTTCATGGTCAATGTGAAGGTCCAAGGGATACAATAAACCTGGACTGGTCCATCGGAATCTAATACTGGTCTCCCAGGAGCAGCTCAAACCACAAACTCTTAGAAAATTCTCTCATCTTGTACCCATGCCGGCATTGTCCATTTTGTATTCAATCCCGATGAAATTCCTGTGTTTCATGGTCAATGCGAAGGTCCAAGGGATACAGTAAACCTGCACTGGTGCATCGGAATCTAACACTGGTCTCCCAGGAGCCGCTCAAAGCACAAACTCTTAGATGATTAACTCTTCTTGTACTTAAGACTGTAGAACCTTTTGTATTCAATCCAGATGCAATTCCTATTTTTCATGGTCAATGTGAAGGTACAAGGGATACAGTAAATCTGCACTGGTGCACCGGAATCTAATACTGGTCTCCCAGGACCCGCCCAAAGCACAAACTCTTACAAGATTCACTCTTCTTGTACTTAAGTCGGCATTGTGCCTTTTGTTTTCAATCCCGATGCAATTTCTGTGTTTGATGGTCCATGTGAAGGTCCAAGGGATACAATAAACCAGCACAGGGGCATCGGAATCTAATACAGGTCTCCCAGGAGCCGCTCAAAGCACAATTAATTAGAAGATTCATTCTTCTTGTAATTGAGTCGGCATTGTCCCTCTTGTATTCAATCCCGATGCAATTTCTGTGTTTCATGGTCAATGTGAAGATCCAAGGGATACAGTAAAAATGCACTGGTGTATCAGAATCTAATACTGGTGTCCCAGGAGCCGCTCAAAGCACAAACTCTGAAGAGATTCACTCTTCTTGTACTTATGTCGGCATTGTCCATTTTGTATTCAATCGCGACGCAATATCTGTGTTTCATTCTCAATGTGAAGGACCAAGGGATACAGTAAACCTGCACTGGTGCATCGGAACCTAATACTGGTCTCCCAGGAGCCGCTCAAAGCACAAACTCTTAGAAGATTCACTTTTCTTGTACTTAAGTCGACATTGTCGCTTTTATATTCAATCCCGATGTAATTTCTTTGTTTCATGGTAAATGTGAAGGTCCAAGCGATACAGTTCATCAGCACTGGTGCATCGGAATCTAATACTGGTCACCCAAGAGCCAATCAGAGCACCAATTCTTAGATGATTCACTCTTCTTGTACTTATGTCGGCATTGTCCCTTTTGAATTCAATCCCGATGCAATTTCTGCGTTTCATGGTCAATGTGAAGGTCCAAGGGATACAGTAGACCTGCACTGGAGCATCGGAATCTAACACTGGTCTCCCAGGAGCCGCTCAAAGTACACATTCTTAGATGATTAACTCTTCTTGAACTTAAGTCGGTACAACCTTTTGTATTCAATCCAGATGCAATTCCTGTGTTTCATGGTCAATGTGAAGGTCCAAGGGATACAGTAAACCTGCACTGGTGCACCGGAATCTAATACTGGTCTCCCAGGAGCCGCCCAAAGCACAAACTTTTACAACACTCACTCTTCTTGTACTTAAGTCGGCATTGTGCCTTTTGTTTTCAATCCCAATGCACTTTCTGTGTTTGATGGTCCATGTGAAGGTCCAAGGGATACAATAAACCAGCACAGGGGCATCGGAATCTAATACAGGTCTCCCAGGTGCCGCTCAAAGCACAATATCTTAGAAGATTCATTCTTCTTGTAATTAAGTCGGCATTGTCCCTCTTGTATTCAATCCCGATGCAATTTCTGTGTTTCATGGTCAATGTGAAGATCCAACGGGTACAAAAAACCTGCACTGGTGCATCAGAATCTTATACTGGTCTCCCATGATCCACTTAAAGCACAAACTCTTAGAAGACTCACTGTTCTTGTTCTTAAGTCGGCATTGTCTCTTTTGTATCCATTCCCGTTGCGATTTCTGTGTTTCTTGGTCAATGTGAAGGTCAAAGGGATACAGTAAACCTTCACAGGCGCATCGGAATTTAATACTGGTCTCCCAGGAGCCGCTCAAAGCACAAACTCTAACAAAATTCACTCTTCTTCTACTTGAGTCGGCATTGTCCCTTATGTATTCCATCCCGAATCAGTTTCTGTGCTTCATGGTCAATGTGAAGGTCCAAGGGGATACAGTAAACTTGCACTGGTACATCGGAATCTAATACTGGTCTCCCAGGAGCCGCTCAAAGCCCAAACCCTTAGAAGATCCACACTTCTTGTACTTATGTCGTTAATGTCCGTTTTGTGTTCAATCCCGATGCAATTTCTGTGTTTCATGGTCAATGTGAAAGTCCAAGGGATACAGTAAACCTGCACAGGTGCATCGGAATCTAATACTGGACACCCAGGAGCCGCTCAAATCTCAAACTCTTAGAGGATTCACCCTTCTTGTACTTAAGTCGGCATTGTCCCTTTTGTATTCAATCCCGATGCAATTTCTGTGTTTCATGCTCAATGTGAAGGTCGAAGGGATACAGTAAACCTGCACCGGTGCATCGGAATCTAATACTGGTCTCCGAGGAGGCGCTCAAAGCACAAACTCTTAGATGATTAACTCTTCTCGTACTTAAGTCGGCAGTCCTTTTGTATTCAATCTCGATGGAATTTCTGTGTTTGATGGTCAATGTGAAGGTCCAAGGGATACAGTAAACCTGCACTGGTGCATCGGAATCTACCACTGGTCTCCCACGAGCCGCTCAAACCACAAACGCTTAGAAAATTAACTCTTATTGTACTTAAGTCGGCATTGTTCCTTTTGTATTCAATCCCAATGCAATTTCTGTGTCTCACGGTCACTGTGAAATTCCAAGGGATACAGTAAACCTGCACTGTTGCATCGGTTTCTAAAACTGGTCTGCCAGGAACCGTTCAAAGCACAATCTCAAATAAGATTCACCCTTCTTGTACTTTACTCGGCATTGTCCCTTTTGTATTCACTCCCGATGCAATTTCTGTGTTTCATGGTCAATGTGAAGGTCCAAGGGATACAGTAAACCTGCACTGGTGCATCGGAATCTACCACTGGTCTCCGAGGAGCCGCTCAAACCACAAACACTTAGAAAATTCACTCTCATTGTACTTCAGTCGGCATTGTCCCTCTTGTATTCTGTCCCGATGCAATTTCTGTGTTTCATGGTCAATGTGAAGGACCAAGCGATAGAGTAAACCTGCACTGGTGCAACGGAATCTAATACTGGTCTCCCAGGAGCCGCTCAGAGCAGAAACTCTAAAAGATTCACTCTTCTTGTACTTAAGTCGGCATTGTGCCTTATGTATTAATCCCTTATGCAATTTCTGTATTTCATGGTCAATGTGAAGGGCCAAGGGATAAAGTAAACCTGCACTGGTGCATCGGAATCTAATACTGGTCTCCCAGGAGCCGCTCAAAGCACAAAACCTTAGAGGATTCACTCTTCTTGTACTTAAGTCGGCATTGTCCCTTTTGTATTCAATCCCGATGCAATTACTGTGTTTCATGGTCAATGTGAAGGTCCAAGGGATACAGTAAACCTGCACTGGTGCATCGGAATCTAATACTGGTCTCCGAGGAGGCGCTCAAAGCACAAACTCTTAGATGATTAACTCTTCTTGTACTTATCTCGGCAGTCCCTATTGTATTCAATCCTGATGCAATTTCTGTGCTTTGTGGTCAATGTGAAGGTCCAAGGGATACAGTAAACCTGCACTGGTGCATCGGAATCAACCACTGGTCTCCCAAGAGGCGCTCAAACCATAAACACTTAGAAAATTCACTCTTATTGTACTTAAGTCGGCATTGTTCCTTTTGTATTCAATCCCAATTCAATTTCTGTGTTTCACGGTCACTGTGAAAGTCCAAGGGATACAGTAATCCTGCACTGGTGCATCAGTTTCTAATACTGGTATCCCAGGAGCCGTTCAAAGCACAATCTCTTATAAGACTCAACCTTCTTGTACTTATGTCGGCATTGTCCCTTTTTATTCAATCGCGATGGGATTTCAGTGTTTCTTGGTCAATGTGAAGGTCAAAGTGATGCAGTAAACCTTCACTGGAGCATCGGAATTTAATACTGGTCTCCGAGGAGCCGCTCAAAGCACAAACTCTTAGAAAATTCAATTATCTTGCACTTAAGTTGGCATTGTGCATTTTGTGTTCAATCCCGATGCAATTTCTGTGTTTCATGGTCAATATGAAGGTCCAAGTGATACAGTATTCCTTCAATGGTACATCGGAATCTAATACTGGTCCCGCAGGAGCTGCTCAAAGCAAAAACCTTTAGAAGATTCACTCTTCTTGTACTTATGTCGTTATTGTCCCTTTTGTATTCAATCCCGATGCAATTTCTGTGTTTCATGGTCCATGTGAAGGTCCAAGCGATTCAGTACACCTACACTGGAGCATCGGAATCTAATACTGGTCTCCCAGGAGCGGCTCAAAGCACAAACCCTTAGAAGACTAACTCTTCTTGTTCTTAAGTCGGCATTGTCCGTTTTGTATTCAATCCCGATGCGATTTCTGTGTTACTTGGTCAATGTGAATGTCAAAGGGATACAGTAAACCTTCACTGGTGCATCTGAATTTCATACTGGTCTCCCAGGAGCCGCTCAAAGCACAAACTCTTACAAAATTCACTCTTGTTCTACTTGAGTCGGCATTGTCCCTTATGTATTCCATCCCGATGCAATTTCTGTGTTTCATGGTCAATGTGAAGGTACAAGGGATACGGTAAACCTGCACTGGTGCATCGGAATCTAATACTGGTCTCGGAGGAGCCGCTCAAAGCACAAACTCTTAGAAGATTCACTCTTCTTGTACTTAAGTCGGCATTGTTCCTTTTGTATTCTATACCGATGCCCTTTCTGTGTTTCATGGTCAATATAGAGGTGCAAAGGATTCAGTAAACCAGCACTGGTGCATCGGAATCTAATACTGGTCTTCCTGGAGCTGCTCAACCCACAACTTCTTAGAAAATTCTCTCTTGTTGTACTTAAGTCGGCATTGTCCCGTTTGTATGAAATGTCGATGCAATTTCTGTGTTTCTTGGTCAATGTGAAGGTCGAAGGGATACAGGGAACCTGCGCTGGTGCATCGGAATCTAAAACTGGTCTCCCAGGAGCCGCTCAAAGGACAAAATCTTAGAAGATTCACTCTTGTTGTACGTAAGTCGGCATTGTTCCCTTTGTATTCAATCCCGATTCGATTTCTGTGTTTCATGGTCAATGTGAAGGTCCAAGGGATACAGTAAACCTGCACTGGTGCATCAGAATTTAATACTGGTCTCCCAGGAGCCCCTCAAATCACAAACTATTAGAAGATTCACTCTTCTTGTACTTAAGTCGACATTGTATCTTTTGTATTGGTCCGAATGCAATTTCTGTGTATCATGGTCAATGTGAAGGTCCAAGGGATACAGTAAACCTGTACCGGTGTATCGGAATCTAATACTGGTCTCCCAGGAGCCGCTCAAAGCACAAACTCTTAGAAGATTCAATCTTCTTGTACTCAAGTCGGAATTGTGCATTTTGTATTCAATCCCGATGCGATTTCTGTGTTTCATGGTCAATGTGAAGGTCCAAGGGATACAATAAACCTGCACCAGTTCTTCGGAATCTAATACTGGTCTCCCAGGAGCATCTCAAACCACAAACTCTTAGAAAATTCTTTCATCCTGTAAATATGTCGGCATTGTCCATTTAGTATTCAATCCCGATGAAATTTCTGTGTTTCATGGTCAATGTGAAGGTCCTAGGGATAAAGTAAACCTGCACTGGTGCATCAGAATCTAATACTTGTCTCCCAGGAGCCGCTCAAAGCACAAACTCTTAGATGATTGACTCTTCTTGTACTTATGTCGGTAGTCCCATTTGTATTCAATCCCGATGCAATTTCTGTGTTTGATGGTCCATGTGAAGGTCCAAGGGATACAATAAACCAGCACAGGGGCATCGGAATCTAATTCAGGTCTCCCAGGAGCCGCTCAAAGCACAGTATCTGAGAAGATTCATTCTTCTTGTAATTAATTCGGCATTGTCCCTCTTGTATTCAATCCCGATGCAATTTCTGTGTTTCATGGTCAATGTGAAGATCCAACGGGTACAATAAACCTGCACTGGTGCATCAGAATCTTATACTGGTCTCCCATGATCCACTCAAAGCACAAACTCTTAGAGGACTCACTCTTCTTGTTCTTAAGTCGGCATTGTCTCTTTTGTATCCAATCCCGTTGCGATTTCTGTGTTTCTTGGTCAATGTGAAGGTCAAAGGGATACAGTAAACCTTCACTGGCGCATCGGAATTTAATACTGGGCTCCCAGGAGCCGCTCAAAGCACAAACTCTAACAAAATTCACTCTTCTTCTACTTGAGTCGGCATTGTCCCTTATGTATTCCATCCCGAATCAGTTTCTGTGCTTCATGGTCAATGTGAAGGTCCAAGGGGATACAGTAAACTTGCACTGGTACATCGGAATCTAATACTGGTCTCCCAGGAGCCGCTCAAAGCCCAAACCCTTAGAAGATCCACACTTCTTGTACTTATGTCGTTAATGTCCGTTTTGTGTTCAATCCCGATGCAATTTCTGTGTTTCATGGTCAATGTGAAAGTCCAAGGGATACAGTAAACCTGCACAGGTGCATCGGAATCTAATACTGGACACCCAGGAGCCGCTCAAATCTCAAACTCTTAGAGGATTCACCCTTCTTGTACTTAAGTCGGCATTGTCCCTTTTGTATTCAATCCCGATGCAATTTCTGTGTTTCATGCTCAATGTGAAGGTCGAAGGGATACAGTAAACCTGCACCGGTGCATCGGAATCTAATACTGGTCTCCGAGGAGGCGCTCAAAGCACAAACTCTTAGATGATTAACTCTTCTCGTACTTAAGTCGGCAGTCCTTTTGTATTAAATCTCGATGGAATTACTGTGTTTGATGGTCAATGTGAAGGTCCAAGGGATACAGTAAACCTGCACTGGTGCATCGGAATCTACCACTGGTCTCCCACGAGCCGCTCAAACCACAAACGCTTAGAAAATTAACTCTTATTGTACTTAAGTCGGCATTGTTCCTTTTGTATTCAATCCCAATGCAATTTCTGTGTCTCACGGTCACTGTGAAATTCCAAGGGATACAGTAAACCTGCACTGTTGCATCGGTTTCTAAAACTGGTCTGCCAGGAACCGTTCAAAGCACAATCTCATATAAGATTCACCCTTCTTGTACTTTACTCGGCATTGTCCCTTTTGTATTCACTCCCGATGCAATTTCTGTGTTTCATGGTCAATGTGAAGGTCCAAGGGATACAGTAAACCTGCACTGGTGCATCGGAATCTACCACTGGTCTCCGAGGAGCCGCTCAAACCACAAACACTTAGAAAATTCACTCTCATTGTACTTCAGTCGGCATTGTCCATCTTGTATTCTGTCCCGATGCAATTTCTGTGTTTCATGGTCAATGTGAAGGACCAAGCGATAGAGTAAACCTGCACTGGTGCAACGGAATCTAATACTGGTCTCCCAGGAGCCGCTCAGAGCAGAAACTCTAAAAGATTCACTCTTCTTGTACTTAAGTCGGCATTGTGCCTTATGTATTAATCCCTTATGCAATTTCTGAATTTCATGGTCAATGTGAAGGGCCAAGGGATAAAGTAAACCTGCACTGGTGCATCGGAATCTAATACTGGTCTCCCAGGAGCCGCTCAAAGCACAAAACCTTAGAGGATTCACTCTTCTTGTACTTAAGTCGGCATTGTCCCTTTTGTATTCAATCCCGATGCAATTACTGTGTTTCATGGTCAATGTGAAGGTCCAAGGGATACAGTAAACCTGCACTGGTGCATCGGAATCTAATACTGGTCTCCGAGGAGGCGCTCAAAGCACAAACTCTTAGATGATTAACTCTTCTTGTACTTATCTCGGCAGTCCCTATTGTATTCAATCCTGATGCAATTTCTGTGCTTTGTGGTCAATGTGAAGGTCCAAGGGATACAGTAAACCTGCACTGGTGCATCGGAATCAACCACTGGTCTCCCAAGAGCCGCTCAAACCATAAACACTTAGAAAATTCACTCTTATTGTACTTAAGTCGGCATTGTTCCTTTTGTATTCAATCCCAATTCAATTTCTGTGTTTCACGGTCACGGTGAAAGTCCAAGGGATACAGTAATCCTGCACTGGTGCATCAGTTTCTAATACTGGTCTCCCAGGAGCCGTTCAAAGCACAATCTCTTATAAGACTCAACCTTCTTGTACTTATGTCGGCATTGTCCCTTTTTATTCAATCGCGATGGGATTTCAGTGTTTCTTGGTCAATGTGAAGGTCAAAGTGATGCACTAAACCTTCACTGGAGCATCGGAATTTAATACTGGTCTCCGAGGAGCCGCTCAAAGCACAAACTCTTAGAAAATTCAATTATCTTGCACTTAAGTTGGCATTGTGCATTTTGTGTTCAATCCCGATGCAATTTCTGTGTTTCATGGTCAATATGAAGGTCCAAGTGATACAGTATTCCTTCAATGGTACATCGGAATCTAATACTGGTCCCGCAGGAGCTGCTCAAAGCAAAAACCTTTAGAAGATTCACTCTTCTTGTACTTATGTCGTTATTGTCCCTTTTGCATTCAATCCCGATGCAATATCTGTGTTTCATGGTCCATGTGAAGGTCCAAGCGATTCAGTACACCTACACTGGAGCATCGGAATCTAATACTGGTCTCCCAGGAGCGGCTCAAAGCACAAACTCTTTGAAGACTAACTCTTCTTGTTCTTAAGTCGGCATTGTCCGTTTTGTATTCAATCCCGATGCGATTTCTGTGTTACTTGGTCAATGTGAATGTCAAAGGGATACAGTAAACCTTCACTGGTGCATCTGAATTTCATACTGGTCTCCCAGGAGCCGCTCAAAGCACAAACTCTAACAAAAATCACTCTTGTTCTACTTGAGTCGGCATTGTCCCTTATGTATTCCATCCCGATGCAATTTCTGTGTTTCATGGTCAATGTGGAGGTACAAGGGATACGGTAAACCTGCACTGGTGCATCGGAATCTAATACTGGTCTCGGAGGAGCCGCTCAAAGCACAAACTCTTAGAAGATTCACTCTTCTTGTACTTAAGTCGGCATTGTCCCTTTTGTATTCTATACCGATGCCCTTTCTGTGTTTCATGGTCAATATAGAGGTGCAAAGGATTCAGTAAACCAGCACTGGTGCATCGGAATCTAATACTGGTCTTCCTGGAGCTGCTCAACCCACAACTTCTTAGAAAATTCTCTCTTGTTGTACTTAAGTCGGCATTGTCCCGTTTGTATGAAATGTCGATGCAATTTCTGTGTTTCTTGGTCAATGTGAAGGTCGAAGGGATACAGGGAACCTGCGCTGGTGCATCGGAATCTAAAACTGGTCTCCCAGGAGCCGCTCAAAGGACAAAATCTTAGAAGATTCACTCTTGTTGTACGTAAGTCGGCATTGTTCCCTTTGTATTCAATCCCGATTCGATTTCTGTGTTTCATGGTCAATGTGAAGGTCCAAGGGATACAGTAAACCTGCACTGGTGCATCAGAATTTAATACTGGTCTCCCAGGAGCCCCTCAAATCACAAACTATTAGAAGATTCACTCTTCTTGTACTTAAGTCGACATTGTATCTTTTGTATTGGTCCGAATGCAATTTCTGTGTATCATGGTCAATGTGTAGGTCCAAGGGATACAGTAAACCTGTACCGGTGTATCGGAATCTAATACTGGTCTCCCAGGAGCCGCTCAAAGCACAAACTCTTAGAAGATTCAATCTTCTTGTACTCAAGTCGGAATTGTGTATTTTGTATTCAATCCCGATGCGATTTCTGTGTTTCATGGTCAATGTGAAGGTCCAAGGGATACAATAAACCTGCACCAGTTCTTCGGAATCTAATACTGGTCTCCCAGGAGCATCTCAAACCACAAACTCTTAGAAAATTCTTTCATCCTGTAAATATGTCGGCATTGTCCAATTAGTATTCAATCCCGATGAAATTTCTGTGTTTCATGGTCAATGTGAACGTCCTAGGGATAAAGTAAACCTGCACTGGTGCATCAGAATCTAATACTTGTCTCCCAGGAGCCGCTCAAAGCACAAACTCTTAGATGATTGACTCTTCTTGTACTTATGTCGGTAGTCCCATTTGTATTCAATCCCGATGCAATTTCTGTGTTTGATGGTCCATGTGAAGGTCCAAGGGATACAATAAACCAGCACAGGGGCATCGGAATCTAATTCAGGTCTCCCAGGAGCCGCTCAAAGCACAGTATCTGAGAAGATTCATTCTTCTTGTAATTAATTCGGCATTGTCCCTCTTGTATTCAATCCCGATGCAATTTCTGTGTTTCATGGTCAATGTGAAGATCCAACGGGTACAATAAACCTGCACTGGTGCATCAGAATCTTGTACTGGTCTCCCATGATCCACTCAAAGCACAAACTCTTAGAGGACTCACTCTTCTTGTTCTTAAGTCGGCATTGTCTCTTTTGTATCCAATCCCGTTGCGATTTCTGTGTTTCTTGGTCAATGTGAAGGTCAAAGGGATACAGTAAACCTTCACTGGCGCATCGGAATTTAATACTGGTCTCGCAGGAGCCGCTCAAAGCACAAACTCTTACAAAATTCACTCTTCTTCTACTTGAGTCGGCATTGTCCCTTATGTATTCAATCCCGAATCAGTTTCTGTGCTTCATGGTCAATGTGAAGGTCCAAGGGGATACAGTAAACTTGCACTGGTACATCGGAATCTAATACTGGTCTCCCAGGAGCCGCTCAAAGCACAAACCCTTAGAAGATTCACACTTCTTGTACTTATTCCGTAATGTCCGTTTTGTGTTCAATCCCGATGCAATTTCTGTGTTTCATGGTCAATGTGAAAATCCAAGGGATACAGTAAAGCTGCACAGGTGCATCGGAATCTAATACTCGACACCCAGGAGCCGCTCAAATCTCAAACTCTTAGAAGATTCACCCTTCTTGTACTTAAGTCGGCATTGTCCCTTTTGTATTCAATCCCGATGCAATTTCGGTGTTTCATGCTCAATGTGAAGGTCGAAGGGATACAGAAACCTGCACCAGTGCATGGGAATCTAATACTGGTCTCCGAGGAGGCGCTCAAAGCACAAACTCTTAGATGATTAACTCTTCTTGTACTTAAGTCGGCAGTCCCTTTTGTATTCTATCTCGATGCAATTTCTGTGTTTGATGGTCAATGTGAAGGTCCAAGGGATACAGTAAACCTCACTGGTGCATCGGAATCTACCACTGGCCTCCCACGAGCCGCTCAAACCACAAACGCTTAGAAAATTAACTCTTATTGTACTTAAGTCGGCATTGTTCCTTTTGTATTCAATCCCAATGCAATTTCTCTGTCTCACAGTCACTGTGAAAGTCCAAGGGATATAGTAAACCTGCACTGGTGCATCGGTTTCTAATACTGGTCTGCCAGGAGCCGTTCAAAGCACAATCTCATATAAGATTCACCCTTCTTGTACTTTACTCGGCATTGTCCCTTTTGTATTCACTCCCAATGCAATTTCTGTGTTTCATGGTCAATGTGAAGGTCCAAGGGATACAGTAAACCTGCACTGGTGCATCGGAATCTACCACTGGTCTCCGAGGAGCCGCTCAAACCACAAACACTTAGAAAATTCACTCTCATTGTACTTCAGTCGGCATTGTCCCTCTTGTATTCAGTCCCGATGCAATTTCTGTGTTTCATGGTCAATGTGAAGGACCAAGCGATAGAGTAAACCTGCACTGGTGCAACGGAATCTAATACTGGTCTCCCAGGAGCCGCTCAGAGCAGAAACTCTAAAAGATTCACTCTTCTTGTACTTAAGTCGGCATTGTGCCTTATGTATTAATCCCTAATGCAATTTCTGTATTTCATGGTCAATGTGAAGGGCCAAGGGATAAAGTAAACCTGCACTGGTGCATCGGAATCTAATACTGGTCTCCCAGGAGCCGCTCAAAGCACAAAACCTTAGAGGATTCACTCTTCTTGTACTTAAGTCGGCATTGTCCCTTTTGTATTCAATCCCGATGCAAATACTGTGTTTCATGGTCAATGTGAAGGTCCAAGGGATACAGTAAACCTACACTGGTGCATCGGAATCTAATACTGGTCTCCGAGGAGGCCCTCAAAGCACAAACTCTTAGATGATTAACTCTTCTTGTACTTATCTCGGCAGTCCCTATTGTATTCAATCCTGATGCAATTTCTGTGCTTTGCGGTCAATGTGAAGGTCCAAGGGATACAGTAAACCTGCACTGGTGCATCGGAACGTAGTACTGGTCTCCCAAGAGCCGCTCAAACCATAAACACTTAGAAAATTCACTCTTATTGTACTTAAGTCGGCATTGTTCCTTTTGTATTCAATCCCAATTTAATTTCTGTGTTTCACGGTCACTGTGAAAGTCCAAGGGATACAGTAATCCTGCACTGGTGCATCGGTTTCTAATACTGGTCTCCCAGGAGCCGTTCAAAGCACAATCTCTTATAAGACTCAACCTTCTTGTACTTATGTCGGCATTGTCCCTTTGTATTCAATCGCGATGCGATTTCAGTGTTTCTTGGTCAATGTGAAGGTCAAAGGGATGCAGTAAACCTTCACTGGTGCATCGGAATTTAATACTGGTCTCCGAGGAGCCGCTCAAAGCACAAACTCTTAGAAAATTCAATTATCTTGCACTTAAGTTGGCATTGTGCATTTTGTATTCAATCCCGGTGCAATTTCTGTGTTTCATGGTCAATATGAAGGTCCAAGGGATGCAGTATACCTTCACTGGTACATCGGAATCTAATACTGGTCTCGCAGGAGCTGCTCAAAGCAAAAACCTTTAGAAGATACACTCTTCTTGTACTTATGTCGTTATTGTCCCATTTGTATTCAATCCCGATGCAATTTCTGTGTTTCATGGTCCATGTGAAGTTCCAAGAGATACAGTACACCTACACTGGAGCATCGGAATCTAATACTGGTCTCCCAGGAGCGGCTCAAAGCACAAACTCTTAGAAGACTAACTCTTCTTGTTCTTAAGTCGGCATTGTCCGTTTTGTATTCAATCCCGATGCGAGTTCTGTGTTACTTGGTCAATGTGAAGGTCAAAGGGATACAGTAAACCTTCACTGGTGCATCTGAATTTAATACTGGTCTCCCAGGAGCCGCTCAAAGCACAAACTCTTACAAAATTCACTCTTGTTCTACTTGAGTCGGCATTGTCCCTTATGTATTCCATCCCGATGCAATTTCTGTGTTTCATGGTCAATGTGAAGGTACAAGGGATACGGTAAACCTGCACTGGTGCATCGGAATCTAATACTGGTCTCGGAGGAGCCGCTCAAAGCACAAACTCTTAGAAGATTCACTCTTCTTGTACTTAAGTCGGCATTGTCCCTTTTGTATTCTATACCGATGCCCTTTCTGTGTTTCATTGTCAATATAGAGGGGCCAAGGATTCAGTAAACCAGCACTGGTGCATCGGAATCTAATACTGGTCTTCCTGGAGCTGCTCAACCCACAACTTCTTAGAAAATTCTCTCTTGTTGTACTTAAGTCGGCATTGTCCCGTATGTATGAAATGTCGACGCAATTTCTGTGTTTCTTGGTCAATGTGAAGGTCGAAGGGATACAGGGAACCTGCGCTGGTGCATCGGAATCTAAAACTGGTCTCCCAGGAGCCGCTCAAAGGACAAACTCTTAGATGATTAACTCTTCTTGAACTTAAGTCGGTAGTCCCATTTGTATTCAATCCCAATGCAATTTCTGTGTTTCATGGTCAATGTGAATGTCCAACGGATTCAGTAAACCTGCACCGGTGCATCGGAATCTAATACTGGTCTCCCAGGAGCTGCTCAAAGCACAAACTCTTACAAGACTCACTCTTCTTGTACTTAAGTCGGCATTGTGCCTTTTGTTTTCAATCCCGATGCAATTTCTGTGGTTGATGGTCCATGTGAAGGTCCAAGGGGTACAGAAAACCTGCACTGGTGCAACGGAATCTAATACTGGTCTCCCAGGAGCCGCTCAAACCACAAAATCTTAGAAAAACCACGCTTCATTTACTTAAGTCGGCATTGTTCCTTTTGTATTCAGTGCCGATGCAATTTCTGTGTTTCATGCCCAATGTGAAGGTCAAATAGATACAGTAAACCTGCGCAGGCGAATCGGAATCTAATAAAGGTCTCCCTGGAGCCGTTCAAAGTACAAACTCTTAGAAGATTCACTCTTCTTGTACTTAAGTCGGCATTGTCCATTTTGTATTCAATCCCGATGAAATTTCTGTGATTCATGGTCAATGTGAAGGTCCAATGGATACAGTAAACCTGCACTGGTGCATCGGAATCTAATACTGATCTCCCAGGAGCCGCTCAAAGCACAAACTCTTAGAAGATTCACTCTTCTTGTACTTACGCCGGCATTTTGCCTTTTGTATTCAATCCTAATGCAATTTCTGTGTTTCATGATCAATGTGAAGTTCCAAGGGATACAGTAAACCTGCACTGGTGCATCGGAATCTAATACTGGTCTCCCTGGAGCTGCTCAACCCACAACCTCTTAGAAAATTCGCTCTTCTTGTACTTAAGACGGCGTTGTCCGGTTTGTATTCAATCTCGATGCAATTTCTGTGTTTCATGGTCAATGTGAAGGTCGAAGGGACATAGTGAACCTGCGCTGGTGCATCGGAATCTTATACTGGTCTTCCAGGAGCCGCTCAAAGCACAAACTCTTAGAAGATTCACTCTTCTTGTACTTAAGTCGGCATTGTTCCCTTTGTATTCAATCCCGATTCGATTTCTGTGTTTCATGGTCAATGTGGAGGTCCAAGGGATACAATAAACCTGCAGCAGTTCTTCGGAATCTAATACTGGTCTCCCAGGAGCATCTCAAACCACAAACTCTTAGAAAATTCTTTCATCCTGTAAATATGTCGGCATTGTCCATTTAGTATTCAATCCCGATGAAATTTCTGTGTTTCATGGTCAATGTGAAGGTCCTAGGGATAAAGTAAACCTGCACTGGTGCATCAGAATCTAATACTTGTCTCCCAGGAGCCGCTCAAAGCACAAACTCTTAGATGATTGACTCTTCTTGTACTTATGTCGGTAGTCCCATTTGTATTCAATCCCGATGCAATTTCTGTGTTTGATGGTCCATGTGAAGGTCCAAGGGATACAATAAACCAGCACAGGGGCATCGGAATCTAATTCAGGTCTCCCAGGAGCCGCTCAAAGCACAGTATCTGAGAAGATTCATTCTTCTTGTAATTAATTCGGCATTGTCCCTCTTGTATTCAATCCCGATGCAATTTCTGTGTTTCATGGTCAATGTGAAGATCCAACGGGTACAATAAACCTGCACTGGTGCATCAGAATCTTATACTGGTCTCCCATGATCCACTCAAAGCACAAACTCTTAGAGGACTCACTCTTCTTGTTCTTAAGTCGGCATTGTCTCTTTTGTATCCAATCCCATTGCGATTTCTGTGTTTCTTGGTCAATGTGAAGGTCAAAGGGATACAGTAAACCTTCACTGGCGCATCGGAATTTAATACTGGTCTCCCAGGAGCCGCTCAAAGCACAAACTCTTACAAAATTCACTCTTCTTCTACTTGAGTCGGCATTGTCCCTTATGTATTCCATCCCGAATCAGTTTCTGTGCTTCATGGTCAATGTGAAGGTCCAAGGGGATACAGTAAACTTGCACTGGTACATCGGAATCTAATACTGGTCTCCCAGGAGCCGCTCAAAGCACAAACCCTTAGAAGATTCACACTTCTTGTACTTATTCCGTAATGTCCGTTTTGTGTTCAATCCCGATGCAATTTCTGTGTTTCATGGTCAATGTGAAAATCCAAGGGATACAGTAAAGCTGCACAGGTGCATCGGAATCTAATACTCGACACCCAGGAGCCGCTCAAATCTCAAACTCTTAGAAGATTCACCCTTCTTGTACTTAAGTCGGCATTGTCCCTTTTGTATTCAATCCCGATGCAATTTCGGTGTTTCATGCTCAATGTGAAGGTCGAAGGGATACAGAAACCTGCACCAGTGCATGGGAATCTAATACTGGTCTCCGAGGAGGCGCTCAAAGCACAAACTCTTAGATGATTAACTCTTCTTGTACTTAAGTCGGCAGTCCCTTTTGTATTCTATCTCGATGCAATTTCTGTGTTTGATGGTCAATGTGAAGGTCCAAGGGATACAGTAAACCTCACTGGTGCATCGGAATCTACCACTGGCCTCCCACGAGCCGCTCAAACCACAAACGCTTAGAAAATTAACTCTTATTGTACTTAAGTCGGCATTGTTCCTTTTGTATTCAATCCCAATGCAATTTCTGTGTCTCACAGTCACTGAGAAAGTCCAAGGGATATAGTAAACCTGCACTGGTGCATCGGTTTCTAATACTGGTCTGCCAGGAGCCGTTCAAAGCACAATCTGATATAAGATTCACCCTTCTTGTACTTTACTCGGCATTGTCCCTTTTGTATTCACTCCCAATGCAATTTCTGTGTTTCATGGTCAATGTGAAGGTCCAAGGGATACAGTAAACCTGCACTGGTGCATCGGAATCTACCACTGGTCTCCGAGGAGCCGCTCAAACCACAAACACTTAGAAAATTCACTCTCATTGTACTTCAGTCGGCATTGTCCCTCTTGTATTCAGTCCCGATGCAATTTCTGTGTTTCATGGTCAATGTGAAGGACCAAGCGATAGAGTAAACCTGCACTGGTGCAACGGAATCTAATACTGGTCTCCCAGGAGCCGCTCAGAGCAGAAACTCTAAAAGATTCACTCTTCTTGTACTGAAGTCGGCATTGTGCCTTATGTATTAATCCCTAATGCAATTTCTGTATTTCATGGTCAATGTGAAGGGCCAAGGGATAAAGTAAACCTGCACTGGTGCATCGGAATCTAATACTGGTCTCCCAGGAGCCGCTCAAAGCACAAAACCTTAGAGGATTCACTCTTCTTGTACTTAAGTCGGCATTGTCCCTTTTGTATTCAATCCCGATGCAATTACTGTGTTTCATGGTCAATGTGAAGGTCCAAGGGATACAGTAAACCTGCACTGGTGCATCGGAATCTAATACTGGTCTCCGAGGAGGCCCTCAAAGCACAAACTCTTAGATGATTAACTCTTCTTGTACTTATCTCGGCAGTCCCTATTGTATTCAATCCTGATGCAATTTCTGTGCTTTGCGGTCAATGTGAAGGTCCAAGGGATACAGTAAACCTGCACTGGTGCATCGGAACGTAGTACTGGTCTCCCAAGAGCCGCTCAAACCATAAACACTTAGAAAATTCACTCTTATTGTACTTAAGTCGGCATTGTTCCTTTTGTATTCAATCCCAATTTAATTTCTGTGTTTCACGGTCACTGTGAAAGTCCAAGGGATACAGTAATCCTGCACTGGTAAATCGGTTTCTAATACTGGTCTCCCAGGAGCCGTTCAAAGCACAATCTCTTATAAGACTCAACCTTCTTGTACTTATGTCGGCATTGTCCCTTTGTATTCAATCGCGATGCGATTTCAGTGTTTCTTGGTCAATGTGAAGGTCAAAGGGATGCAGTAAACCTTCACTGGTGCATCGGAATTTAATACTGGTCTCCGAGGAGCCGCTCAAAGCACAAACTCTTAGAAAATTCAATTATCTTGCACTTAAGTTGGCATTGTGCATTTTGTATTCAATCCCGACGCAATTTCTGTGTTTCATGGTCAATATGAAGGTCCAAGGGATGCAGTATACCTTCACTGGTACATCGGAATCTAATACTGGTCTCGCAGGAGCTGCTCAAAGCAAAAACCTTTAGAAGATACACTCTTCTTGTACTTATGTCGTTATTGTCCCATTTGTATTCAATCCCGATGCAATTTCTGTGTTTCATGGTCCATGTGAAGTTCCAAGCGATACAGTACACCTACACTGGAGCATCGGAATCTAATACTGGTCTCCCAGGAGCGGCTCAAAGCACAAACTCTTAGAAGACTAACTCTTCTTGTTCTTAAGTCGGCATTGTCCGTTTTGTATTCAATCCCGATGCGAGTTCTGTGTTACTTGGTCAATGTGAAGGTCAAAGGGATACAGTAAACCTTCACTGGTGCATCTGAATTTAATACTGGTCTCCCAGGAGCCGCTCAAAGCACAAACTCTTACAAAATTCACTCTTGTTCTACTTGAGTCGGCATTGTCCCTTATGTATTCCATCCCGATGCAATTTCTGTGTTTCATGGTCAATGTGAAGGTACAAGGGATACGGTAAACCTGCACTGGTGCATCGGAATCTAATACTGGTCTCGGAGGAGCCGCTCAAAGCACAAACTCTTAGAAGATTCACTCTTCTTGTACTTAAGTCGGCATTGTCCCTTTTGTATTCTATACCGATGCCCTTTCTGTGTTTCATTGTCAATATAGAGGGGCCAAGGATTCAGTAAACCAGCACTGGTGCATCGGAATCTAATACTGGTCTTCCTGGAGCTGCTCAACCCACTACTTCTTAGAAAATTCTCTCTTGTTGTACTTAAGTCGGCATTGTCCCGTTTGTATGAAATGTCGACGCAATTTCTGTGTTTCTTGGTCAATGTGAAGGTCGAAGGGATACAGGGAACCTGCGCTGGTGCATCGGAATCTAAAACTGGTCTCCCAGGAGCCGCTCAAAGGACAAACTCTTAGATGATTAACTCTTCTTGAACTTAAGTCGGTAGTCCCATTTGTATTCAATCCCAATGCAATTTCTGTGTTTCATGGTCAATGTGAATGTCCAACGGATTCAGTAAACCTGCACCGGTGCATCGGAATCTAATACTGGTCTCCCAGGAGCTGCTCAAAGCACAAACTCTTACAAGACTCACTCTTCTTGTACTTAAGTCGGCATTTTGCCTTTTGTTTTCAATCCCGATGCAATTTCTGTGGTTGATGGTCCATGTGAAGGTCCAAGGGGTACAGAAAACCTGCACTGGTGCAACAGAATCTAATACTGGTCTCCCAGGAGCCGCTCAAACCACAAAATCTTAGAAAAACCACGCTTCATTTACTTAAGTCGGCATTGTTCCTTTTGTATTCAGTGCCGATGCAATTTCTGTGTTTCATGCCCAATGTGAAGGTCAAATAGATACAGTAAACCTGCGCAGGCGAATCGGAATCTAATAAAGGTCTCCCTGGAGCCGTTCAAAGTACAAACTCTTAGAAGATTCACTCTTCTTGTACTTAAGTCGGCATTGTCCATTTTGTATTCAATCCCGATGAAATTTCTGTGATTCATGGTCAATGTGAAGGTCCAATGGATACAGTAAACCTGCACTGGTGCATCGGAATCTAATACTGATCTCCCAGGAGCCGCTCAAAGCACAAACTCTTAGAAGATTCACTCTTCTTGTACTTACGCCGGCATTTTGCCTTTTGTATTCAATCCTAATGCAATTTCTGTGTTTCATGATCAATGTGAAGTTCCAAGGGATACAGTAAACCTGCACTGGTGCATCGGAATCTAATACTGGTCTCCCTGGAGCTGCTCAACCCACAACCTCTTAGAAAATTCGCTCTTCTTGTACTTAAGACGGCATTGTCCGGTTTGTATTCAATCTCGATGCAATTTCTGTGTTTCATGGTCAATGTGAAGGTCGAAGGGACATAGTGAACCTGCGCTGGTGCATCGGAATCTTATACTGGTCTTCCAGGAGCCGCTCAAAGCACAAACTCTTAGAAGATTCACTCTTCTTGTACTTAAGTCGGCATTGTTCCCTTTGTATTCAATCCCGATTCGATTTCTGTGTTTCATGGTCAATGTGGAGGTCCAAGGGATACAGTAAACCTGCAGCAGTTCTTCGGAATCTAATACTGGTCTCCCAGTAGCCGCTCAAATCACAAACTATTAGATGATTCACTGTTCTTGTACTGAAGTCGACATTGTATCTTTTGTATTGGTTCGAATGCAATTTCTGTGTTCCATGGTCAATGTGAAGATCCATGGGATACAGTAAACCTGTACTGTTGCATCGGAATGTAATACTGGTCTCCCTGGAGCCGCTCAAAGCTTAAACTGTCTGAAGATTCACTCTTCTTCTACTCAAGTCGGCATTGTGCCTATTGTATTCAATCTCGATGCGATTTCTGTGTTTCATGGTCAATGTGAAGGTCCAAGGGATACAATAAACCTGCACTGGTCCATCGGAATGTAATACTGGTCTCCCAGGAGCAGCTCAAACCACAAACTCTTAGAAAATTCTCTCATCCTGTACCTATGTCGGCATTGTCCATTTTGTATTCAATCCCAATGAAGTTTCTGTGTTTCATGGTCAATGTGAAGGTCCAAGGGATACAGTAAACCTGCACTGGTGCATCGGAATCTAATACTGGTCACCCTGGAGCCGCTCAAAGCACAAACTCATAGAAGATTCAATCTTCTTGTACTTACTTAGGCATTGTGCCTTTTTTATTCAATCCCGATGCAATTTTTGTGTTTCATGATCACTGTGAAGTTGCAAGGGATACAGTAAACCTGCACTGGTGCATCGGAATCTAATACTGGTCACCCATGAGCCGCTCAAAGCACAAACTCTTAGAAGATTTACTCTTCTTGTACGTAAGTCAGCATTGTGCATTTTGTATTCAATCCCGATGCAATTTCTGCGTTTCATGGTCAATGTGAAGGTCTAAGGGATACAGTACACCTGCACTGGAGCATCGGAATCTAACACTGGTCTCCCAGGAGCCGCTCAAAGCACAAACTCTTAGGTGATTAACTTATCTTGTACTTAAGTAGGTAGAACCTTTTGTATTCAATTCAGATGCAATTCCTGTGTTTCATGGTCAATGTGAAGGTCCAAGGGATACAGTAAACCTGCACTGGTGCACCGGAATCTAATACTGGTCTCCCAGGACCCTCCCAAACACAAACTCTTACGAGATTCACTCTTCTTGTACTTAAGTCGGCATTGTGCATTTTGCTTTCAATCCCGATGCAATTTCTGTGTTTGATGGTGCACGTGAAGGTCCAAGGGATACAATAAACCAGCACAGGGGCATCGGAATCTAATACAGGTCACCCAGGAGCCGCTCAAAGCACAATTTCTTAGAAGATTCATTCTTCTTGTAATTAAGTCGGCATTGTCCCTCTTGTATTCAATCCCGATGTAATTTCTGTGTTTCATGCTCAATGTGAAGATCCAAGGGATACAATAAACCTGCACTGGTGCATCAGAAACTAATATTGGTCTCCCGGAGACCCTCAAAGCACAAACTCTTAGAAGATTCACTCTTCTTGTTCTTACGTTGTCAATGTCCCTTTTGTATTCATCCCAATGCAATTATTGTGTTTCATGGACATTGTGAAGGTCCAAGGGATACAGTAAATCTGCCCAGGTGCATCGGAATCTAATACTGGTATCCCAGGTGCCGCTCAAAGCTCAAACTCTGAGGGGTTTCACTCTTCTTGTACTTATGTCGGCATTGTCCATTTTGTATTGAATCCCGCCGCAAAATCTGTGTTTCACTCTCAACGTGAAGGACCAAGGGATACAGTAAACTTGCGCTGGTGCATCGGAACCTAATACTGGTCTCCCAGGAGCCGCTCAAAGCACAAACTCTTAGAAGATTCACATTTCTTTTATTTAAGTCGACATTGTCGCTTTTGTATTCAATTCCGATGTAATTTCTTTCTTACATGGTCGATGTGAAGGTCCAAGCGATACAGTTAATCAGCACTGGTGTATCGGAATCTAATACTGGTCACCCAAGAGCCAATCAAAGCACCAACTCTTAGATGATTAACTCTTCTTGTACTTAAGTCGGCAGTCCCTTTTGTATTCAATCCCGATGCAATTTCTGTGTTTCATGCTCAATGTGAAGGTCGAAGGGATACAGTAAACCTGCACCGGTGCATCGGAATCTAATACTGGTCTCCGAGGAGGCGCTCAAAGCACAAACTCTAAGATGATTAACTCTTCTTGTACTTAAGTCGGCAGTCCCTTTTGTAATCAGTCTCGATGGAATTTCTGTGTTTGATGGTCAATGTGAAGATCCAAGGGATACAGTAAACCTGCACTGGTGCATCGGAATCTACCACTGGTCTCCTACGAGCCGCTCAAACCACAAACGCTTAGAAAATTAACTCTTATTGTACTTAAGTCGGCATTGTTCCTTTTGTATTCATTCACAATGCAATTTCTGTGTTTCACGGTCACTGTGAAAGTCCAAGGGATACAGTAGTCCTGCACCGGTGCATCGGCTTCTAATACTGGTCTCCCAGGAGCCGTTCAGAGCACAATCTCTTATTAGATTCATCCTTCTTGTACTTAAGTCGGCATTGTGGTTTATGTATTAATCCCGATGCAATTTCTGTTTTTCATGATCAATGTGAAGGTCCAAGGGGTACAGTTAACCTGCACTGGTACATCGGAATCTAACACTGGTCTCACAGGAGCCGCTCAAAGCACAAACTCTTAGATGATTAACTCTTCTTGAACTTAAGTCGGCAGAACCTTTTGTATTCAATCCAGATGCAATTCCTGTGTTTCATGGTCAATGTGAAGGTCAAAGGGATACAGTAAACTTGCACTGGTGCACCGGAATCTAATACTGGTCTCCAAGGACCCGCCCAAACACAAACTCTTACAACACTCACTCTTCTTGTACTTAAGTCGGCATTGTGCCTTTTGTTTTCAATCCCGATGCAATTTATGTGTTTCATGGTCAATGTGAAGATCCAAGGGATACAATAAACCTGCACTGGTGCATCAGAATCTTATACTGGTCTCCCATGATCCACTAAAAGCACAAACTCTTAGAAGACTCACTCTTCTTGTTCTTAAGTCGGCATTGTCTCTTTTGTATCCAATCCCGATGCGATTTCTGTGTTTCTTGGTCAATGTGAAGGTCGAAGGGATACAGTAAACCTGCACCGGTGCATCGGAATCTAATACTGGACACCCAGGAGCCGCTCAAATCTCAAACTCTTAGAAGATTCACTCTTCTTGTACCTAAGTCGGCATTGTCCCTTTTGTATTCAATCCCGATGCAATTTCTGTGTTTCATGCTCAATGTGAAGTTCGAAGGGATACAGTAAACCTGCACCGGTGCATCGGAATCTAATACTGGTCTCCGAGGAGGCGCTCAAAGCACAAACTCTAAGATGATTAACTCTTCTTGTACTTAAGTCGGCATTGTTCCTTTTGTATTCAATCCCAATGCAATTTCTGTGTCTCACGGTCACTGTGAATGTCCAAGGGATACAGTAATCCGGCACTGGTGCATCGGTTTCTAATACTGGTCTGCCAGGAGCCGTTCAAAGCACAATCTCTTATAAGATCACCCTTCTTGTACTTTAGTCGGCATTGTCCCTTTTGTATTCACTCCCGATGCAATTTCTGTGTTTCATGGTCAATGTGAAGGTCCAAGGGATACAGTAAACCTGCACTGGTGCATGGGAATCTACCACTGGTCTCCGAGGAGCCGCTCAAACCACAAACACTTAGAAAATTCACTCTCATTGTACTTAAGTCGGCATTGTCCCTCTTGTATTCAGTCCCGATGCAATTTCTGTGTTTCGTGGTCAATGTGAAGGTCAAAGGGATGCAGTAAACCTTCACTGGTGCATCGGAATTTAATACTGGTCTCCGAGGAGCCGCTCAAAGCACAAACTCTTAGAAAATTCAATTATCTTGCACTTAAGTTGGCATTGTGCATTTTGTATTTAATCCCGATGAAATTTCTGTGTTTCATGGTCAATATGAAGGTCCAAGGGATACAGTATACCTTCACTGGTACATCGGAATGTAATACTTGTCTCGCACAAGCTGCTCAAAGGAAAAACCTTTAGAAGATTCACTCTTCTTGTACTTATGTCGTTATTGTCCCTTTTGTATTTAATCCCGATGCAATTTCTGTGTTTCATGGTCCATGTGAAGTTCCAAGGGATACAGTACACCTGCACTGGAGCATTGGAATCTACCACTGGTCTCCCACGAGCCGTTCAAACCACAAACTCATAGAAAATTCACTCTTTTGTACTTATGTCGGCATTTTCCCTTATGTTTTCAATCCTGATGCAATTTCTGTGTTTGATGGTCAATATGAAGGTCCAAGCGATAGAGTAAACCTGCACTGGTGCAATGGAATCTAATACTGTTCTCCCAGGGGCCGCTCTAACCACAAACTCTTAGAAGATTCACTCTTCTTGTACTTAAGTCGGCAATGTGCCTTATGTATTAATACCGATGCAATTTCTGTGTTTCATGGTCAATGTGAAGGGCCAAGGAATAAAGTAAACCTGCACTGGTGCATCGGAATCTAATACTGGTCTCCCATGAGCCGCTCAAAAGCACAAACTCTTAGAAGACTCACTCTTCATGTTCTTAAGTCGGCATTCTCCCATTTGTATTCAATCCCGAAGCGATTTCTGTGTTTCGTGGTCAATGTGAAGGTTAAAGGGATACAGTAAACCTTCACTGGTGCAACGGAATTTAATACTGGCCTCCGAGGAGCCGATCAAAGCACAAACTCTTAGAAAATGCACTCATCTTGCACTTAAGTTGGCATTGTGCATTTTGTGTTCAATCCCGATGCAATTTCTGTGTTTTATGGTCATTTTGAAGGTCCAAGGGATACAGTAAACCTGCACTGTTACATCGGTATCTAATACTGGTCTCCCAGGAGCCGCACAAAGCACAAAGCCAAAGAAGATTCACACTTCGTGTACTTATGTCGTTATTGTCCCTAATGTATTCAGTCCCGACCCAATATCTGTGTTTCATGGTCAATCTGAAGGTCCAAGGGATACAGTGAACCTGCACCAGTGCATCGGAATCTAATACTGGTCTCCCAGGACCCGCTCAAAGAACAAACTCTTACAAGATTCACTCTTCTTATACTTAAGTGGGCTTTGTGCCTTTTGTTTTCAATCCCGATCCAATTTCTGTGTTTTATGGTCCATGTGAAGGTCCAAGGGATACAATAAACCAGCACAGGTGCATCGGAATCTAATACTGGTCTCCCAGGAGCCGCTCAAAGCACAATTTCTTAGAAGATTCACTCTTCTTGTAATTAAGTCGGCAGTGTCCCTGTTGTATTCAATCCCGATGCAATTTCTGTGTTTCATGGTCATTGTCAACGTCCGAGGGATACAGTAAACCTGCACAGGTGCATCGGAATCTAATACTGGTCTCCCAAGAGTCGCTGAAAGCACAAATCCTTGGAAGATTCACTCTTCTTGTACTTATGTCGTTATTGTCCCTTTTGTATTCAATCCCGATGCAATTTCTGTGTGTCATGGTCAATGTGAAGGTCGAAGGGTTACAATAAACCTGCACCTGTGCATCGGAAACTAATATTGGTCTCCGAGGAAGCGCTCTACGCACAAACTCTTAGATGATTAACTCTTCTTGTACTTAAGTCGGCGGTCCCTTTTGTATTCAATCCCGATGCAATATCTGTGTTTCATGGTCAATGTGAAGGTCCAAGGGATACAGTTAACCTGCACTGGTGCATCGGATTCTAATACTGGTCTCGCAGGAGCCGGTCAAAGCACAAACTCTTAGAAGATTCACTCTTCTTGTACTTAAGTCGACATTGTCTCTTTTGTATTCAATCCGGATGTAAATTCTGTTTTTCATGGTCAATGTGAAGGTCAAAGGGATACAGATAATCAGCACTGGTGCATCGGAATCTAATACTGGTCACCCAGGAACCGCTCAAAGCACAAACTCTTAGAAGATTCACTCTTCTTGTACTTAAGTCGGCATTGTGCATCTTGTGGTCAATCTCGATCCAATTTCTGCGTTTCATGGTCAGTGTGCCTGCACTGGTGCATCGGAATCTAATACTGGTCTCCCATGAGTCGCTAAATGCACAAACTCTTAGAAAATTCACTCTTCTTGTTCTTATGTCGGCATTGTCCTTTTTGTGTTCAATCCTGATGCGATTTCTGTGTTTCTTGGACAATGTGAAGGTCAAAGGGATACAGTAAACCTGCACTGGTGCATCGGAATTTAATACTGGTCTCCCAGGAGCCGCTCAAAGCACAAACTCTTACCAAATTCACTCTTCTTGTACTTAAGTCGGCATTGTCCCTTTTGTATTCAATCCCGATGCAATTTCTGTGTTTCATGGTCAATGTGAAGGTCCAAGGGATACAGTAAACCTGCACTGGTGCATCGGAATCTGCCACTGGTCTCCCAGGAGCCGCTCAAAGCACAAACTCTTACCAAATTCACTCTTCTTGTACTTAAGTCGGCATTCTCCCATTTGTATTCAATCCCGAAGCGATTTCTGTGTTTCTTGGTCAATGTGAAGGTCAAAGGGATACAGTAAAGCTTCACTGGTGCAACGGAATTTAATACTGGTCTCCGAGGAGCCGCTCATAAGACAAACTCTTAGAAAATTCACTCTTCTTGTTCTTATGTCGGCATTGTCCTTTTTGTATTCAATCCTGATGCGATTTCTGCGTTTCATGGTCAGTGTGAAGGGCCAAGAGATACAGTCAACCTGCACTTCTGGATCGGAATCTAATACTGGTCTCCCTAGAGCCGCTCAAAGCACAAACTCTTAGATGATTAACTCTTCTTGTACTTAAGTCGGCAGTTTCTTTTCTATTCAATCCCGATGCAATTTCTGTGTTGCATGGTCAATCTGAAGGTCCAAGGGATACAGTAAACCTGCACTGGTGCATCGGAATCTAATACTGGTCTCCCTGGACCCGCTCAAAGCACAAACTCTAACAAGATTCACTCTTCTCATACTTATGTGGATATTATGCCTTTTGTTTTCAATCCCGATGTAATTTCTGTGTTTGATGGTCCATGTGAAGGTCCAAGGGATACAATAAACCAGAACAGGTGCATCGGAATCTAATACTGGTCTCCCAGGAGCCGCTCAAAGCACAATTTCTTAGGAGATTCACTCTTCTTGTAATTAAGTCGGCATTGTCCATTTTGTACTCAATTTCGATTCGGTATCTGTGTTTCATGGTCAATTTGAGGGTCCAAGGTATAGAATAAACCTGCACTGGTGCATGGGAATCTAATACTGGTCTCCCAGGAGCCGCACAAAGAACAATATCTTAGATGATTGACTCTTCTTGTACTTAAGACGGCATTGTGCATCTTGTGTTCAATCCCGATGCAATTTCTGTGTTTCATGGTCAATGTGAAGGGCCAAGGGATAAAGAAAACCTGCACTGGTGCAACGGAATCTAATACTAGTCTCCCATGAGCCACTCAAATCACAAACTCTTAGAAAACTAACCTTTCTTGTCCTTAAGTCGGCATTGTCCGTTTTGTATTCAATCCCGATGCGATTTCTGTGTTACTTGGCGAATGTGAAGGTCAAAGGGATACAGTAAACCTTCACTGGTGCATCGGAATGTAATACTGGTCTCCCAGGAGCCGCTCAAAGCACAAATTCTTACAAATTTCACTCTTCTTCTATTTGAGTCGGCATTGTCCCTTATGTATTCCATCCCGATGCAATTTCTGTGTTTCATGGTCAATGTGAAGGTCCAAGGGATACGATAAACCTGCACTGGTGCATCGGAATCTAATACTGGTCTCGGAGGAGACGCTGAAAGCACAAACCCTTAGAAAATTCACTTTACTTGCACCTAAGATGGCATTGTGCATTTTGTATTCAATCGCGATGCAATTTCTGTGTTTCATGGTCAATGTGAAGGTCCAAGGGGTACAGTTAACCTGCACTGGTACATCGGAATCTATTACTGGTCTCCCAGGAGACGCTCAAAGCACAAACACTTAGAAGATTCACTCGTCTTGTACTTATGTCGTTATTGTCCCTTTTGTATTCAATCCCGATGCAATTTCTGTGTTTCATGGTCAATGTGAAGGTCCAAGGGATACAGTACACCTTCACTGGAGCATCGGAATCTAACACTGGTCTCCCAGGAGCCGCTCAAAGCACAAACTCTTAGATGATTAACTCTTCTTGAACTTAAGTCGGTACAACCTTTTGTATTCAATCCAGATGCAATTCCTGTGTTTCATGGTCAATGTGAAGGTCCAAGGGATACAGTAAACCCGCACTGGTGCACCGGAATCTAATACTGGTCTCCCAGGACCCGCCCAAAGCACAAACTCTTACAACACTCACTCTTCTTGTACTTAAGTCGGCATTGTGCCTTTTGTCCTCAATCCCGATGCAATTTCTGTATTGATGGCCCATGTGAAAGTCTAAGGGATACAATAAACCAGCACAGGGGCATCGGAATCTAATACAGGTCTCCCAGGAGCCGCTCAAAGCACAAACTCTTAGAAGACTCACTCTTCTTGTCCTTAAGTCGGCATTGTCTCTTTTGTATCCAATCCCGATGCTATTTCTGTGTTTCTTGGTCAATGCGAAGGTCAAAGGGATACAGTAAACCTTCACTGGCGCATCGGAATTTGATACTGGTCTCCCAGGAGCCGCTCAAAGCACAAACTCTTACAAAATTCACTCTTCTTCTACTTGAGTCGGCATTGTCCCTTATGTATTCCATCCCGAATCAGTTTCTGTGCTTCATGGTCAATGTGAAGGTCCAAGGGGATACAGTAAACTTGCACTGGTACATCGGAATCTAATACTTGTCTCTCAGGAGCCGCTCAAAGCACAAACCCTTACAAGATTCACACTTCATGTACTTATGTCGTTATTGTCCGTTTTGTGTTCAATCCCGATGCAATTTCTGTGTTTCATGGTCAATGTGAAAGTCCAAGGGATAGAGTAAACCTGCACAGGTGCATCGGAATATGATACTGGACACCCAGGAGGCGCTCAAATCTCAAACTCTTAGAAGATTCACTCTCCTTGTACTTAAGTCGGCATTGTCCCTTTTGTATTCACTCCCGATGCAATTTCTGAGTTTCATGCTCAATGTGAAGGTCGAAGGGATACAGTAAACCTGTACCGGTGCATCGGAATCTAATACTGGTCTCCGAGGAGGCGCTCAAACCACAAACTCTTAGATGATTAACTCTTCTTGTACTTAAGTCGGCAGTCCCTTTTGTATTCAATCTCGATGCAATTTTTGGGTTTGATGGTCAATGTGAAGGTCCAAGGGATACAGTAAACCTGCACTGGTGCATCGGAATCTACTACTGGTCTCCCACGAGCCGCTCAAACCACAAACGCTTAGACAATAAACTCTTCTTGTACTTAAGTCGGCAGTCCCTTTTGTATTCAATCTCGATGCAATTTTTGGGTTTGATGGTCAATGTGAAGGTCCAAGGGATACAGTAATCCAGCACTGGTGCATCGGTTTCTAATACTGGTCTGCCAGGAGCCGTTCAAAGCACAATCTCTTATAAGATTCACCCTTCTTGTACTTTAGTCGGCATTGTCCCTTTTGTATTCACTCCCGATGCAATTTCTGTGTTTCATGGTCAATGTGATGGTCCAAGGGATACAGTAAACCTGTACTGGTGCATCGGAATCTACCACTGGTCTCCGAGGAGCCGCTCAAACCACAAACACTTAGAAAACTCACTCTCATTGTACTTATGTCGGCATTGTCCCTTTTGTATTCAAACCCGATGCGATTTCAGTGTTTCTTGGTCAATGTGAAGGTCAAAGGGATGCAGTAAACCTTCACTGGTGCATCGGAATTTAATACTGGTCTCCGAGGAGCCGCTCAAAACACAAACTCTTAGAAAATTCAATTATCTTGCACTTAAGTTGGCATTGTGCATTTTGTATTTAATCCCGATGAAATTTCTGTGTTTCATGGTCAATATGAAGGTCCAAGCGATAGAGTAAACCTGCACAGGTGCATCGAAATTTAATACTGGTATCCCAGGAGCCGCTCAAAGCACAAACTCTGAAAAGATTCACTTTTCTTGTACTTAAGTTGGTATTGTCCCTTTTTTCTCAATCTCGACGGAATATCTGTGTTTCATGGCCAATGTGAAGGACCAAGGGATACAATAAACCTGCACTGGTGCATCGGAACCTAATACTGGTCTCCCAAGAGTCGCTGAAAGCACAAATCCTTGTAAGATTCACTCTTCTTGTACTTATGTCGTTATTGTCCCTTTTGTATTCAATCCCGATGCAATTTCTGTGTTTCATGGTCAATGTGAAGGTCGAAGGGTTACAATAAACCTGCACCTGTGCATCGGAAACTAATATTGGTCTCCGAGGAAGCGCTCTACGCACAAACTCTTAGATGATTAACTCTTCTTGTACTTAAGTCGGCGGTCCCTTTTGTATTCAATCCCGATGCAATATCTCTGTTTCATGGTCAATGTGAAGGTCCAAGGGATACAGTGAACCTGCACTGGTGCATCGGATTTTAATACTGGTCTCGCAGGAGCCGGTCAAAGCAGAAACTCTTAGAAGATTCACTCTTCTTGTACTTAAGTCGACATTGTTTCTTTTGTATTCAATCCCGATGTAAATTCTGTTTTTCATGGTCAATGTGAAGGTCAAAGGGATACAGATAATCAGCACTGGTGCATCGGAATCTAATACTGGTCACCCAGGAACCGCTCAAAGCACTAACTCTTAGAAGATTCACTCTTCTTGTACTTAAGTCGGCATTGTGCATTTTGTGGTCAATCCCGATCCAATTTCTGCGTTTCATGGTCAGTGTGAAGGTCAAAGGGATACAGTAAGCCTGCACTGGTGCATCGGAATCTAATACTGGTCTCCCATGAGTCGCTAAATGCACAAACTCTTACCAAATTCACTCTTCTTGTACTTAAGTCGGCATTGTCCCTTTTGTATTCAATCCCGATGCAATTTCTGTGTTTCATGGTCAATGTGAAGGTCCAAGGGATACAGTAAACCTGCACTGGTGCATCGGAATCTGCCACTGGTCTCCCAGGAGCCGCTCAAAGCACAAACTCTTAGAAAATTCACTCTTTTGTACTTATGTCGGCATTTTTCCTGATGTATTCAATCCCGATGCAATTTCTGTGTTTGATGGTCAATGTGAAGGTCCAAGCGATAGAGTAGACCTGCACTGGTGCAATGGATCTAATACTGGTCTCCCAGGAGCCGCTCTAATTACAGACTATTAGAAGATTCACTCTTCTTGTTCTTAAGTCGTCAAAGTGCCTTATGTAATAATCCTGATGCAATTTCTGTGTTTCATGGTTAATGTGAAGGGCCAAGGAATAAAGTAAACCTGGACTGGTGCATCGGAATGTAATACTGGTCTCCCATGAGCCGCTCAAAAGAACAAACTCTTAGAAGACTCACTCTTCTTGTTCTTAAGTCGGCATTCTCCCATTTGTATTCAATCCCGATGCAATTTCTGTGTTTGATGGTCAATGTGAAGGTCCAAGAGATAGAGTAAACCTGCACTGGTGTAATGGATCTAATACTGGTCCCCCAGGAGCCGCTCTAACCACAAACTCTTAGAAGATTCACTCTTCTTGTACTTAAGTCGGCAAAGTGCCTTATGTATTAATCCCGATGCAATTTCTGTCTTTCATGGTCAATGTGAAGGGCCAAGGAATAAAGTAAACCTGCACTGGTGCATCGGAATGTAATACTGGTCTCCCAGGAGCCGCTCAAATCACAAACTCTTAGAAGATTCACTCTTCTTGTACCTAAGTCGACATTGTCTCTTTTGTATTCAATCCCGATGTAATTTCTGTGTTTCATGGTCAACGTGAATGCTGCAAGGGATACAGATAATCAGCATTGGTGCATCGGAATCTAATACTGGTCACCCAGGAGCCGCTCAAAGCACAAACTCTTAGAAGATTCACTCTTCTTGTACTTAAGTCGGCACTGTGCATTTTGCGTTCAATCCAGATGCAATTTCTGCGTTTCATGGTCAATTTGAAGGCCAAGGGATACAGTAAACCTGCATTGGTGCATCGGAATCTAATACTGGTCTCCCAAGAGCCGCTCAAAGCACAAACTCTTAGATGATTAACTATTCTTGTACTTAAATGGGCAGTCCCTTTTGTATTCAATCCCGATGCAATATCTGTGTTTCATGGTCAATGTGAGGGGCCAAGGGATACAGTAAACCTGCACTGGTGCATCGGAATCTATTACTGGTCTCCCATGAGTTGTTCAAAGCACAAAGTCTTAGAAGACCCACTCTTCTTGTTCTTAATTCGGCATTGTCCTTTTTGTATTTAATGCCGATGAAATTTCTGTGTTACATGGTCAATGTGAAGGTCAAAGGGATACAGTAAACCTGCACTGGTGCATCGGAATTAAATACTGGTCTCCCAGGAGCCGCTCAAAGAACAAACTCTTACAAAATTCACTCTTCATGTACTTGAGTTGGCATTGTCCCTTATGTATTCCATCCCGATTCAATTTCTGTGATTCATGGACAATGTAAAGGTCCAAGGGATACGGTAAACCTGCACTGGTGCATCGGAATCTAATAATGGTCTCCGAGGAGACGCTCAAAGCACAAACTGTCAGAGAATTCACTCTTCTTGCACTTATGTTGTCATTGTGCAATTTGTATTCAATCCCGATGCAATTTCTGTGTTTCGTGGTCAATGTGAAGGTCGAAGGGATACAGTAAACCTGCACTGATACATCGGATTCTAATACTGGTCTCCCAAGAGTCGCACAAAGCACAAATCCTTAGAAGATTCACTCTTCTTGTACTTATGTCGTTATTGTCCCTTTTGTATTCAATCCCGATGCAATTTCTGTGTTTCATGGTCAATGTGAAGGTCGAAGGGTTACAATAAACCTGCACTAGTGCATTGGAATCTAATATTGGTCTCCGAGGATGCGCTCAACGCACAAACTCTTAGATGATTAACTCTTCTTGTACTTAAGTCGGCGGTCCCTTTTGTATTCAATCCCGATGCAATTTCTGTGTTTCGTTGTCAATGTGAGTGGCCAAGGGATACAGTAAACCTGCACTGGTGCATCGGAATCTAATACTGGTCTCCCAAGAGCCGCTCAAATCACAAACTCTTAGATGATTAACTCTTCTTGTACTTAAATGGGCTTTCCCTTTCGTATTCAATCCCGATGCAATTTCTGTGTTTTATGGTCAATGTGAAGGTCCAAGGGATACAGTAAACCTGCACTGGTGCATCGGAATCTAATACTGGCCTCCCAGGAGCCGCTGAAAGCACAAACCCTTCGAAGATTAACTCTTCTTGTACTTAAGTTGGCATTGTGTCTCTTATATTCAATCCCCAGCTATTTCTGTGTTTCATGGTCAATGTGAAGGTCCAAGGGATACAGTAAACCTGCAAAGGTGCATCGGAATCTAATACTGGACACCCAGGAAACGCTCAAAATACAGACTCCGGAAGATTCACTCTTCTTGTACTTCAGTTGGCATTGTCTCTTATGTATTCCATCCCGATTCAATTTTTGTGTTTCATGGTCAATGTGAAGGTCCAAGCGATACATTAAACCTGCACTGCTGCATCGGAATCAAACACTGGTCTCCGAGGAGCCGCTCAAAGCACAAACTATTATAAAATTCACTCCTCTTGTACTTAAGCCCTCATTGTGTATTTTGTATTCAATCCCGATGCTATTTCTGCGTTTCATGGTCAAATTGAATGTCCAAGTGATACAGTAAACCTGCACTGGTGTATCGGAATGTACTACTGGTCTCCCAGGAGCTGCTCAGCCCACAAACTCTTAGAAAATTCATTCTTCTTTCACTTTAGTCGGATTTGTCAGTACTGTATACAGTTTCGATGCAATTTCTGTGTTTCCTGGTTATGTGAAGGTCCAAGGGATACAGTAAACCCGACTGCTGCATCAGTATCTAACACTGTTCTCCCAGGAGCCGCTGAAAGTACAAACTCTTAGAAGATTCGCTCTTCTGGTACTTAAGTCTGCATTGTCCCTCTTGTATTCAATCCCGATGTAATTTCTGTGTTTCAGGGTCAATGTGAAGGTCCAAGGGATACAGTAAACCTGCACTTTTGCATCGGAATGTAAAACTGGTCTCCCAGGAGCTGCTCAAAACACAAACTCTTAGAAGAATCACTCTTCTTGTACTTAAGATGGCATTGTTCCTTTTGTATTCAATGCCGATGCAATGTCTGTGTTTCATGGGCAATGTGAAGGTCCAAGGGATACAGTAAACCAGCACTGGTGCATCGGAATCTAAAACTGGTCTCGCTGGAGCTGCTCAACAAACAACCTCTTGGAAAATTCACTCTTCATGTACTTAAGTCGGCATTGTCCCGTTTGTATTCAATCTCGATGCAATTTCTGGCTTTCATGGTCAATGTGAACGTCGAAGGGATACAGTTAACCTGCGCTGGTGCATCGGAATCTGATACTGGTCTCCCAGGAGCCGCTCAAAACACAAACTCTTAGAAGATTCACTGTTCTCTGTACTCAAGCAGCAATGTGCGTTTTTATTCAATCCTGATGCGATTTCTGTGTTTCATGGTCAATGTGAAGGTCCAAGGGATACAATAAACCTGCAGTGGTTTATCGGATTCTAATACTGGTCTCCCAGATGCAGCTCAAACCACAAACCCTTAGAAAATTCCCTCATCTTGTACTTATGTCGGCATTCTCCATTTTGTATTCAATCACGATGTAATATCTGTGTTTCATGGTCAATGTGAAGGTCCAAGGGATATAGTAAACCTGCACTGTTGCATCGGAATCTAATACTGGTCTCCCAGGAGCCGCTCAAATCACAAACACTTAAATGATTAACTCAACTTGTACTTATGTCGGCATTCTCCATTTTGTATTCAATCCCGGTGCAATATCTGTGTTTCATGGTCAATGTGAAGGGCCAAGGGATACTGTAAACCTGTACTGGTGCATCGGAATCTAATACTGGTCTCCCAGGAGTCGCTCAAAGCACAAACTCTTAGAAGATTCACTCTTCTTGTACTCATGCCGGCATTGTGCCTTTTTTATTCAATCCCGATGCGATTGCTGTGTTTCATGGTCAATGTGAAGGTCCAAGGGATGCAATAAGCCTGCACTGCTTCATCGGAATCTAATACTGATCTCCCAGGAGCAGCTCAAACCACAAACTCTTAGAAAATTCCCTCATCTTGTACTTACGTCGGCATTGTCCATTTTGTATGCAATCCCGATGAAATTTCTGTGTTTCATGGTCAATGTGAAGGTCCAAGGGATACAGTAAACCAGCACTGGTGCATTGGAATCTAATACTGGTCTCCCAGGAGCCGCTCAACGCTCAAACCCTTAGAGGATTCACTCTTCTTTTACTCAAGCCGGCATTGTTCCTTCAGTATTTAATCCCGATGCGATTTCTGTGTTTCATGGTCAATGTGAAAGTCCAAGGGATACAGTTAACCTGCACTGGTGCATCGGAATCTTATACTGGCCTCCCAGGAGCCGCCGAAAGCACAAACCCTTCGAAGATTCACTCTTCTTGTACTTAAGTTGGCATTGTCCCTCTTGCATTCAATCCCGATGTAATTTCTGTGTTTCATGGTCAATGTGAAGGTCCAAGGGATACAGTAAACCTGCACTTTTCCATCGGAATCTAAAACTGGTCTCCCAGGAGCTGCTCAAAACACAAACTCTTAGAAGAATCACTCTTCTTGTACTTAAGTCGGCATTGTCCCTTTTGTATTCAATCCCGATGCAATGTCTGTGTTTCATGGGCAATGTGAAGGTCCAAGGGATACAGTAAACCAGCACTGGTGCATCGGAATCTAAAACTGGTCTCGCTGGAGCTG
Organism: Schistocerca serialis cubense; assembly: GCF_023864345.2. NCBI lineage: Eukaryota > Metazoa > Arthropoda > Insecta > Orthoptera > Acrididae > Schistocerca > Schistocerca serialis. The sequence continues at coordinate 6,109,946 of NW_026047592.1, read as the reverse complement.
CTCAACAAACAACCTCTTGGAAAATTCATTCTTTATGTACTTAAGTCGGCATTGTCCCGTTTGTATTCAATCTCGATGAAATTTCTGGCTTTCATGGTCAATGTGAACGTCGAAGGGATACAGTTAACCTGCGCTGGTGCATCGGAATCTGATACTGGTCTCCCAGGAGCCGCTCAAAACACAAACTCTTAGAAGATTCACTGTTCTCTGTACTCAAGCAGCAATGTGCGTTTTTATTCAATCCTGATGCGATTTCTGTGTTTCATGGTCAATGTGAAGGTCCAAGGGATACAATAAACCTGCAGTGGTTTATCGGATTCTAATACTGGTCTCCCAGATGCAGCTCAAACCACAAACCCTTAGAAAATTCCCTCATCTTGTACTTATGTCGGCATTCTCCATTTTGTATTCAATCACGATGTAATATCTGTGTTTCATGGTCAATGTGAAGGTCCAAGGGATATAGTAAACCTGCACTGGTGCATCGGAATCTAATACTGGTCTCCCAGGAGCCGCTCAAATCACAAACACTTAAATGATTAACTCAACTTGTACTTATGTCGGCATTCTCCATTTTGTATTCAATCCCGGTGCAATATCTGTGTTTCATGGTCAATGTGAAGGGCCAAGGGATACTGTAAACCTGTACTGGTGCATCGGAATCTAATACTGGTTTTCCAGGAGCCGCTTAAAGGACAAACCAGGCGAAGATTCACTCTTCTTGTACTTAAGTCGGCATTGTCCCTGTTGTATCCAATCCCGAGAAGTTTCTGTGTTTCATGGTCAATGTGTAGGTCCAAGGGATACAGTAAACCTGCACAGGTTCATCGTAATCTAATACTGGACACCCAGGAGCCGCTCAAATCTCAAACTCTTGAAAGATTCACTCTTCTTGTACTTCAGTCGGCATTGTCCCTTATGTATTCCATCCCGATGCAATTTCTGTGTTTCATGGTCAAATCGAAGTTCCAAGGGATACAGTAAACCTGCACTGGTGCATTGGAATCGAATACTGGTCTCCCATGAGTCGCTCAAAGCACAAACTCTTAGAAGACTCACTCTTCTTGTTCTTAAGTCGACATTGTGCCTTATGCATTAATCACGATGCAATTTCTGTGTTTCATTGTCACTGTGAAGGGCCAAGTGATACAGTAAACCCGCACTGGTGCATCGGAATTTAATACTGGTCTCCCAGGAGCCGCTCAAAGCACCATCCATTAGAAGATTCACTCTTCTTGTACTTATGTCGTTATTGTGTCTTTTGTATTCAATCCCGATGCAATTTCTGTGTTTCATGGTCAATGTGAAGGTCCAAGGGATACAGTAAACCAGCACAGGTGCATCGGAAACTAATACATGACACCCAGGAGCACCTGAAAGATCAAAATCTTAGAAGATTCAAACCTCTTGTACTTAAGTCGGCCTTGTCCGTTTTGTATTCAATCCCGATGCAATTTCTGTGTTTCATGGTCAATGTGAAGGTCGAAGGGATACAGTAAACCTGCACTGGTGCATCGGAATCTAATACTGGTCTCCGAGGAGGCGCTCAAAGCACAAACTCATAGATGATTAACTCCTCTTGTACTTAAGTCGGCAGTCCCTTTTGTATTCAATTCCGAGCAATTTCTGTGTTTCATGGTCAATGTGAAGGTCCAAGGGATACAGTAAACCTGCGCAGGTGCATCGGAATCTAATACTGTACACCCAGGAGCCGCTCAAAGCTCAAACTCTTGGAAGATTAAGTCTTCTTGTACTTCAGTCGGCATTCTTCCTTATGTATTCCATCCCGATGCAATTTCTGTATTTCATGGTCAATGTGAAGGTTCAAGGGATACAGTAAACCTGCACTGGTGCATTGGAATCGAACACTGGCCTCAGAGGAGCCGCACAAAGCACAAACTCTTAGAAAGTTCACTCTTCTTGTATTTAAGCTGGCATTGTGTATTTTACATTCAATCCCGATGCAATTCCTGTGTTTCATGGTCAATGTCAAGGTCCAAGGGATACAGTAAACCAGCACTGGTGCATGGGAACCTAATACTCGTCTCCCACGAGCTGCTCAGCCCACAAACTCTTGGAAAATTCACTGTTCTGGTATTTTAGATGGAATTGTCAATAATGTATACAATTTCGATGCAATGTCTGTGTTTCCTGGTTATGTGAAGGTCCAAGGGATACAGTAAACAAGCACTGGTGCATCGGAATCTAACACTGTTCTCCCACGAGCCGCTGAAAGCACAAACTCTTAGAAGATTTGCCCATCTGGTACATAAGTCGTCATTGTCCCTCTTGTATTCAATCCCGATGCAATTTCTGTGTTTCATGGTCAATGTGAAGGACCAAGGGACACAGTAAACCAGCACTGGTGCATCGGAATCTAATACTGGTCTCCCAGGAGCCGCTCAAAACACAAACTCTTAGAAGAATCACTATTCTTGTACTTAAGCCGGCATTGTCCCTTTTGTATTCAATCCCGATGCAATTTCTGTATCTCATGGGCAATATGAAGGTCCAAGGGATACAGTAAACCAGCACTGGTGCATCGGAATCTAATACTGGTCTCCCTGGAGCTACTCAACAAACAACCTCTTAGAAAATTCACTCTTTTTGTACTTAAGTCGGCATTGTCCCGTTTGTATCAAATGTCGATGCAATTTCTGTGTTTCATCTTCAATGTGAACAACGAAGGGATACAGTAAACCTGCGCTGGTGCAGCGGAATCTAATACTGGTCGCCCAGGAGCCGGTCAAAACACTAACACTTAGAAGATTCACTCTTCTTGCGCTTAAGTTGACATTGTATCTTTTGTATTGGTCCCCATGCAATTTCTGTGTTTCATGGTCAATGTGAAGGTCCAAGGGATACAGTAAACCTGTACTGGTGCATCGGAATCTAATACTGGTCTCCCAGGAGGCGCTCAAAGCAAAAACTCTTAGAAGATTCTCTCTTCTTGTACTTATGTCGGCATTGTGCCTTTAGTATTCAATCGCGATGCGATTTCGGTGTTTCATGGTCAATGGGAAAGTCCAAGGGATACAATAAACCTGCACTGGTTCATCGGAATCTAATACTGGTCTCCCAGGAGCAGCTCAAACCACAAACTCCTAGAAAATTCACTCATCTTGTACTTAGGGCGGCATTGTCCACTTTTGTTCAATCCCGATGAATTTTCTGTGTTTCATGGTCAATGTGAAGGTACAAGGGATACAGTAAACCTGCACTTGTGCATCAGAATCTAATACTAGTCTCCCTGGAGACGCTAAAAGCACAAACTCTTAGAAGATTAACTCATCTTGTACTTAAGTCTGCATTGTCCCTTTTGTATTCAATCCCGATGCAATTTCTGTGTTTCATGGTCAATGTGAAGGTCGAAGGGATACAGTAAACCTGCACTGGTGCAATGGAATCTAATACTGGTCTCCCAGGAGCCGCTCAAAGCAGAAACTCTTAGAAGATTAACTCTTTTTGTACTTAAGTCGGCAGTCCCTTTTGTATTCAATCCCGTTGCAATTTCTGAGTCTCATGGTCAATGTGAAGGTCCAAGGGATTCAGTTAACCTGCACTGGTGCTTCGGAATCTAATACTGGCCTCCCAGGAGCCGCTGAAAGCACAAACCCTTCGAAGATTCACTCTTCTTGTACTTAAGTTGGCATTGTCCCTCTTGTATTCAATCCCCAGCAATTTCTGTGTTTCATGGTCAATGTGAAGGTCCGAGGGATACAGTAAACCTGCAAAGTTGCATCGGAATCTAATACTGAACACCCAGGAAACGCTCAAATTTCAGACTCTGGAAGATTCACTCTTCTTGTACTACAGTTGGCATTGTCACTTATGTATTCCATCCCGATGCAATTTTTGTGTTTCATGGTCAATGTGAAGGTCCAAGCGATACATTAAACCTGCACTGGTGCATCGGACTCAAACACTGGTCTCCGAGGAGCCGCTCAAAGCACAAACTCTTATAAAATTCACTCTTCTTGTACTTAAGCCCTCATTGTGTATTTTGTATTCAATCCCGATGCTATTTCTGCGTTTCATGGTCAAATTGAAGGTCCAAGGGATACAGTAAACCTGCACTGGTGTATCGGAATGTACTACTGGTCTCCCAGGAGATGCTCAGCCCACAAACTCTTAGAAAATTCATTCTTCTTGTACTTTAGTCGGAATTGTCAGTACTGAATACAGTTTCGATGCAATTTCTGTGTTTACTGGTTATGTGAAGGTCCAAGGGATACAGTAAACCCGACTGGTGCATTAGTATCTAACACTGTTCTCCCACGAGCCGCTGAAAGCACAAACTCTTAGAAGGTTTGCCCATCTGGTACATAAGTCGTCATTGTCCCTCTTGTATTCAATACCGATGTAATTTCTGTGTTTCATGGTCAATGTGAAGGTCCAAGGGATACAGTAAACCTGCACTTTTGAATCGCAATCTAAAACTGGTCTCCCAGGAGCTGCTCAAAACACAAACTCTTAGAAGAATCACTCTTCTTGTACTTAAGTTGGCATTGTTCCTTTTGTATTCAATCCCGATGCAATGTCTGTGTTTCATGGGCAATGTGAAGGTGCAAGGGATACAGTAAACCAGCACTGGTGCATCGGAATCTAATACTGGTCTCCCAGGAGCCGTTCAAAGCACAAACCCTTAGGAGATTCAATCTTCTTGTACTCAAGCCGGCATTGTTGCTTCAGTATTCAATCCCAATGCGATTTCTGTGTTTCATGGTCAATGTGAATGTCCAAGGGATACAATAAACCTGCACTGGTTCATCGGAATCTAATACTGGTCTCCCAGATGCAGCTGAAACCACAAACCCTTAGAAAATTCCCTCATCTTGTAATTATGTCGGCATTCTCCATTTTGTATTCAATCACGATGTAATATCTGTCTTTCATGGTCAATGTGAAGGTCCAACGAATACAGTAAACCTGCACTGGGGCATTGGAATCTAATACTGGTCTCCCAGGAGACGCTAAAAGCAAAAACTCTTAGAAGATTCACTCTTCTTGTACTTACGTCGGCATTGTACCTTTTGTATTCAATCGTGATGCAATTTCTGTGTTTCATGATCAATGTGAAAGTCCAATGGCTACAGTAAACCTGCACTTGTGCATCAGAATCTAATACTGGTCTCCCAGGAGCCGCTCAAAGCACAAAACCTTGGAAGATTAACTCTTCTTGTATTTAAGTCGGCAGTCCCTTTTGTATTCAATCCCGATGCAATTTCTGTGTTTGATGGTCAATGTGTAGGTCCAAGGGATACAGTAAACCAGCACAGGTTCATCGGAATCTAATACTGGACACCCAGGAGCCGCTCAAATCTCAAACTCATGAAAGATTCACTCTTCTTGTACTTCAGTCGGCATTGTCCCTTATGTATACCATCCCGATGCAATTTCTGTGTTTCATGGTCAAATTGAAGTTCCAAGGGATACAGTAAACCTGCACTGGTGCATCGGAATCGAACACTGGTCTCCGAGGAGCCGCTCAAAGCACAAAGTCTTAGAAAATTCACTCTTCTTGCACTTAAGTTGGCATTGTGCATTTTGTATTAAATCCTGATGCAATTTCTGTGTTTCATGGTCAATGTGAAGGTCCAAGGAATACAGTAAACCTGCACTGGTACATCGGAATCCAATACTGGTCTCCCAGGAGCCGCTCAAAGCACAATCCCTTAGAAGATTCACTCTTCTTGTACTTATGCCGTTATTGTGCCTTTTGTATTCAATCCCGATGCAATTTCTGTGTTTCATGGTCAATGTGAAGGTCCAAGGGATACAGTAAACCAGCACAGGTACATCGCAAACTAATACATGACACCCAGGAGCCGCTCAAAGCTCAAAATCTTAGAAGATTCAAACCTCTTGTACTTAAGTCGGCATTCTTCCTTATGTATTCCATTCCGATGCAATTTCTGTGTTTCATGGTCAATGTGAAGGTCCAAGGGATACAGTAAACCTGCACTAGTGCATCGGAATCGAACACTGGCCTCAGAGGAGCCGCTCAAGGCACAAACTCTTAGAAAGATCCCTCTGCTTGTACTTAAGCTGGCATTGTGTATTTTGCATTCAATCCCGAAGCAATTTCTGTGTTTCATCGTAAAATTGAAGGTCTAAGGGTTACAGTAAACCTGCACTGGTGCATCGGAATATAATACTCGTCTCCGAGGAACTGCTCAACCCACAAACTCTTAGAAAATTCACTGTTCTGGTATTTTAGTCGGAATTGTCAATATTGTATACAATTTCGATCCAATTTCTGTGTTTCCTGGTTATGTGAAGGTCCAAGGGATACAGTAAACCAGCACTGGTGCATCGGAATCTAACACTGTTCTCCCACGAGCCTCTGAAAACACAAAATCTTAGAAGATTTGCCCATCTGGTACTTAAGTTGTCATTGTCCCTCTTGTATTCAATCCCGATGCAATTTCTGTGTTTCATGGTCAATGTGAAGGTCCAAGGGATACAGTAAACCAGCACAGGTGCATCGGAATCTAATACTGGTCTCCCAGGAGCCGCTCAAAACACAAACTCTTAGAAAATTCTCTCATCTTGTACTTATGTCGGCATTGTCAATTTTGCATTCAATCCCGATGAAATATCTGCGTTTCATGGTACATGTGAAGGTCCAAGGGATTCAGTAAACCTGAACTGGCGCATCGGAATCTATTACTGGTCTCCCAGGAGCCGCTAAGAGCACAAACTCTTAGAAGATTCACTCTTCTTGTACTTACGTCGGTATTGTGCCTTTTGTATTCAATCCCGATGCAATTTCTGTGTTTCATGATCAATGTGAAGATCCAATGGCTACAGTAAACCTGCACTGGTGCAACAGAATCTAATACTTGTCTCCCAGGAGCCGATCAAAGCACAAATCCTTAAAAGTTAAATTCTTCTTGTACTTAAGTCGGCATTCTCCCTTTTGTATTAAATCCCGATGCAATTTCTGTGTTTCATGGTACATGTGAAGGTCCAAGGGATACAGTAAACCAGCACTGGTGCAGCGGAATCTAATACTGGTCTCCCAGGAGCCGCTCAAAGCACTAACACTTAGAAGATTCACTCTTCTTGCACTTAGGTCGACATTGTATCTTTTGTATTGGTCCCCATGCAATTTCTGTGTTTCCTGGTCAATGTGAAGGTCCAAGGGATACAGATAACCTGCACTGGAGCATCGGAATCTAATACTGGTCTCCCAGGAGACGCTCAAAGCACAAACGCTTAGAAGATAAACTCTTCTTGTACTCAAGTCGGCATTGTACCCTTTGTATTCGATTGCGATGCGATTTCTGTGTTTCATGGTCAATGTGATGGTCCAAGGGATTCAATAATCCTGCACTGGTGCAACGGAATCTAATACTGGTCTCCCAGGAGCCGCTCAGAGCAGAAACTCTTAGAAGATTCACTATTCTTGTACTTAAGTCGGCAATTTTGCCTTATGTATTCAATCCCGATGCAATTTCTGTGTTTCATGCTCAATGTGAATGGCCAAGGGGCACAGTAAACCTGAACAGGTGCATCGGAATCTAATACTGGTCTCCCATGAGCCGCTCAAAGCACAAACCCTTTGAAAGATTCACTCTTCTTGAACCTTTGTCGTTTTTGTCCCTTTTGTATTCAATCGCGATGCAATTTCTGTATTTCATGGTCAATGTGAAGGTCCAAGGGATACAGAAAACCTGCACTGGTGCATCGCAATTTGATACTGGACACCCAGGAAACGCTCAAAGTTCAGACTCCGGAAGATTCACTCTTCTTGTACTTCAGTTGGCATTGTCTCTTATGTATTCCATCCCGATTCAATTTTTGTGTTTCATGGTCAATGTGAAGGTCCAAGCGATACATTAAACCTGCACTGCTGCATCGGAATCAAACACTGGTCTCCGAGGAGCCGCTCAAAGCACAAACTCTTATAAAATTCACTCCTCTTGTACTTAAGCCCTCATTGTGTATTTTGTATTCAATCCCGATGCTATTTCTGCGTTTCATGGTCAAATTGAATGTCCAAGGGATACAGTAAACCTGCACTGGTGTATCGGAATGTACTACTGGTCTCCCAGGAGCTGCTCAGCCCACAAACTCTTAGAAAATTCATTCTTCTTTTACTTTAGTCGGAATTGTCAGTACTGTATACAGTTTCGATGCAATTTCTGTGTTTCCTGGTTATGTGAAGGTCCAAGGGATACAGTAAACCCGACTGCTGCATCAGTATCTAACACTGTTCTCCCAGGAGCCGCTGAAAGTACAAACTCTTAGAAGATTCGCTCTTCTGGTACTTAAGTCTGCATTGTCCCTCTTGCATTCAATCCCGATGTAATTTCTGTGTTTCAGGGTCAATGTGAAGGTCCAAGGGATACAGTAAACCTGCACTTTTGCATCGGAATGTAAAACTGGTCTCCCAGGAGCTGCTCAAAACACAAACTCTTAGAAGAATCACCCTTCTTGTACTTAAGTTGGCATTGTTCCTTTTGTATTCAATGCCGATGCAATGTCTGTGTTTCATGGGCAATGTGAAGGTCCAAGGGATACAGAAAACCAGCACTGGTGCATCGGAATCTAAAACTGGTCTCGCTGGAGCTGCTCAACAAACAACCTCTTGGAAAATTCACTCTTCATGTACTTAAGTCGGCATTGTCCCGTTTGTATTCAATCTCGATGCAATTTCTGGCTTTCATGGTCAATGTGAACGTCGAAGGGATACAGTTAACCTGCGCTGGTGCATCGGAATCTGATACTGGTCTCCCAGGAGCCGCTCAAAACACAAACTCTTAGAAGATTCACTGTTCTCTGTACTCAAGCAGCAATGTGCGTTTTTATTCAATCCTGATGCGATTTCTGTGTTTCATGGTCAATGTGAAGGTCCAAATGATACAATAAACCTGCAGTGGTTTATCGGATTCTAATACTGGTCTCCCAGATGCAGCTCAAACCACAAACCCTTAGAAAATTCCCTCATCTTGTACTTATGTCGGCATTCTCCATTTTGTATTCAATCACGATGTAATATCTGTGTTTCATGGTCAATGTGAAGGTCCAAGGGATATAGTAAACCTGCACTGGTGCATCGGAATCTAATACTGGTCTCCCAGGAGCCGCTCAAATCACAAACACTTAAATGATTAACTCAACTTGTACTTATGTCGGCATTCTCCATTTTGTATTCAATCCCGGTGCAATATCTGTGTTTCATGGTCAATGTGAAGGGCCAAGGGATACTGTAAACCTGTACTGGTGCATCGGAATCTAATACTGGTCTCCCAGGAGTCGCTCAAAGCACAAACTCTTAGAAGATTCACTCTTCTTGTACTCATGCCGGCATTGTGCCTTTTTTATTCTATCCCGATGCGATTTCTGTGTTTCATGGTCAATGTGAAGGTCCAAGGGATGCAATAAGCCTGCACTGCTTCATCGGAATCTAATACTGATCTCCCAGGAGCAGCTCAAACCACAAACTCTTAGAAAATTCCCTCATCTTGTACTTACGTCGGCATCGTCCATTTTGTTTGCAATCCCGATGAAATTTCTGTGTTTCATGGTCAATGTGAAGGTCCAAGGGATACAGTAAACCAGCACTGGTGCATTGGAATCTAATACTGGTCTCCCAGGAGCCGCTCAACGCTCAAACCCTTAGAGGATTCACTCTTCTTTTACTCAAGCCGGCATTGTTCCTTCAGTATTTAATCCCGATGCGATTTCTGTGTTTCATGGTCAATGTGAAAGTCCAAGGGATACAGTTAACCTGCACTGGTGCATCGGAATCTAATACTGGCCTCCCAGGAGCCGCCGAAAGCACAAACCCTTCGAAGATTCACTCTTCTTGTACTTATGTTGGCATTGTCCCTCTTGCATTCAATCCCGATGTAATTTCTGTGTTTCATGGTCAATGTGAAGGTCCAAGGGATACAGTAAACCTGCACTTTTCCATCGGAATCTAAAACTGGTCTCCCAGGAGCTGCTCAAAACACAAACTCTTAGAAGAATCACTCTTCTTGTACTTAAGTCGGCATTGTCCCTTTTGTATTCAATCCCGATGCAATGTCTGTGTTTCATGGGCAATGTGAAGGTCCAAGGGATACAGTAAACCAGCACTGGTGCATCGGAATCTAATACTGGTCTCGCTGGGGCTGCTCAACAAAGAACCTCTTAGAAAATTCACTCTTCTTGTACTTAAGTCGGCATTGTCCCGTTTGTATTCAATCTCGATGCAATTTCTGGCTTTCATGGTCAATGTGAAGGTCCAAGGGATACAGTAAACCTCCACTGGTGCATCGTAATCTAATACCGGACACCCCGGAGCCGCTCAAATCACAAAGACTTAGATGATTAACTCTTCTTGTACTTAAGTTGGCAGTCCCTTTTGTAATCAATCCCGATGCAATATCTGTGTTTCATGGTCAATGTGACGGGCCAAGGGATACTGTAAACCTGTACTGGTGCATCGGAATCTAATACTGGTCTCCCAGGAGCCGCTCAAAGCACAAACTCTTAGAAGATTCACTCTTCTTGTACTCATGCCGGCATTGTGCCTTTTTTATTCAATCCTGATGCGATTTTTGTTTTTCATGGTCAATGTGAAGGTCCAAGGGATGCAATTAACATGCACTGCTTCATCGGAATCTAATACTGATCTTCCAGGAGCAGCACAAACCACAAACTCTTAGAAAATTCCCTCATCTTGTACTTACGTCGGCATTGTCCATTTAGTATTCAATCCCGATGAAATTTCTGTGTTTCATGGTCAATGTGAAGGTCCAAGGGATACAGTAAACCAGCACTGGTGCATCTGAATCTAATACTGGTCTCCCAGGAGCCGCTCAAAGCACAAACCCTTAGAAGATTCACTCTTTTTGTACTCAAGCCGGCATTGTTCCTTCAGTATTCAATCCCGATGCGATTTCTGTTTTTCATGGTCAATGTGAATGTCCAAGGGATACAATAAAAATGCACTGGTTCATCGGAATCTAATACTGGTCTCCCAGGAGCAGCTCAAACCACAAACTCTTAGAAAATTCTCTCATCCTGTACTTATGTCGGCATTGTCCAATTTATATTCAATCCCGATGAATTTTCTCTCTTTCATGGTCAATGTGAAGGTCCAACGAATACACTAAACCTGCACTGGTGCATTGGAATCTAATATTGGTCTCCCAGGAGACGCTAAAATCGCAAACTCTTAGAAGATTCACTCTTCTTGTACTTACGTCGGCATTGTACCTTTTGTATTCAATCTTGATGCAATTTCTATGTTTCATGATCAATGTGAAAGTCCAATGGCTACAGTAAACCTGGACTTGCACATCAGAATCTAATACTGGTCTCCCAGGAGCCGCTCAAAGCAAAAACCCTTAGAAGATTAACTCTTCTTGTACTTAAGCCGGCATTGTCCCTTTTGTATTCAGTTCCAATGCAATTTCTGTGTTTCATGGTCAATGTGAAGGTCTAAGGGATACAGTAAACCTGCACTGGTGCATCGGCTTCGAATACTGGTCTCCCAGGAGCCGCTAGAAGCACAAACTCTTAGAAGATAAACTCTTCTTGTATTTAAGTCGGCAGTCCCTTTTGTATTCCATCCCGATGCAATTTCTGAGTTTCATTGTCAATGTGAAGGTCAAAGGGATACAGTAAACCTGCACTGGTGCATCGGAATCTAATACTGGTTTTCCAGGAGCCGCTTAAAGGACAAACGAGGCGAAGATTCACTCTTCTTGTACTTAAGTCGGCATTGTCCCTGTTGTATCCAATCCCGAGCAATTTCTGTGTTTCATGGTCAATGTGTAGGTCCAAGGGATACAGTAAACCTGCACAGGTTCATCGTAATCTAATACTGGACACCCAGGAGCCGCTCAAATCTCAAACTCTTGAAAGATTCACTCTTCTTGTACTTCAGTCGGCATTGTCCCTTATGTATTCCATCCCGATGCAATTTCTGTGTTTCATGGTCAAATTGAAGTTCCAAGGGATACAGTAAACCTGCACTGGTGCATCGGAATCGAACACTGGTCTCCGAGGAGCCGCTCAAAGCACAAACTCTTAAAAAATTCACTCTTCTTGTACTTTAGTCGGAATTGTCCGTTTTGTATACAATATCGATGAAATTTCTGTGTTTCCTGGTGAATATGAAGGTCCAAGCGATAGAGTAAACCTGCACTGGTGCAACGGAATCTAATACTGGTCTCCCATGAGTCGCTCAAAGCACAAACTCTTAGAAGACTCACTCTTCTTGTTCTTAAGTCGACATTGTGCCTTATGCATTAATCGCGATGGAATTTCTGTGTTTCATGGTCACTGTGAAGGGCCAAGTGATACAGTAAACCCGCACTGGTGCATCGGAATCTAATACTGGTCTCCCAGGAGCCGCTCAAAGCACCATCCATTAGAAGATTCGTTCTTCTTGTACTTATGTCGTTATTGTGTCTTTTGTATTCAATCCCGATGCAATTTCTGTGTTTCATGGTCAATGTGAAGGTCCAAGGGATACAGTAAACCAGCACAGGTGCATCGGAAACTAATACATGACACCCAGGAGCACCTGAAAGCTCAAAATCTTAGAAGATTCAAACCTCTTGTACTTAAGTCGGCCTTGTCCGTTTTGTATTCAATCCCGATGCAATTTCTGTGTTTCATGGTCAATGTGAAGGACGAAGGGATACAGTAAACCTGCACTGGTGCATCGGAATCTAATACTGGTCTCCGAGGAGGCGCTCAAAGCACAAACTCATAGATGATTAACTCCTCTTGTACTTAAGTCGGCAGTCCCTTTTGTATTCAATTCCGAGCAATTTCTGTGTTTCATGGTCAATGTGAAGGTCCAAGGGATACAGTAAACCTGCACAGGTGCATCGGAATCTAATACTGTACACCCAGGAGCCGCTCAAAGCTCAAACTCTTGGAAGATTAAGTCTTCTTGTACTTCAGTCGGCATTCTTCCTTATGTATTCCATCCCGATGCAATTTCTGTGTTTCATGGTCAATGTGAAGGTTCAAGGGATACAGTAAACCTGCACTGGTGCATTGGAATCGAACACTGGCCTCAGAGGAGCCGCACAAAGCACAAACTCTTAGAAAGTTCACTCTTCTTGTATTTAAGCTGGCATTGTGTATTTTACATTCAATCCCGATGCAATTCCTGTGTTTCATGGTCAATGTCAAGGTCCAAGGGATACAGTAAACCAGCACTGGTGCATGGGAACCTAATACTCGTCTCCCACGAGCTGCTCAGCCCACAAACTCTTAGAAAATTCACTGTTCAGGTATTTTAGTTGGAATTGTCAATATTGTATACAATTTCGATGCAATGTCTGTGTTTCCTGGTTATGTGAAGGTCCAAGGGATACAGTAAACAAGCACTGGTGCATCGGAATCTAACACTGTTCTCCCACGAGCCGCTGAAAGCACAAACTCTTAGAAGATTTGCCCATCTGGTACATAAGTCGTCATTGTCCCTCTTGTATTCAATCCCGATGCAATTTCTGTGTTTCATGGTCAATGTGAAGGACCAAGGGACACAGTAAACCAGCACTGGTGCATCGGAATCTAATACTGGTCTCCCAGGAGCCGCTCAAAACACAAACTCTTAGAAGAATCACTATTCTTGTACTTAAGCCGGCATTGTCCCTTTTGTATTCAATCCCGATGCAATTTCTGTATCTCATGGGCAATATGAAGGTCCAAGGGATACAGTAAACCAGCACTGGTGCATCGGAATCTAATACTGGTCTCCCTGGAGCTACTCAACAAACAACCTCTTAGAAAATTCACTCTTTTTGTACTTAAGTCGGCATTGTCCCGTTTGTATCAAATGTCGATGCAATTTCTGTGTTTCATCTTCAATGTGAACAACGAAAGGATACAGTAAACCTGCGCTGGTGCAGCGGAATCTAATACTGGTCTCCCAGGAGCCGCTCAAAACACTAACACTTAGAAGATTCACTCTTCTTGCGCTTAAGTCGTCATTGTATCTTTTGTATTGGTCCCCATGCAATTTCTGTGTTTCATGGTCAATGTGAAGGTCCAAGGGATACAGTAAACCTGTACTGGTGCATCGGAATCTAATACTGGTCTCCCTGGAGGCGCTCAAAGCAAAAACTCTTAGAAGATTCACTCTTCTTGTACTCAAGCCGGCATTGCGCCTTTTTTATTCAATCCCGGTGCGATTTCTGCGTTTCATGGTCAATGCGAAGGCCCAAGGGATACAATAAATCTGCACTGGCTCATCGGAATGTAATACTGGTCTCCCAGGAGCAGCTCAAATTACAAACTCTTAGAAAATTCCCTCATCTTGTACTTATGTCGGCATTGTGCCTTTAGTATTCAATCGCGATGCGATTTCGGTGATTCATGGTCAATGGGAAAGTCCAAGGGATACAATAAACCTGCACTGGTTCATCGGAATCTAATACTGGTCTCCCAGGAGCAGCTCAAGCCACAAACTCCTAGAAAATTCACTCATCTTGTACTTATGGCGGCATTGTCCACTTTTGTTCAATCCCGATGAATTTTCTGTGTTTCATGGTCAATGTGAAGGTACAAAGGATACAGTAAACCTGCACTGGTGCATCAGAATCTAATACTAGTCTCCCTGGAGACGCTAAAAGCACAAACTCTTAGAAGATTAACTCATCTTGTACTTAAGTCTGCATTGTCCCTTTTGTATTCAATCCCGATGCAATTTCTGTGTTTCATGGTCAATGTGAAGGTCGAAGGGATACAGTAAACCTGCACTGGTGCAATGGAATCTAATACTGGTCTCCCAGGAGCCGCTCAAAGCAGAAACTCTTAGAAGATTAACTCTTTTTGTACTTAAGTCGGCAGTCCCTTTTGTATTCAATCCCGTTGCAATTTCTGAGTCTCATGGTCAATGTGAAGGTCCAAGGGATTCAGTTAACCTGCACTGGTGCTTCGGAATCTAATACTGGCCTCCCAGGAGCCGCTGAAAGCACAAACCCTTCGAAGATTCACTCTTCTTGTACTTAAGTTGGCATTGTCCCTCTTGTATTCAATCCCCAGCAATTTCTGTGTTTCATGGTCAATGTGAAGGTCCAAGGGATACAGTAAACCTGCAAAGTTGCATCGGAATCTAATACTGAACACCCAGGAAACGCTCAAATTTCAGACTCTGGAAGATTCACTCTTCTTGTACTACAGTTGGCATTGTCTCTTATGTATTCCATCCCGATGCAATTTTTGTGTTTCATGGTCAATGTGAAGGTCCAAGCGATACATTAAACCTGCACTGGTGCATCGGACTCAAACACTGGTCTCCGAGGAGCCGCTCAAAGCACAAACTCTTATAAAATTCACTCTTCTTGTACTTAAGCCCTCATTGTGTATTTTGTATTCAATCCCGATGCTATTTCTGCGTTTCATGGTCAAATTGAAGGTCCAAGGGATACAGTAAACCTGCACTGGTGTATCGGAATGTACTACTGGTCTCCCAGGAGCTGCTCAGCCCACAAACTATTAGAAAATTCATTCTTCTTGTACTTTAGTCGGAATTGTCAGTACTGTATACAGTTTCGATGCAATTTCTGTGTTTCCTGGTTATGTGAAGGTCCAAGGGATACAGTAAACCCGACTGGTGCATTAGTATCTAACACTGTTCTCCCATGAGCCGCTGAAAGCACAAACTCTTAGAAGATTTGCCCATCTGGTACATAAGTCGTCATTGTCGCTCTTGTATTCAATACCGATGTAATTTCTGTGTTTCATGGTCAATGTGAAGGTCCAAGGGATACAGTAAACCTGCACTTTTGAATCGCAATCTAAAACTGGTCTCCCAGGAGCTGCTCAAAACACAAACTCTTAGAAGAATCACTCTTCTTGTACTTAAGTCGGCATTGTCCCTTTTGTATTTAATCCCGATGCAATGTCTGTGTTTCATGGGCAATGTGAAGGTGCAAGGGATACAGTAAACCAGCACTGGTGCATCGGAATCTAATACTGGTCTCCCAGGAGCCGCTCAAAGCACAAACCCTTAGGAGATTCACTCTTCTTGTACTCAAGCCGGCATTGTTGCTTCAGTATTCAATCCCGATGCGATTTCTGTGTTTCATGGTCAATGTGAATGTCCAAGGGATACAATAAACCTGCACTGGTTCATCGGAATCTAATACTGGTCTCCCAGATGCAGCTGAAACCACAAACCCTTAGAAAATTCCCTCATCTTGTAATTATGTCGGCATTCTCCATTTTGTATTCAATCACGATGTAATATCTGTCTTTCATGGTCAATGTGAAGGTCCAACGAATACAGTAAACCTGCACTGGGGCATTGGAATCTAATACTGGTCTCCCAGGAGCCGCTCAAAGCACAAACCCTTAGAAGATTAACTCTTCTTGTATTTAAGTCGGCAGTCCCTTTTGTATTCAATCCCGATGCAATTTCTGTGTTTCATGGTCAATGTGTAGGTCCAAGGGATACAGTAAACCTGCACAGGTTCATCGGAATCTAATACTGGACACCCAGGAGCCGCTCAAATCTCAAACTCTTGAAAGATTCACTCTTCTTGTACTTCAGTCGGCATTGTCCCTTATGTATACCATCCCGATGCAATTTCTGTGTTTCATGGTCAAATTGAAGTTCCAAGGGATACAGTAAACCTGCACTGGTGCATCGGAATCGAACACAGGTCTCCGAGGAGCCGCTCAAAACACAAAGTCTTAGAAAATTCACTCTTCTTGCACTTAAGTTGGCATTGTGCATTTTGTATTAAATCCTGATGCAATTTCTGTGTTTCATGGTCAATGTGAAGGTCCAAGGAATACAGTAAACCTGCACTGGTACATCGGAATCCAATACTGGTCTCCCAGGAGCCGCTCAAAGCACAATCCCTTAGAAGATTCACTCTTCTTGTACTTATGCCGTTATTGTGCCTTTTGTATTCAATCCCGATGCAATTTCTGTGTTTCATGGTCAATGTGAAGGTCCAAGGGATACAGTAAACCAGCACAGGTACATCGCAAACTAATACATGACACCCAGGAGCCGCTCAAAGCTCAAAATCTTAGAAGATTCAAACCTCTTGTACTTAAGTCGGCATTCTTCCTTATGTATTCCATTCCGATGCAATTTCTGTGTTTCATGGTCAATGTGAAGGTCCAAGGGATACAGTAAACCTGCACTAGTGCATCGGAATCGAACACTGGCCTCAGAGGAGCCGCTCAAGGCACAAACTCTTAGAAAGATCCCTCTTCTTGTACTTAAGCTGGCATTGTGTATTTTGCATTCAATCCCGAAGCAATTTCTGTGTTTCATCGTAAAATTGAAGGTCTAAGGGTTACAGTAAACCTGCACTGGTGCATCGGAATATAATACTCGTCTCCGAGGAACTGCTCAGCCCACAAACTCTTAGAAAATTCACTGTTCTGGTATTTTAGTCGGAATTGTCAAAATTGTATACAATTTCGATCCAATTTCTGTGTTTCCTGGTTATGTGAAGGTCCAAGGGATACAGTAAACCAGCACTGGTGCATCGGAATCTAACACTGTTCTCTCACGAGGCTCTGAAAACACAAAATCTTAGAAGATTTGCCCATGTGGTACTTAAGTTGTCATTGTCCCTCTTGTATTCAATCCCGATGCAATTTCTGTGTTTCATTGTCAATGTGAAGGTCCAAGGGATACAGTAAACCAGCACAGGTGCATCGGAATCTAATACTGGTCTCCCAGGAGCCGCTCAAAACACAAACTCTTAGAAAATTCTCTCATCTTGTACTTATGTCGGCATTGTCAATTTTGCATTCAATCCCGATGAAATATCTGCGTTTCATGGTACATGTGAAGGTCCAAGGGATTCAGTAAACCTGACCTGGCGCATCGGAATCTATTACTGGTCTCCCAGGAGCCGCTAAGAGCACAAACTCTTAGAAGATTCACTCTTCTTGTACTTACGTCGGTATTGTGCCTTTTGTATTGAATCCCGATGCAATTTCTGTGTTTCATGATCAATGTGAAGATCCAATGGCTACAGTAAACCTGCACTGGTGGATCAGAATCCAATACTTGTCTCCCAGGAGCCGATCAAAGCACAAATCCTTAAAAGTTAAATTCTTCTTGTACTTAAGTCGGCATTCTCCCTTTTGTATTAAATCCCGATGCAATTTCTGTGTTTCATGGTACATGTGAAGGTCCAAGGGATACAGTAAACCAGCACTGGTGCAGCAGAATCTAATACTGGTCTCCCAGGAGCCGCTCAAAGCACTAACACTTAGAAGATTCACTCTTCTTGCACTTAAGTCGACATTGTATCTTTTGTATTTGTCCCCATGCAATTTCTGTGTTTCCTGGTCAATGTGAAGTTCCAAGGGATACAGATAACCTGCACTGGAGCATCGGAATCTAATACTGGTCTCCCAGGAGACGCTCAAAGCACAAACGCTTAGAAGATAAACTCTTCTTGTACTCAAGTCGGCATTGTGCCCTTTGTATTCGATTCCGATGCGATTTCTGTGTTTCATGGTCAATGTGATGGTCCAAGGGATTCAATAATCCTGCACTGGTGCAACGGAATCTAATACTGGTCTCCCAGGAGCCGCTCAGAGCAGAAACTCTTAGAAGATTCACTCTTCTTGTACTTAAGTCGGCAATTTTGCCTTATGTATTCAATCCCGATGCAATTTCTGTGTTTCATGCTCAATGTGAATGGCCAAGGGGCACAGTAAACCTGCACAGGTGCATCGGAATCTAAGACTGGTTTCCCATGAGCCGCTCAAAGCACAATCTCTTAGAAAATTTCCTCATCTTATATTTATGTCGCCATTGTCCATTTTGTATTCAATCGCGATGCAATTTCTGTATTTCATGGTCAATGTGAAGGTCCAAGGGATACAGAAACCCTGCAATGGTGCATCGCAATCTGATACTGGTCTCCCAGGAGCCGCTCAAAGCGCAAACTCTTAGATGATTAACACTTCTTGTACTAAAGTCGGCAGTCCCTTTTGTATTCAATCCCGATGCAATTTCTGAGTTTCATGGTCAATGTGAAGGTCCAAGTGATACAGTAAACCTGCACTGGTGTATTGGAATCTAGTACTGGTCCCCCAGGAGCCGCTCAAAGCACAAACCCGTCGAAGATTCACTCTTCTTGTACTTAAATCGGCATTGTCCCTTTTGTATTCAATATCGATGCAATTTCTGTGTTCCATGGGCAATGTGAAGGTCCAAGGGATACAGTAAACCAGCACCGGTGCATCGGAATCTAGTACTGGTTTCTCTGGAGCTGCTCAACAAACAACCGCTTAGGAAATTCACTCTTGTTTTACGTAAGTCGGCATTGTCCCGTTTGTCTTCAATCTCGATGCAATTTCTGTGTTTCATGGTCAATGTGAACGTCGAAGAGATACAGTAAACCTGCACTGGTGCATCGGAATCTAATACTGGTCCCCAAGGAGCCGCTCAAAAGACTTACTCTTAGAAGATTCACTCTTCTTGTACTTAAGTCGACATTGTATCTTTTGTATTGGTCCCCATGCGTTTTTGGTGTTTCATGGTCAATGTGAAGGGCAAGGGATACAGTAAACCTGCACTGTTGCATCGGAATCTAATACTTGTCTGCCAGTACCCGCTCAAAGCACAAACTCTTAGGAGACTCACTCTTCTTGTACTCATGCCGGTATTGTGCCTTTTTAATTCAATCCCGATGCGATTTCTGTGTTTCATGGTCAATGTGAATGTCCAAGGGATACAAAAAACCTGCAATGGTTCATCGGAATCTAATATTGGTCTCCCATGGGCCGCTGAAAGCACAAGCTCTTAAAAGATTCACTCTTCTTGTACGTAAGTCGGCATTGTGCATTTTGTATTCAATTCCGATGCAATTTCTACTTTTCATGGTCAATGTGAAGGTCCAAGACATACTGTAAACCTGCACTGGTGCATCGGAATCTAATACTGGTCTCCCAGGAGCCGCTCAAAGCACAAACTCTTAGATGATAAACTCTTCTTGTACTAAAGTCGGCAGTCCCTTTTGTATTCAATCTCGATGCAATTTCTGAGTTTCATGGTCAATGTGAAGGTCCAAGTGATACAGTAAACCTGCACTGTTGCATCGGAATCTAATACTTGTCTGCCAGGAGCCTCTCAAAGCACAAACTCTTAGAAGATTCATTCTGGTTGTACTCAAGTCGGCATTGTGCGCTTTGTATTCGATCCCGAAGCGATTTCTGTGTTTCATGTTCAATGTGAAAGTTCAAGGGATACAATAAAAATGCACTGGTTCATCGGAATCTAAAACCGGTCTCCCAGGAGCAGCTCAAACCACATACTCTTAGAAAATTCTCTCATCTTGTACTTATGTCGGCATTGTACATTTTGTATTCAATCTCGATGAATTTTCTGTGTTTCATGCTCAATGTGAAGGTCCATGGAATACAGTAAACCTGCACTGGTGCATCGGAATCTAATACTGGTCTCCCAGGAGCCGCTCAAACACAAACTCTTAGAAGATTAACTCTTCTTGTACTTAAGTCGGCATTGTCTCTCTTGTGTCCAATCCCGAGCAATTTCTGTGTTTCATGGTCAATGTGTAGGTCCAAGGGATACAGTAAACCAGCACTGGTGCATCGGAATCTAATACTGGTCTCCCTGGAGCTGCTCAACCCACAACCTCTTAGAAAATTCAGTCTTCTTGTACTTAAGTCGGCATTGTCCCGATTGTATTCAATCGCGATGCAATCTCTGTGTTTCATGGTCAATGTGAAGGTCGAAGGGATACAGTAAACCTGCCCTGGTTCATCGGAATCTAATACTGGTGTCCCAGGAGCCGCTCAAAGCAAAAACTCTTAGAAGACTCACTCTTCTTGTTCTTAGGTCGGCATTGTCTCGTTTGTATTCAATCTCGATGCAATTTCTGTGTTTCTTGGTCAATGTGAAGGTCGAAGGGATACAGTAAACCTGCGCTGGTGCACCGGAATCTAATACTGGTCTCCCGGGAGCCGCTCAAATCACAATTCATTAGAAGATTCACTCTTCTTGTAGTTAAGTCGAAATTGTATCTTTTGTAGTGGACCCCATGCAATTTCTGTGTTTCATGGTCAATGTGAAGGTCCAAGGCATACAGTAAACCTGTACTGGTGCATCTGAATCTTATACTGGCCTCCCAGGAGCCGGTCAAAGCAGAAACTCTTAGAAGATTCACTCTTCTGGTACTCAAATCGGCATTGTGCCTTTTGTATTCAATCCCGTTGCGATTTCAGTGTTTCATGGTCAATGTGAAGGTCCAAAGGATACAATAAACCGGCAATGGTTCATCGGAATCTAATACTGGTCTCCCAGGAGCAGCTCAAACCACAAACTCTTAGAAAATTCTCTCAACGTGTACTTATGTCGGCGTTGTCCATTTTGTATTCAATTCCGATGAAATTTCTGTGTTTCATGGTCAATGTGAAGGTCCAAGGGATACAGTAAACCTGTAATGGTGCATCGGAATCTAATACTGGTCTCCCAGGAGTCTCTCAAAGCACAAACTCTTACGAGATTCACTCTTCTTGTACTCAAGTCGGCATTTTGCTTTATGTATTCAATCCCGATGCAATTTCTGTGTTTCATGCTCAATGTGAATGGCCAAGGGATACAGTTAACCTGCACAGGTGCATCGGAATCTAATACTGGTCTCCCATGAGTTGCTCAAAGCACAAACTCTTAGAAGACTCACTCTTTTTGTTCTTAAGTCGGCATTGTCCCTTTTGTATTCAATACCGATCCGATTTCTGTATTTCTTGGTCAATGTGAAGGTCAAAGGGATACAGTAAACCTGCACTGGTGCATCGGAATTTGATACTGGTTTCTCTGGAGCCGCTCAAAGCACTACCTCTTACAAATTTCACTCTTCTTGTACTTGAGTCAGCTTTGTACCTTATGTATTCCATCCTGATGCAATTTATGTGTTTCATTGTCGATGTGAAAGTCCGAGGGATACGGTAAACCTGCACTGGTGCACCGGAATCTAATACTGGTCTCCAAAGAGCCGCTCAAAGCACAAACTCTGAGAAAATTCATTCTTCTTGCACTTAAGTTGGCATTGTGCAGTTTGTATTTAATCCCGATGCAATTTCTGTGTTTCATGGTCAATGTGAAGGTCCAAGGGATACAGAAAACCTGCACTGTAGCACCGGAATCTAATACTGGTCTACCAGGATACGTTCAAACCACAAACCCTTCGAAGATTCACTCTTCTTGTACCTTTGTCGTTATTGTCCTTTTGTATTCAATCCCGATGCAATTTCAGTGTTTCATGGGCAATGTGAAGGTCCAAGTGATAGAGTAAAGCTGCACTGGTGCATCGGAATCTAATACTGGTCTCCCAGGACTCGCGCAAAGCACAAACCCGTCGAGGATTCACTCTTCTTGTACTTAAGTCGGTATTGTCCCTTTTGTATTCAATCCCGATGCGATTTCAGTGTTTCATGGGCAATGTGAAGGTCGAAGGGATACAGTAATCCGTCGCTGGTGCATCGGAATCTAATACTGGTCTCCCAGGAAACGCTCGAAGCACAAACTCTTAGAAGATTTACTCTTGGTGTACTTAAGTCCGCATTGTTCCCTTCGTACTCAATCCCGATTCGATTTCTGTGTTTCTTGGTCAACATGGAGATCCAAGGGATACAGTAAACCTGCACTGGTGCATCGGAATCTAATAGTGGTCTCCCAGGAGACGCTCAGAGCAGAAACTCTTAGAAGATTCACTCTGGTTGTACTTAAGTCGGCATTTTGCCTTATGTATTCATACCCGATGCAATTTCTGTGTTTCATGCTCAATGTGAATGGCCAAGGGATACAGTAAACCTGCACAGGTGGATCGGAATCTAATACTGGTCTCCCATGAGTTGCTCAAAGCACAAACTCTTAGAAGACTCACTCTTCTTGTCCTTAAGTCGGCATTGTCCCTTTTGTATTCAATACCGTTCCGATTTCTGTATTTCTTGGTCAATGTGAAGGTCAAAGGGATACAGAAAACCTGCACTGATGCATCGGAATTTAATACTGTTCTCCGAGGAGCCGCTCAAAGCACAAACTCTTAGAAAATTCAATTATCTTGCACTTAAGTTGGCATTGTGCATTTTGTATTTAATCCCGATGAAATTTCTGTGTTTCATGGTCAATATGAAGGTCCAAGGGATACAGTATACCTTCACTGGTACATCGGAATCTAATACTGGTCTCGCACAAGCTGCTCAAAGGAAAAACCTTTAGAACATTCACTCTTCTTGTACTTATGTCGTAATTGTCCCTTTTGTATTTAATCCCGATGCAATTTCTGTGTTTCATGGTCCATGTGAAGTTCCAAGGGATACAGTACACCTACACTGGAGCATTGGAATCTACCACTGGTCTCCCACGAGCCGTTCAAACCACAAACTCATAGAAAATTCACTCTTTTGTACTTATGTCGGCATTTTCCCTTATGTTTTCAATCCTGATGCAATTTCTGTGTTTGATGGTCAATATGAAGGTCCAAGCGATAGAGTACACCTGCACTGGTGCAATGGAATCTAATACTGTTCTCCCAGGGGCCGCTCTAACCACAAACTCTTAGAAGATTCACTCTTCTTGTACTTAAGTCGGCAATGTGCCTTATGTATTAATCCCGATGCAATTTCTGTGTTTCATGGTCAATGTGAAGGGCCAAGGAATAAAGTAAACCTGCACTGGTGCATCGGAATCTAATACTGGTCTCCCATGAGCCGCTCAAAAGCACAAACTCTTAGAAGACTCACTCTTCATGTTCTTAAGTCGGCATTCTCCCATTTGTATTCAATCCCGAAGCGATTTCTGTGTTTCGTGGTCAATGTGAAGGTTAAAGGGATACAGTAAACCTTCACTGGTCCAACGGAATTTAATACTGGCCTCCGAGGAGCCGCTCAAAGCACAAACTCTTAGAAAATGCACTCATCTTGCACTTAAGTTGGCATTGTGCATTTTGTATTCAATCCCGATGCAATTTCTGTGTTTTATGGTCATTTTGAAGGTCCAAGGGATACAGTAAACCTGCACTGTTACATCGGTATCTAATACTGGTCTCCCAGGAGCCGCACAAAGCACAAAGCCAAAGAAGATTCACACTTCGTGTACTTATGTCGTTATTGTCCCTAATGTATTCAGTCCCGACCCAATATCTGTGTTTCATGGTCAATCTGAAGGTCCAAGGGATACAGTGAACCTGCACCGGTGCATCGGAATCTAATACTGGTCTCCCAGGACCCGCTCAAAGCACAAACTCTTACAAGATTCACTCTTCTTATACTTAAGTGGACTTTGTGCCTTTTGTTTTCAATCCCGATCCAATTTCTGTGATTTATGGTCCATGTGAAGGTCCAAGGGATACAATAAACCAGCATAGGTGCATCGGAATCTAATACTGGTCTCCCAGGAGCCGCTCAAAGCACAATTTCTTAGAAGATTCACTCTTCTTGTAATTAAGTCGGCAGTGTCCCTTTTGTATTCAATCCCGATGCAATTTCTGTGTTTCATGGTCATTGTCAACGTCCGAGGGATACAGTAAACCTGCACAGGTGCATCGGAATCTAATACTGGTATCCCAGGAGCCGTTCAAAGCACAAACTCTGAAGAGATTCACTCTTCTTGTACTTAAGTTGGCATTGTCCCTTTTTTCTCAATCTCGACGCAATATCTGTGTTTCATGGCCAATGTGAAGGACCAAGGGATACAGTAAACCTGCACTGGTGCATCGGAACCTAATACTGGTCTCCCAAGAGTCGCTGAAAGCACAAATCATTGGAAGATTCACTCTTCTTGTACTTATGTCGTTATTGTCCCTTTTGTATTCAATCCCGATGCAATTTCTGTGTTTCATGAGCAATGTGAAGGTCGAAGGGTTACAATAAACCTGCACCTGTGCATCGGAAACTAATATTGGTCTCCGAGGAAGCGCTCTACGCACAAACTCTTAGATGATTAACTCTTCTTGTACCTAAGTCGGCGGTCCCTTTTGTATTCAATCCCGATGCAATATCTGTGTTTCATGGTCAATGTGAAGGTCCTAGGGATACAGTTAACCTGCACTGGTGCATCGGATTCTAATACTGGTCTCGCAGGAGCCGGTCAAAGCACAAACTCTTAGAAGATTCACTCTTCTTGTACTTAAGTCGACATTGTCTCTTTTGTATTCAATCCGGATGTAAATTCTGTTTTTCATGGTCAATGTGAAGGTCAAAGGGATACAGATAATCAGCACTGGTGCATCGGAATCTAATACTGGTCACCCAGGAACCACTCAAAGCACAAACTCTTAGAAGATTCACTCTTCTTGTACTTAAGTCGGCATTGTGCATCTTGTGGTCAATCCCAATCCAATTTCTGCGTTTCATGGTCAGTGTGAAGGTCAAAGGGATACAGTATGCCTGCACTGGTGCATCGGAATCTAATACTGGTCTCCCATGAGTCGCTAAATGCACAAACTCTTAGAAAAATTAACTCTTCTTGTTCTTATGTCGGCATTGTCCTTTTTGTGTTCAATCCTGATGCGATTTCTGTGTTTCTTGGACAATGTGAAGGTCAAAGGGATACAGTAAACCTGCACTGGTGCATCGGAATTTAATCCTGGTCTCCCAGGAGCCGCTCAAAGCACAATCTCTTACCAAATTCACTCTTCTTGTACTTAAGTCGGCATTGTCCCTTTTGTATTCAATCCCGATGCAATTTCTGTGTGTCATGGTCAATGTGAAGGTCCAAGGGATACAGTAAACCTGCACTGGTGCATCGGAATCTGCCACTGGTCTCCCAGGAGCCGCTCAAAGCACAAACTCTTACCAAATTCACTCTTCTTGTACTTAAGTCGGCATTGTCCCTTTTGTATTCAATCCCGATGCAGTTTCTGTGTTTGATGGTCAATGTGAAGGTCCAACCGATAGAGAAGACCTGCACTGGTGCAATGGATCTAATACTGGTCTCCCAGGAGCCGCTCTAATTACAGACTATTAGAAGATTCACTCTTCTTGTTCTTAAGTTGGCTAAGTGCCTTATGTAATAATCCTGATGCAATTTCTGTGTTTCATGGTCAATGTGAAGGGCCAAGGAATAAAGTAAACCTGGACTGGTGCATCGGAATGTAATACTGGTCTCCCATTAGCCGCTCAAAAGAACAAACTCTTAGAAGACTAACTCTTCTTGTTCTTAAGTCGGCATTCTCCCATTTGTATTCAATCCCGAAGCGATTTCTGTGTTTGTTGGTCAATGTGAAGGTCAAAGGGATACAGTAAACCTTCACTGGTGAAACGGAATTTAATACTGGTCTCCGAGGAGCCGCTCATAGGACAAACTCTTAGAAAATTCACTCTTCTTGTTCTTATGTCGGCATTGTCCTTTTTGTATTCAATCCTGATGCGATTTCTGCGTTTCATGGTCAGTGTGAAGGGCCAAGAGATACAGTAAACCTGCACTTCTGCATCGGAATCTAATACTGGTCTCCCAAGTGCCGCTCAAAGCACAAACACTTAGATGATTAACTCTTCTTGTACTTAAGTCGGCAGTTTCTTTTGTATTCAATCCCGATGCAATTTCTGTGTTGCATGGTCAATCTGAAGGTCCAAGGGATACAGTAAACCTGCACTGGTGCATCGGAATCTAATACTGGTCTCCCTGGACCCGCTCAAAGCACAAACTCTAACAAGATTCACTCTTCTCATACTTATGTGGATATTATGCCTTTTGTTTTCAATCCCGATGTAATTTCTGTGTTTGATGGTCCATGTGAAGGTCCAAGGGATACAATAAACCAGAACAGCTGCATCGGAATCTAATACTGGTCTCCCAGGAGCCGCTCAAAGCACAATTTCTTAGGAGATTCACTCTTCTTGTAATTAAGTCGGCATTGTCCCTTTTGTACTCAATTTCGATTCGGTATCTGTGTTTCATGGTCAATTTGAGGGTCCAAGGTATAGAATAAACCTGCACTGGTGCATGGGAATCTAATACTGGTCTCCCAGGAGCCGCACAAAGAACAATATCTTAGATGATTGACTCTCCTTGTACTTAAGACGGCATTGTGCATCTTGTGTTCAATCCCGATGCAATTTCTGTGTTTCATGGTCAATGTGAAGGGCCAAGGGATAAAGAAAACCTGCACTGGTGCAACGGAATCTAATACTGGTCTCCCATGAGCCACTCAAATCACAAACTCTTAGAAAACTAACCTTTCTTGTCCTTAAGTCGGCATTGTCCGTTTTGTATTCAATCCCGATGCGATTTCTGTGTCACTTGGCGAATGTGAAGGTCAAAGGGATACAGTAAACCTTCACTGGTGCATCGGAATGTAATACTGGTCTCCCAGGAGCCGCTCAAATCACAAATTCTTACAAATTTCACTCTTCTTCTATTTGAGTCGGCATTGTCCCTTATGTATTCCATCCCGATGCAATTTCTGTGTTTCATGGTCAATGTGAAGGTCCAAGGGATACGATAAACCTGCTTTGGTGCATCGGAATCTAATACTGGTCTCGGAGGAGACGCTGAAAGCACAAACTCTTAGAAAATTCACTTTACTTGCACCTAAGATGGCATTGTGCATTTTGTATTCAATCGCGATGCAATTTCTGTGTTTCATGGTCAATGTGAAGGTCCAAGGGGTACAGTTAACCTGCACTGGTACATCGGAATCTATTACTGGTCTCCCTGGAGCCGCTCAAAGCACAAACACTTAGAAGATTCACTCGTCTTGTACTTATGTCGTTATTGTCCCTTTTGTATTCAATCCCGATGCAATTTCTGTGTTTCATGGTCAATGTGAAGGTCCAAGGGATACAGTAAACCTGCACAGGTGCATCGGAATATAATACTGGACACCCAGGAGCCGCTCAAATCTCAAACTCTTAGAATATTCACTCTTCTTGTACTTAAGTCGGCATTGTCCCTTTTGTATTCAATCCCGATGCAATTTCTGCGTTTAATGGTAAATGTGAAGGTCCGAGGGATACAGTACACCTTCACTGGAGCATCGGAAACTAACACTGGTCTCCCAGGAGCCGCTCAAAGCACAAACTCTTAGATGATTAACTCTTCTTGAACTTAAGTCGGTACAACCTTTTGTATTCAATCCAGATGCAATTCCTGTGTTTCATGGTCAATGTGAAGGTCCAAGGGATACAGTAAACCCGCACTGGTGCACCGGAATCTAATACTGGTCTCCCAGGACCCGCCCAAAGCACAAACTCTTACAACACTCACTCTTCTTGTACTTAAGTCGGCATTGTGCCTTTTGTTCTCAATCCCGATGCAATTTCTGTATTGATGGCCAATGTGAAGGTCCAAGGGATACAATAAACCAGCACAGGGGCATCGGAATCTAATACAGGTCTCCCAGGAGCCGCTCAAAGCACAATTTCTTAGAAGATTCATTCTTCTTGTAATTAAGTCGGCATTGTCCCTCTTGTATTCAATCCCGATGCAATTTCTGTGTTTCATAGTCAATGTGAAGATCCAAATGATACAATAAACCTGCACTGGTGCATCAGAATCTTATACTGGTCTCCCATGATCCACTCAAAGCACAAACTCTTAGAAGACTCACTCTTCTTGTCTTTAAGTCGGCATTGTCTCTTTTGTATCCAATCCCGATGCTATTTCTGTGTTTCTTGGTCAATGTGAAGGTCAAAGGGATACAGTAAACCTTCACTGGCGCATCGGAATTTGATACTGGTCTCCCAGGAACCGCTCAAAGCACAAACTCTTATAAAATTCACTCTTCTTCTACTTGAGTCGGCATTGTCCCTTATGTATTCCATCCCGAATCAGTTTCTGTGCTTCATGGTCAATGTGAAGGTCCAAGGGGATACAGTAAACTTGCACTGGTACATCGGAATCTAATACTGGTCTCTCAGGAGCCGCTCAAAGCACAAACCCTTAGAAGATTCACACTTCATGTACTTATGTCGTTATTGTCCGTTTTGTGTTCAATCCCGATGCAATTTCTGTGTTTCATGGTCAATGTGAAAGTCCAAGGGATAGAGTAAACCTGCACAGGTGCATCGGAATATGATACTGGACACCCAGGAGGCGCTCAAATCTCAAACTCTTAGAAGATTCACTCTCCTTGTACTTAAGTCGGCATTGTCCCTTTTGTATTCACTCCCGATGCAATTTCTGTGTTTCATGCTCAATGTGAAGGTCGAAGGGATACAGTAAACCTGCACCGGTGCATCGGAATCTAATACTGGTCTCCGAGGAGGCGTTCAAAGCACAAACTCTTAGATGATTAACTCTTCTTGTAGTTAAGTCGGCAGTCCCTTTTGTATTCAATCTCGATGCAATTTTTGGGTTTGATGGTCAATGTGAAGGTCCAAGTGATACAGTAAACCTGTATTGGTGCATCGGAATCTACCACTGGCCTCCCACTAGCCGCTCAAACCACAAACGCTTAGAAAATTAACTCTTATTGTACTTAAGTCGGCATTGTTCCTTTTGTATTCAATCCCAATGCAATTTCTGTGTCTCACGGTCACTGTGAAAGTCCAAGGGATACAGTAATCCTGCACTGGTGCATCGGTTTCAAATACTGGTCTGCCAGGAGCCGTTCAAAGCACAATCTCTTATAAGATTCACCCTTCTTGTACTTTAGTCGGCATTGTCCCTTTTGTATTCACTCCCGATGCAATTTCTGTGTTTCATGGTCAATGTGATGGTCCAAGGGATACAGTAAACCTGTACTGGCGCATCGGAATCTACCACTGGTCTCCGAGGAGCCGCTCAAACCACAAACACTTAGAAAAATCACTCTCATTGTACTTATGTCGGCATTGTCCCTTTTGTATTCAAACCCGATGCGATTTCAGTGTTTCTTGGTCAATGTGAAGGTCAAAGGGATGCAGTAAACCTTCACTGGTGCATCGGAACTTAATACTGGTCTCCGAGGAGCCGCTCAGAGCACAAACTCTTAGAAAATTCAATTATCTTGCACTTAAGTTGGCATTGTGCATTTTGTATTTAATCCCGATGAAATTTCGGTGTTTCATGGTCAATATGAAGGTCCAAGCGCAAGAGTAAACCTGCACAGGTGCATCGGAATCTAATACTGGTATCCCAGGAGCCGCTCAAAGCACAAACTCTGAAGAGATTCACTTTTCTTGTACTTAAGTTGGCATTGTCCCTTTTTTCTCAATCTCGACGCAATATCTGTGTTTCATGGCCAATGTGAAGGACCAAGGGATACAGTAAACCTGCACTGGTGCATCGGAACCTAATACTGGTCTCCCAAGAGTCGCTGAAAGCACAAATCCTTGTAAGATTCACTTTTCTTGTACTTAAGTCGGCGGTCCCTTTTGTATTCAATCCCGATGCAATATCTCTGTGTCATGGTCAATGTGAAGGTCCAAGGGATACAGTTAACCTGCACTGGTGCATCGGATTTTAATACTGGTATCGCAGGAGCCGGTCAAATGAGAAACTCTTAGAAGATTCACTCTTCTTGTACTTAAGTCGACATTGTCCCTTTTGTATTCAATCCGGATGTAAATTCTGTTTTTCAGGGTCAATGTGAAGGTCAAAGGGATACAGATAATCAGCACTGGTGCATCGGAATCTAATACTGGTCACCCAGGAACCGCTCAAAGCACAAACTCTTAGAAGATTCACTCTTCTTGTACTTAAGTCGGCATTGTGCATTTTGTGGTCAATCCCGATTCAAATTACTGCGTTTCATGGTCAGTGTGAAGGTCAAAGGGATACAGTAAGCCTGCACTGGTGCATCGGAATCTAATACTGGTCTCCCATGAGTCGCTAAATGCACAAACTCTTAGAAAATTCACTCTTCTTGTTCTTATGTCGGCATTGTCCTTTTTGTGTTCAATCCTGATGCGATTTCTGTGTTTCTTGGACAATGTGAAGGTCAAAGGGATACAGTAAACCTGCACTGGTGCATCGGAATTTAATACTGGTCTCCCAGGAGCCGCTCAAAACACAAACTCTTAGAAAATTCACTCTTTTGTACTTATGTCGGCAATTTTCATGATGTATTCAATCCCGATGCAATTTCTGTGTTTGATGGTCAATGTGAAGGTCCAAGCGATAGAGTAGACCTGCACTGGTGCAATGGATCTAATACTGGTCTCCCAGGAGCCGCTCTAATTACAGACTATTAGAAGATTCACTCTTCTTGTTCTTAAGTCGGCAAAGTGCCTTATGTAATAATCCTGATGCAATTTCTGTGTTTCATGGTTAATGTGAAGGGCCAAGGAATAAAGTAAACCTGGACTGGCGCATCGGAATGTAATACTGGTCTCCCATGAGCCGCTCAAAAGAACAAACTCTTAGAAGACTCACTCTTCTTGTTCTTAAGTCGGCATTCTCCCATTTGTATTCAATCCCGAAGCGATTTCTGTGTTTCTTGGTCAATGTGAAGGTCAAAGGGATACAGTAAACCTTCACTGGTGCAACGGAATTTAATACTGGTCTCCGAGGAGCCGCTCATAAGACAAACTCTTAGAAAATTCACTCTTCTTGTTCTTATGTCGGCATTGTCCATTTTGTATTCAATCCTGATGCGATTTCTGCGTTTCATGGTCAGTGTGAGGGGCCAAGAGATACAGTAAACCTGCACTTCTGCATCGGAATCTAATACTGGTCTCCCAAGAGCCGCTCAAAGCACAAACTCTTAGATGATTAACTCTTCTTGTACTTAAATGGGCTTTCCCTTTTGTATTCAATCCCTATGTAATTTCTGTGTTTTATGGTCAATGTGAAGGTCCAAGGGATACAGTAAACCTGCACTGGTGCATCGGAATCTAATACTGGTCTCCCATGAGTCGCTCTATGCACAAATTCATAGAAAATTGACTCTTCTTGTTCTTATGTCGGCATTGTCCTTTTTGTGTTCAATCCTGATGCGATTTCTGTGTTTCTTGGTCAATGTGAAGGTCAAAGGGATACAGTAAACCTGCACTGGTGCATCGGAATTTAATACTGGTCTCCCAGGAGCCGCTCAAATCACAAACTCTTAGAAAATTCACTCTTTTGTACTTATGTCGGCATTTTCCCTTATGTATTCAATCCCGATGCAATTTCTGTGTTTGATGGTCAATGTGAAGGTCCAAGCGATAGAGTAAACCTGCACTGGTGCAATGGATCTAATACTGGTCCCCCAGGAGCCGGTCTAACCACAAACTCTTAGAAGATTCACTCTTCTTGTACTTAAGTCGGCAAAGTGCCTTATGTATTAATCCCGATGCAATTTCTGTCTTTCATGGTCAATGTGAAGGGCCAAGGAATAAAGTAAACCTGCACTGGTGCATCGGAATGTAATACTGGTCTCCCAGGAGCCGCTCAAATCACAAACTCTTAGAAGATTCACTCTTCTTGTACCTAAGTCACATTGTCTCTTTTGTATTCAATCCCGATGTAATTTCTGTGTTTCATGGTCAACGTGAATGGTGCAAGGGATACAGATAATCAGCATTGGTGCATCGGAATCTAATACTGATCACCCAGGAGCCGCTCAAAGCACAAACTCTTAGAAGATTCACTCTTCTTGTACTTAAGTCGGCACTGTGCATTTTGCGTTCAATCCAGATGCAATTTCTGCGTTTCATGGTCAATTTGAAGGCCAAGGGATACAGTAAACCTGCATTGGTGCATCGGAATCTAATACTGGTCTCCCAAGAGCCGCTCCAAGCACAAACTCTTAGATGATTAACTATTCTTGTACTTAAATGGGCACTCCCTTTTGTATTCAATCCCGATGCAATTTCTGTGTTTCATGGTCAATGTGAGGGGCCAAGGGATACAGTAAACCTGCACTGGTGCATCGGAATCTAATACTGGTCTCCCATGAGTTGTTCAAAGCACAAAGTCTTAGAAGACCCACTCTTCTTGTTCTTAAGTCGGCATTGTCCTTTTTGTATTTAATGCCGATGAAATTTCTGTGTTACATGGTCAATGTGAAGGTCAAAGGGATACAGTAAACCTGCACTGGTGCATCGGAATTAAATACTGGTCTCCCAGGAGCCGCTCAAAGAACAAACTCTTACAAAATTCACTCTACATGTACTTGAGTTGGCATTGTCCCTTATGTATTCCATCCCGATTCAATTTCTGTGATTCATGGTCAATGTAAAGGTCCAAGGGATACGGTAAACCTGCACTGGTGCATCGGAATCTAATAATGGTCTCCGAGGAGACGCTCAAAGCACAAACTGTTAGAGAATTCACTCTTCTTGCACTTAAGTTGTCATTGTGCAATTTGTATTATATCCCGATGCAATTTCTGTGTTTCGTGGTCAATGTGAAGGTCGAAGGGATACAGTAAACCTGCACTGATACATCGGATTCTAATACTGGTCTCCCAAGAGTCGCACAAAGCACAAATCCTTAGAAGATTCACTCTTCTTGTACTTATGTCGTTATTGTCCCTTTTGTATTCAATCCCGATGCAATTTCTGTGTTTCATGGTCAATGTGAAGGTCGAAAGGTTACAATAAACCTGCACTTGTGCATTGGAATCTAATATTGGTCTCCGAGGATGCGCTCAACGCACAAACTCTTAGATGATTAACTCTTCTTGTACTTAAGTCGGCGGTCCCTTTTGTATTCAATCCCGATGCAATTTCTGTGTTTCGTTGTCAATGTGAGTGGCCAAGGGATACAGTAAACCTGCACTGGTGCATCGGAATCTAATACTGGTCTCCCAAGAGCCGCTCAAAGCACAATCTCTTATATGATTTACTCTTCTTGTACTTAAATGGGCTTTCCCTTTCGTATTCAATCCCGATGCAATTTCTGTGTTTTATGGTCAATGTGAAGGTCCAAGGGATACAGTAAACCTGCACTGGTGCATCGGAATCTAATACTGTCCTCCCAGGAGCCGCTGAAAGCACAAACCCTTCGAAGATTAACTCTTCTTGTACTTAAGTTGGCATTGTGTCTCTTATATTCAATCCCCAGCAATTTCTGTGTTTAAGGTCAATGTGAAGGTCCAAGGGATACAGTAAACCTGCAAAGGTGCATCGGAATCTAATACTGGACACCCAGGAAACGCTCAAAGTTCAGACTCCGGAAGATTCACTCTTCTTGTACTTCAGTTGGCATTGTCTCTTATGTATTCCATCCCGATTCAATTTTTGTGTTTCATGGTCAATGTGAAGGTCCAAGCGATACATTAAACCTGCACTGCTGCATCGGAATCAAACACTGGTCTCCGAGGAGCCGCTCAAAGCACAAACTCTTATAAAATTCACTCCTCTTGTACTTAAGCCCTCATTGTGTATTTTGTATTCAATCCCGATGCTATTTCTGCGTTTCATGGCCAAATTGAATGTCCAAGGGATACAGTAAACCTGCACTGGTGTATCGGAATGTACTACTGGTCTCCCAGGAGCTGCTCAGCCCACAAACTCTTAGAAAATTCATTCTTCTTTTACTTTAGTCGGAATTGTCAGTACTGTATACAGTTTCGATGCAATTTCTGTGTTTCCTGGTTATGTGAAGGTCCAAGGGATTCAGTAAACCCGACTGCTGCATCAGTATCTAACACTGTTCTCCCAGGAGCCGCTGAAAGTACAAACTCTTAGAAGATTCGCTCTTCTGGTACTTAAGTCTGCATTGTCCCTCTTGTATTCAATCCCGATGTAATTTCTGTGTTTCAGGGTCAATGTGAAGGTCCAAGGGATACAGTAAACCTGCACTTTTGCA
Source organism: Schistocerca serialis cubense (assembly GCF_023864345.2). Taxonomy (NCBI): domain Eukaryota; kingdom Metazoa; phylum Arthropoda; class Insecta; order Orthoptera; family Acrididae; genus Schistocerca; species Schistocerca serialis. Next base: position 6,075,316 of record NW_026047592.1, on the reverse strand, counting down.
TCGGAATGTAAAACTGGCCTCCCAGGAGCTGCTCAAAACACAAACTCTTAGAAGAATCACTCTTCTTGTACTTAAGTTGGCATTGTTCCTTTTGTATTCAATGCCGATGCAATGTCTGTGTTTCATGGGCAATGTGAAGGTCCAAGGGATACAGTAAACCAGCACTGGTGCATCGGAATCTAAAACTGGTCTCGCTGGAGCTGCTCAACAAACAACCTCTTGGAAAATTCACTCTTCATGTACTTAAGTCGGCATTGTCCCGTTTGTATTCAATCTCGATGCAATTTCTGGCTTTCATGGTCAATGTGAACGTCGAAGGGATACAGTTAACCTGCGCTGGTGCATCGGAATCTGATACTGGTCTCCCAGGAGCCGCTCAAAACACAAACTCTTAGAAGATTCACTGTTCTCTGTACTCAAGCAGCAATGTGCGTTTTTATTCAATCCTGATGCGATTTCTGTGTTTCATGGTCAATGTGAAGGTCCAAGGGATACAATAAACCTGCAGTGGTTTATCGGATTCTAATACTGGTCTCCCAGATGCAGCTCAAACCACAAACCCTTAGAAAATTCCCTCATCTTGTACTTATGTCGGCATTCTCCATTTTGTATTCAATCACGATGTAATATCTGTGTTTCATGGTCAATGTGAAGGTCCAAGGGATATAGTAAACCTGCACTGGTGCATCGGAATCTAATACTGGTCTCCCAGGAGCCGCTCAAATCACAAACACTTAAATGATTAACTCAACTTGTACTTATGTCGGCATTCTCCATTTTGTATTCAATCCCGGTGCAATATCTGTGTTTCATGGTCAATGTGAAGGGCCAAGGGATACTGTAAACCTGTACTGGTGCATCGGAATCTAATACTGGTCTCCCAGGAGTCGCTCAAAGCACAAACTCTTAGAAGATTCACTCTTCTTGTACTCAAGCCGGCATTGTGCCTTTTTTATTCAATCCCGATGCGATTTCTGTGTTTCATGGTCAATGTGAAGGTCCAAGGGATGCAATAAGCCTGCACTGCTTCATCGGAATCTAATACTGATCTCCCAGGAGCACCTCAAACCACAAACTCTTAGAAAATTCCCTCATCTTGTACTTACGTCGGCATTGTCCATTTTGTATGCAATCCCGATGAAATTTCTGTGTTTCATGGTCAATGTGAAGGTCCAAGGGATACAGTAAACCAGCACTGGTGCATTGGAATCTAATACTGGTCTACCAGGAGCCGCTCAACGCTCAAACCCTTAGAGGATTCACTCTTCTTTTACTCAAGCCGGCATTGTTCCTTCAGTATTTAATCCCGATGCGATTTCTGTGTTTCATGGTCAATGTGAAAGTCCAAGGGATACAGTTAACCTGCACTAATCCATCGGAATCTAATACTGGCCTCCCAGGAGCCGCCGAAAGCACGAACCCTTCGAAGATTCACTCTTCTTGTACTTAAGTTGGCATTGTCCCTCTTGCATTCAATCCCGATATAATTTCTGTGTTTCATGGTCAATGTGAAGGTCCAAGGGATACAGTAAACCTGCACTTTTCCATCGGAATCTAAAACTGGTCTCCCAGGAGCTGCTCAAAACACAAACTCTTAGATGAATCACTCTTCTTGTACTTAAGTCGGCATTGTCCCTTTTGTATTCAATCCCGATGCAATGTCTGTGTTTCATGGGCAATGTGAAGGTCCAAGGGATACAGTAAACCAGCACTGGTGCATCGGAATCTAATACTGGTCTCGCTGGGGCTGCTCAACAAACAACCTCTTAGAAAATTCACTCTTCTTGTACTTAAGTCGGCATTGTCCCGTTTGTATTCAATCTCGATGCAATTTCTGGCTTTCATGGTCAATGTGAAGGTCCAAGGGATACAGTAAACCTCCACTGGTGCATCGTAATCTAATACCGGACTCCCAGGAGCCGCTCAAATCACAAAGACTTAGATGATTAACTCTTCTTGTACTTAAGTTGGCAGTCCCTTTTGTAATCAATCCCGATGCAATATCTGTGTTTCATGGTCAATGTGAAGGGCCAAGGGATACAGTAAACCTGTACTGGTGCATCGGAATCTAATACTGGTCTCCCAGGAACCGCTCAAAGCACAAACTCTTAGAAGATTCACTCTTCTTGTACTCATGCCGGCATTGTGCCTTTTTTATTCAATCCCGATGCGATTTTTGTTTTTCATGGTCAATGTGAAGGTCCAAGGGATGCAATTAACATGCACTGCTTCATCGGAATCTAATACTGATCTTCCAGGAGCAGCTCAAACCACAAACTCTTAGAAAATTCTCTCATCCTGTACTTATGTCGGCATTGTACCTTTTGTATTCAATCTTGATGCAATTTCTATGTTTCATGATCAATGTGAAAGTCCAATGGCTACAGTAAACCTGCACTTGTGCATCAGAATCTAATACTGGTATCCCAGGAGCCGCTCAAAGCAAAAACCCTTAGAAGATTAACTCTTCTTGTACTTAAGCCGGCATTGTCCCTTTTGTATTCAGTTCCAATGCAATTTCTGTGTTTCATGGTCAATGTGAAGGTCTAAGGGATACAGTACACCTGCACTGGTGCATCGGCATCGAATACTGGTCTCCCAGGAGCCGCTAGAAGCACAAACTCTTAGAAGATAAACTCTTCTTGTATTTAAGTCGGCAGTCCCTTTTGTATTCAATCCCGATGCAATTTCTGAGTTTCATGGTCAATGTGAAGGTCCAAGGGATACAGTAAACCTGCACTGGTGCATCGGAATCTAATACTGGTTTTCCAGGAGCCGCTTAAAGGACAAACCAGGCGAAGATTCACTCTTCTTGTACTTAAGTCGGCATTGTCCCTGTTGTATCCAATCCCGAGCAATTTCTGTGTTTCATGGTCAATGTGTAGGTCCAAGGGATACAGTAAACCTGCACAGGTTCATCGTAATCTAATACTGGATACCCAGGAGCCGCTCAAATCTCAAACTCTTGAAAGATTCACTCTTCTTGTACTTCAGTCGGCATTGTCCCTTATGTATTCCATCCCGATGCAATTTCTGTGTTTCATGGTCAAATTGAAGTTCCAAGGGATACAGTAAACCTGCACTGGTGCATCGGAATCGAACACTGGTATCCGAGGAGCCGCTCAAAGCACAAACTCTTAAAAAATTCACTCTTCTTGTACTTTAGTCGGAATTGTCCATTTGTATACAATATCGGTGCAATTTCTGTGTTTCCTGGTCAATATGAAGGTCCAAGCGATAGAGTAAACCTGCACTGGTGCAACGGAATCTAATACTGGTCTCCCATGAGTCGCTCAAAGCACAAACTCTTAGAAGACTCACTCTTCTTGTTCTTAAGTCGACATTGTGCCTTATGCATTAATCACGATGCAATTTCTGTGTTTCATGGTCACTGTGAAGGGCCAAGTGATACAGTAAACCCGCACTGGTGCATCGGAATCTAATACTGGTCTCCCAGGAGCCGCTCAAAGCACCATCCATTAGAAGATTCACTCTTCTTGTACTTATGTCGTTATTGTGTCTTTTGTATTCAATCCCGATGCAATTTCTGTGTTTCATGGTCAATGTGAAGGTCCAAGGGATACAGTAAACCAGCACAGGTGCATCGGAAACTAATACATGACACCCAGGAGCACCTGAAAGCTCAAAATCTTAGAAGATTCAAACCTCTTGTACTTAAGTCGGCCTTTTCCGTTTTGTATTCAATCCCGATGCAATTTCTGTGTTTCATGGTCAATGTGAAGGTCGAAGGGATACAGTAAACCTGCACTGGTGCATCGGAATCTAATACTGGTCTCCCAGGAGCAGCTCAAACCGAAAAAAACTCCTAGAAAATTCACTCATCTTGTACTTATGACGGCATTGTCCACTTTTGTTCAATCCCGATGAATTTTCCGTGTTTCATGGTCAATGTGAAGGTACAAGGGATACAGTAAACCTGCACTTGTGCATCAGAATCTAATACTAGTCTCCCTGGAGACGCTAAAAGCACAAACTCTTAGAAGATTAACTCATCTTGTACTTAAGTCTGCATTGTCCCTTTTGTATTCAATCCCGATGCAATTTCTGTGTTTCATGGTCAATGTGAAGGTCGAAGAGATACAGTAAACCTGCACTGGTGCAATGGAATCTAATACTGGTCTCCCAGGAGCCGCTCAAAGCAGAAACTCTTAGAAGATTAACTCTTTTTGTACTTAAGTCGGCAGTCCCTTTTGTATTCAATCCCGTTGCAATTTCTGAGTCTCATGGTCAATGTGAAGGTCCAAGGGATTCAGTTAACCTGCACTGGTGCTTCGGAATCTAATACTGGCCTCCCAGGAGCCGCTGAAAGCACAAACCCTTCGAAGATTCACTCTTCTTGTACTTAAGTTGGCATTGTCCCTCTTGTATTCAATCCCCAGCAATTTCTGTGTTTCATGGTCAATGTGAAGGTCCAAGGGATACAGTAAACCTGCAAAGTTGCATCGGAATCTAATACTGAACACCCAGGAAACGCTCAAATTTCAGACTCTGCAAGATTCACTCTTCTTTAACTACAGTTGGCAATGTCACTTATGTATTCCATCCCGATGCAATTTTTGTGTTTCATGGTCAATGTGAAGGTCCAAGCGATACATTAAACCTGCACTGGTGCATCGGACTCAAACACTGGTCTCCGAGGAGCCGCTCAAAGCACAAACTCTTATAAAATTCACTCTTTTTGTTCTTAAGCCCTCATTGTGTATTTTGTATTCAATCCCGATGCTATTTCTGCGTTTCATGGTCAAATTGAAGGTCCAAGGGATACAGTAAACCTGCACTGGTGTATCGGAATGTACTACTGGTCTCCCAGGAGCTGCTCAGCCCACAAACTCGTAGAAAATTCATTCTTTTTGTACTTTAGTCGGAATTGTCAGTACTGTATACAGTTTCGATGCAATCTCTGTGTTTCCTGGTTATGTGAAGGTCCAAGGGATACAGTAAACCCGACTGGTGCATTAGTATCTAACACTGTTCTCCCACGGGCCGCTGAAAACACAAACTCTTAGAAGATTTGCCCATCTGGTACATAAGTCGTCATTGTCGCTCTTGTATTCAATACCGATGTAATTTCTGTGTTTCATGGTCAATGTGAAGGTCCAAGGGATACAGTAAACCTACACTTTTGAATCGCAATCTAAAACTGGTCTCCCAGGAGCTGCTCAAAACACAAACTCTTAGAAGAATCACTCTTCTTGTACTTAAGTCGGCATTGTCCCTTTTGTATTCAATCCCGATGCAATGTCTGTGTTTCATGGGCAATGTGAAGGTGCAAGGGATACAGTAAACCAGCACTGGTGCATCGGAATCTAATACTGGTCTCTCAGGAGCCGCTCATAGCACAAACCCTTAGGAGATTCACTCTTCTTGTACTCAAGCCGGCATTGTTGCTTCAGTATTCAATCCCGATGCGATTTCTGTGTTTCATGGTCAATGTGAATGGCCAAGGGATACAATAAACCTGCACTGGTTCATCGGAATCTAATACTGGTCTCCCAGATGCAGCTCAAACCACAAACCCTTAGAAAATTCCCTCATCTTGTAATTATGTCGGCATTCTCCATTTTGTATTCAATCACGATGTAATATCTGTCTTTCATGGTCAATGTGAAGGTCCAACGAATACAGTAAACCTGCACTGGGGCATTGGAATCAAATACTGGTCTCCCAGGAGACGCTAAAAGCAAAAACTCTTAGAAGATTCACTCTTCTTGTACTTACGTCGGCATTGTACCTTTTGTATTCAATCGTGATGCAATTTCTGTGTTTCATGATCAATGTGAAAGTCCAATGGCTACACTAAACCTGCACTTGTGCATCAGAATCTAATACTGGTCTCCCAGGAGCCGCTCAAAGCACAAACCTTTAGAAGATTAACTCTTCTTGTATTTAAGTCGGCAGTCCCTTTTGTATTCAATCCCGATGCAATTTCTGTGTTTCATGGTCAAATTGAAGTTCCAAGGGATACAGTAAACCTGCACTGGTGCATCGGAATCGAACACTGGTCTCCGAGGAGCCGCTCAAAGCACAAAGTCTTAGAAAATTCACTCTTCTTGCACTTAAGTTGGCATTGTGCATTTTGTATTAAATCCTGATGCAATTTCTGTGTTTCATGGTCAATGTGAAGGTCCAAGGAATACAGTAAACCTGCACTGGTACATCGGAATCCAATACTGGTCTCCCAGGAGCCACTCAAAGCACAATCCCTTAGAAGATTCACTCTTCTTGTACTTATGCCGTTATTGTGCCTTTTGTATTCAATCCCGATGCAATTTCTGTGTTTCATGGTCAATGTGAAGGTCCAAGTGATACAGTAAACCAGCACAGGTACATCGCAAACTAATACATGACACCCAGGAGCCGCTCAAAGCTCAAAATCTTAGAAGATTCAAACCTCTTGTACTTAAGAGTGGCATTCTTCCTTATGTATTCCATTCCGATGCAATTTCTGTGTTTCATGGTCAATGTGAAGGTCCAAGGGATACAGCAAACCTGCACTAGTGCATCGGAATCGAACACTGGCCTCAGAGGAGCCGCTCAAGGCACAAACTCTTAGAAAGATCCCTCTTCTTGTACTTAAGCTGGCATTGTGTATTTTGCATTCAATTCCGAAGCAATTTCTGTGTTTCATCGTAAAATTGAAGGTCTAAGGGTTACAGTAAACCTGCACTGGTGCATCGGAATATAATACTCGTCTCCGAGGAACTGCTCAGCCCACAAACTCTTAGAAAATTCACTGTTCTGGTATTTTAGTCGGAATTGTCAAAATTGTATACAATTTCGATCCAATTTCTGTGTTTCCTGGTTATGTGAAGGTCCAAGGGATACAGTAAACCAGCACTGGTGCATCGGAATCTAACACTGTTCTCCCATGAGCCTCTGAAAACACAAAATCTTAGAAGATTTGCCCATCTGGTGCTTAAGTTGTCATTGTCCCTCTTGTATTCAATCCCGATGCAATTTCTGTGTTTCATGGTCAATGTGAAGGTCCAAGGGATACAGTAAACCAGCACAGGTGCATCGGAATCTAATACTGGTCTCCCAGGAGCCGCTCAAAACACAAACTCTTAGAAAATTCTCTCATCTTGTACTTATGTCGGCATTGTCAATTTTGCATTCAATCCCGATGAAATATCTGCGTTTCATGGTACATGTGAAGGTCCAAGGGATTCAGTAAACCTGAACTGGCGCATCGGAATCTATTACTGGTCTCCCAGGAGCCGCTAAGAGCACAAACTCTTAGAAGATTCACTCTTCTTGTACTTACGTCGGTATTGTGCCTTTTGTATTCAATCCCGATGCAATTTCTGTGTTTCATGATCAATGTGAAGATCCAATGGCTACAGTAAACCTGCACTGGTGCATCAGAATCTAATACTTGTCTCCCAGGAGCCGATCAAAGCACAAATCCTTAAAAGTTAAATTCTTCTTGTACTTAAGTCGGCATTCTCCCTTTTGTATTAAATCCCGATGCAATTTCTGTGTTTCATGGTACATGTGAAGGTCCAAGGGATACAGTAAACCAGCACTGGTGCAGCGGAATCTAATACTGGTCTCCCAGGAGCCGCTCAAAGCACTAACACTTAGAAGATTCACTCTTCTTGCACTTAAGTCGACATTGTATCTTTTGTATTGGTCCCCATGCAATTTCTGTGTTTCCTGGTCAATGTGAAGGTCCAAGGGATACAGATAACCTGCACTGGAGCATCGGAATCTAATACTGGTCTCCCAGGAGACGATCAAAGCACAAACGCTTAGAAGATAAACTCTTCTTGTACTCAAGTCGGCATTGTGCCCTTTGTATTCGATTCCGATGCGATTTCTGTGTTTCATGGTCAATGTGATGGTCCAAGGGATTCAATAATCCTGCACTGGTGCAACGGAATCTAATACTGGTCTCCCAGGAGCCGCTCAGAGCAGAAACTCTTAGAAGATTCACTCTTCTTGTACTTAAGTCGGCAATTTTGCCTTATGTATTCAATCCCGATGCAATTTCTGTGTTTCATGCTCAATGTGAATGGCCAAGGGGCACAGTAAACCTGCACAGGTGCATCGGAATCTAATACTGGTCTCCCATGAGCCGCTCAAAGCACAAACTCTTAGAAAATTTCCTCATCTTATATTTATGTCGCCATTGTCCATTTTGTATTCAATACCGATGAAATTTCTGTGGTTCATGGTCAATGTGAAGGTCCAAGGGAAACAGAAAACCTGCACTGGAGCATCGGAATATAATGCTGGTCTCCAGGAGCCGCTCAAAGCACAAACCCTTTGAAGATTCACTCTTCTTGAACCTTTGTCGTTTTTGTCCCTTTTGTATTCAATCGCGATGCAATTTCTGTATTTCATGGTCAATGTGAAGGTCCAAGGGATACAGAAAACCTGCACTGGTGCATCGCAATCTGATACTGGACACCCAGGAAACGCTCAAAGTTCAGACTCCGGAAGATTCACTCTTCTTGTACTTCAGTTGGCATTGTCTCTTATGTATTCCATCGCGATTCAATTTTTGTGTTTCATGGTCAATGTGAAGGTCCAAGCGATACATTAAACCTGCACTGCTGCATCGGAATCAAACACTGGTCTCCGAGGAGCCGCTCAAAGCACAAACTCTTATAAAATTCACTCCTCTTGTACTTAAGCCCTCATTGTGTATTTTGTATTCAATCCCGATGCTATTTCTGCGTTTCATGGTCAAATTGAATGTCCAAGGGATACAGTAAACCTGCACTGGTGTATCGGAATGTACTACTGGTCTCCCAGGAGCTGCTCAGCCCACAAACTCTTAGAAAATTCATTCTTCTTTTACTTTAGTCGGAATTGTCAGTACTGTATACAGTTTCGATCCAATTTCTGTGTTTCCTGGTTATGTGAAGGTCCAAGGGATACAGTAAACCCGACTGCTGCATCAGTATCTAACACTGTTCTCCCAGGAGCCGCTGAAAGTACAAACTCTTAGAAGATTCGCTCTTCTGGTACTTAAGTCTGCATTGTCCCTCTTGTATTCAATCCCGATGTAATTTCTGTGTTTCAGGGTCAATGTGAAGGTCCAAGGGATACAGTAAACCTGCACTTTTGCATCGGAATGTAAAACTGGTCTCCCAGGAGCTGCTCAAAACACAAACTCTTAGAAGAATCACTCTTCTACTACTTAAGTTGGCATTGTTCCTTTTGTATTCAATGCCGATGCAATGTCTGTGTTTCATGGGCAATGTGAAGGTCCAAGGGATACAGTAAACCAGCACTGGTGCATCGGAATCTAAAACTGGTCTCGCTGGAGCTGCTCAACAAACAACCTCTTGGAAAATTCACTCTTCATGTACTTAAGTCGGCATTGTCCCGTTTCTATTCAATCTCGATGCAATTTCTGGCTTTCATGGTCAATGTGAACGTCGAAGGGATACAGTTAACCTGCGCTGGTGCATCGGAATCTGATACTGGTCTCCCAGGAGCCGCTCAAAACACAAACTCTTAGAAGATTCACTGTTCTCTGTACTCAAGCAGCAATGTTCGTTTATATTCAATCCTGATGCGATTTCTGTGTTTCATGGTCAATGTGAAGGTCCAAGGGATACAATAAACCTGCAGTGGTTTATCGGATTCTAATACTGGTCTCCCAGATGCAGCTCAAACCACAAACCCTTAGAAAATTCCCTCATCTTGTTCTTATGAAGGCATTCTCCATTTTGTATTCAATCACGTTGTAATATCTGTGTTTCATGGTCAATGTGAAGGTCCAAGGGATATAGTAAACCTGCACTGGTGCATTGGAATCTAATACTGGTCTCACAGGAGCCGCTCAAATCACAAACACTTAAATGATTAACTCAACTTGTACTTATGTCGGCATTCTCCATTTTGTATTCAATCCCGGTGCAATATCTGTGTTTCATGGTCAATGTGAAGGGCCAAGGGATACTGTAAACCTGTACTGGTGCATCGGAATCTAATACTGGTCTCCCAGGAGTCGCTCAAAGCACAAACTCTTAGAAGATTCACTCTTCTTGTACTCATGCCGGCATTGTGCCTTTTTTATTCAATCCCGATGCGATTTCTGTGTTTCATGGTCAATGTGAAGGTCCAAGGGATGCAATAAGCCTGCACTGCTTCATCGGAATCTAATACTGATCTCCCAGGAGCAGCTCAAACCACAAACTCTTAGAAAATTCCCTCATCTTGTACTTACGTCGGCATTGTCCATTTTGTATGCAATCCCGATGAAATTTCTGTGTTTCATGGTCAATGTGAAGGTCCAAGGGATACTGTAAACCTGTACTGGTGCATCGGAATCTAATACTGGTCTCCCAGGAGCCGCTCAAAGCACAAACTCTTAGAAGATTCACTCTTCTTGTACTCATGCCGGCATTGTGCCTTTTTTATTCAATCCCGATGCGATTTCTGTGTTTCATGGTCAATGTGAAAGTCCAAGGGATACAGTTAACCTGCACTGGTGCATCGGAATCTAATACTGGCCTCCCAGGAGCTGCCGAAAGCACAAACCCTTCGAAGAATCACTCTTCTTGTACTTAAGTTGGCATTGTCCCTCTTGCATTCAATCCCGATGTAATTTCTGTGTTTCATGGTCAATGTGAAGGTCCAAGGGATACAGTAAACCTGCACTATTCCATCGGAATCTAAAACTGGTCTCCCAGGAGCTGCTCAAAACATAAACTCTTAGAAGAATCACTCTTCTTGTACTTAAGTCGGCATTGTCCCTTTTGTATTCAATCCCGATGCAATGTCTGTGTTTCATGGGCAATGTGAAGGTCCAAGGGATACAGTAAACCTGCACTTTTCCATCGGAATCTAAAACTGGTCTCCCAGGAGCTGCTCAAAACATAAACTCTTAGAAGAATCACTCTTCTTGTACTTAAGTCGGCATTGTCCCTTTTGTATTCAATCCCGATGCAATGTCTGTGTTTCATGGGCAATGTGAAGGTCCAAGGGTTACAGTAAACCAGCACTGGTGCATCGGAATCTAATACTGGTCTCGCTGGGGCTGCTCAACAAACAACCTCTTAGAAAATTCACTCTTCTTGTACTTAAGTCGGCATTGTCCCGTTTGTATTCAATCTCGATGCAATTTCTGGCTTTCATGGCCAATGTGAAGGTCCAAGGGATACAGTAAACCTCCACTGGTGCATCGTAATCTAATACCGGACTCCCAGGAGCCGCTCAAATCACAAAGACTTAGATGATTAACTCTTCTTGTACTTAAGTTGGCAGTCCCTTTTGTAATCAATCCCGATGCAATATCTGTGTTTCATGGTCAATGTGAAGGGCCAAGGGATACTGTAAACCTGTACTGGTGCATCGGAATCTAATACTGGTCTCCCAGGAGCCGCTCAAAGCACAAACTCTTAGAAGATTCACTCTTCTTGTACTCATGCCGGCATTGTGCCTTTTTTATTCAATCCCGATGCGATTTTTGTTTTTCATGGTCAATGTGAAGGTCCAAGGGATGCAATTAACATGCACTGCTTCATCGGAATCTAATACTGATCTTCCAGGAGCAGCACAAACCACAAACTCTTAGAAAATTCCCTCATCTTGTACTTACGTCGGCATTGTCCAATTTATATTCAATCCCGATGAATTTTCTCTCTTTCATGGTCAATGTGAAGGTCCAACGAATACACTAAACCTGCAGTGGTGCATTGGAATCTAATATTGGTCTCCCAGGAGACGCTAAAAGCGCAAACTCTTAGAAGATTCACTCTTCTTGTACTTACGTCGGCATTGTACCTTTTGTATTCAATCTTGATGCAATTTCTAAGTTTCATGATCAATGTGAAAGTCCAATGGCTACAGTAAACCTGCACTTGTGCATCAGAATCTAATACTGGTCTCCCAGGAGCCGCTCAAAGCAAAAACCCTTAGAAGATTAACTCTTCTTGTACTTAAGCCGCCATTGTCCCTTTTGTATTCAGTTCCAATGCAATTTCTGTGTTTCATGGTCAATGTGAAGGTCTAAGGGATACAGTAAACCTGCACTGGTGCATCGGCATCGAATACTGGTCTCCCAGGAGCCGCTAGAAGCACAAACTCTTAGAAGATAAACTCTTCTTGTATTTAAGTCGGCAGTCCCTTTTGTATTCAATCCCGATGCAATTTCTGAGTTTCATGGTCAATGTGAAGGTCCAAGGGATACAGTAAACCTGCACTGGTGCATCGGAATCGAACACTGGTATCCGAGGAGCCGCTCAAAGCACAAACTCTTAAAAAATTCACTCTTCTTGTACTTTAGTCGGAATTGTCCCTTTTGTATACAATATCGATGCAATTTCTGTGTTTCCTGGTCAATATGAAGGTCCAAGCGATAGAGTAAACCTGCACTGGTGAAACGGAATCTAATACTGGTCTCCCATGAGTCGCTCAAAGCACAAACTCTTAGAAGACTCACTCTTCTTGTTCTTAAGTCGACATTGTGCCTTATGCATTAATCACGATGCAATTTCTGTGTTTCATGGACACTGTGAAGGGCCAAGTGATACAGTAAACCCGCACTGGTGCATCGGAATCTAATACTGGTCTCCCAGGAGCCGCTCAAAGCACCATCCATTAGAAGATTCACTCTTCTTGTACTTATGTCGTTATTGTGTCTTTTGTATTCAATCCCGATGCAATTTCTGTGTTTCATGGTCAATGTGAAGGTCCAAGGGATACAGTAAACCAGCACAGGTGCATCGGAAACTAATACATGACACCCAGGAGCACCTGAAAGCTCAAAATCTTAGAAGATTCAAACCTCTTGTACTTAAGTCGGCCTTGTCCGTTTTGTATTCAATCCCGATGCAATTTCTGTGTTTCATGGTCAATGTGAAGGTCGAAGGGATACAGTAAACCTGCACTGGTGCATCGGAATCTAATACTGGTCTCCGAGGAGGCGCTCAAAGCACAAACTCATAGATGATTAACTCCTCTTGTACTTAAGTCGGCAGTCCCTTTTGTATTCAATTCCGAGCAATTTCTGTGTTTCATGGTCAATGTGAAGGTCCAAGGGATACAGTAAACCTGCACAGGTGCATCGGAATCTAATACTGTACACCCAGGAGCCGCTCAAAGCTCAAACTCTTGGAAGACTAAGTCTTCTTGTACTTCAGTCGGCATTCTTCCTTATGTATTCCATCCCGATGCAATTTCTGTGTTTCATGGTCAATGTGAAGGTTCAAGGGATACAGTAAACCTGCACTGGTGCATTGGAATCGAACACTGGCCTCAGAGGAGCCGCACAAAGCACAAACTCTTAGAAAGTTCACTCTTCTTGTATTTAAGCTGGCATTGTGTATTTTACATTCAATCCCGATGCAATTCCTGTGTTTCATGGTCAATGTCAAGGTCCAAGTGATACAGGAAACCAGCACTGGTGCATGGGAACCTAACACTCGTCTCCCACGAGCTGCTCAGCCCACAAACTCTTAGAAAATTCACTGTTCTGGTATTTTAGTTGGAATTGTCAATATTGTATACAATTTCGATGCAATGTCTGTGTTTCCTGGTCATGTGAAGGTCCAAGGGATACAGTAAACAAGCACTGGTGCATCGGAATCTAACACTGTTCTCCCACGAGCCGCTGAAAGCACAAACTCTTAGAAGATTTGCCCATCTGGTACATAAGTCGTCATTGTCCCTCTTGTATTTTATCCCGATGCAATTTCTGTGTTTCATGGTCAATGTGAAGGACCAAGGGACACAGTAAACCAGCACTGGTGCATCGGAATCTAATACTGGTCTCCCAGGAGCCGCTCAAAACACAAACTCTTAGAAGAATCACTATTCTTGTACTTAAGCCGCATTGTCCCTTTTGTATTCAATCCCGATGCAATTTCTGTATCTCATGGGCAATATGAAGGTCCAAGGGATACAGTAAACCAGCACTGGTGCATCGGAATCTAATACTGGTCTCCCTGGAGCTACTCAACAAACAACCTCTTAGAAAATTCACTCTTTTTGTACTTAAGTCGGCATTGTCCCGTTTGTATCAAATGTCGATGCAATTTCTGTGTTTCATCTTCAATGTGAACAGCGAAGGGATACAGTAAACCTGCGCTGGTGCAGCGCAATCTAATACTGGTCTCCCAGGAGCCGCTCAAAACACTAACACTTAGAAGATTCACTCTTCTTGCGCTTAAGTCGTCATTGTATCTTTTGTATTGGGCCCCATGCAATTTCTGTGTTTCATGGTCAATGTGAAGGTCCAAGGGATACAGTAAACCTGTACTGGTGCATCGGAAACTAATACTGGTCTCCCAGGAGGCGCTCAAAGCAAAAACTCTTAGAAGATTCACTCTTCTTGTACTCAAGCCGGCATTGCGCCTTTTTTATTCAATCCCGGTGCGATTTCTGCGTTTCATGGTCAATGCGAAGGCCCAAGGGATACAATAAATCTGCACTGGCTCATCGGAATGTAATACTGGTCTCCCAGGAGCAGCTCAAATTACAAACTCTTAGAAAATTCCCTCATCTTGTACTTATGTCGGCATTGTGCCTTTAGTATTCAATCGCGATGCGATTTCGGTGTTTCATGGTCAATGGGAAAGTTCAAGGGATACAATAAACCTGCACTGGTTCATCGGAATCTGATACTGGTCTCCCAGGAGCAGCTCAAGCCACAAACTCCTAGAAAATTCACTCATCTTGTACTTATGGCGGCATTGTCCACTTTTGATCAATCCCGATGAATTTTCTGTGTTTCATGGTCAATGTGAAGGTACAAGGGATACAGTAAACCTGCACTGGTGCATCAGAATCTAATACTAGTCTCCCTGGAGACGCAAAAAGCACAAACTCTTAGAAGATTAACTCATCTTGTACTTACGTCGGCATTGTCCATTTTGTATGCAATCCCGATGAATATTCTGTGTTTCATGGTCAATGTGAAGGTCCAAGGGATACAGTAAACCAGCACTGGTGCATTGGAATCTAATACTGGTCTCCCAGGAGCCGCTCAACGCTCAAACCCTTAGAGGATTCACTCTTCTTTTACTCAAGCCGGCATTGTTCCTTCAGTATTTAATCCCGATGCGATTTCTGTGTTTCATGGTCAATGTGAAAGTCCAAGGGATACAGTTAACCTGCACTAATCCATCGGAATCTAATACTGGCCTCCCAGGAGCCGCCGAAAGCACAAACCCTTCGAAGAATCACTCTTCTTGTACTTAAGTTGGCATTGTCCCTCTTGCATTCAATCCCGATGTAATTTCTGTGTTTCATGGTCAATGTGAAGGTCCAAGGGATACAGTAAACCTGCACTTTTCCATCGGAATCTAAAACTGGTCTCCCAGGAGCTGCTCAAAACATAAACTCTTAGAAGAATCACTCTTCTTGTACTTAAGTCGGCATTGTCCCTTTTGTATTCAATCCCGATGCAATGTCTGTGTTTCATGGGCAATGTGAAGGTCCAAGGGATACAGTAAACCAGCACTGGTGCATCGGAATCTAATACTGGTCTCGCTGGGGCTGCTCAACAAACAACCTCTTAGAAAATTCACTCTTCTTGTACTTAAGTCGGCATTGTCCCGTTTGTATTCAATCTCGATGCAATTTCTGGCTTTCATGGCCAATGTGAAGGTCCAAGGGATACAGTAAACCTCCACTGCTGCATCGTAATCTAATACCGGACTACCAGGAGCCGCTCAAATCAAAAAGACTTGGATGATTAACTCTTCTTGTACTTAAGTTGGCAGTCCCGTTTGTAATCAATCCCGATGCAATATCTGTGTTTCATGGTCAATGTGAAGGGCCAAGGGATACTGTAAACCTGTACTGGTGCATCGGAATCTAATAATGGTCTCCCAGGAGCCGCTCAAAGCACAAACTCTTAGAAGATTCACTCTTCTTGTACTCATGCCGGCATTGTGCCTTTTTTATTCAATCCCGATGCGATTTTTGTTTTTCATGGTCAATGTGAAGGTCCAAGGGATGCAATTAACATGCACTGCTTCATCGGAATCTAATACTGATCTTCCAGGAGCAGCACAAACCACAAACTCTTAGAAAATTCCCTCATCTTGTACTTACGTCGGCATTGTCCGATTTATATTCAATCCCGATGAATTTTCTCTCTTTCATGGTCAATGTGTAGGTCCAACGAATACACTAAACCTGCACTGGTGCATTGGAATCTAATATTGGTCTCCCAGGAGACGCTAAAAGCGCAAACTCTTAGAAGATTCACTCTTCTTGTACTTACGTCGGCATTGTATTTTTTGTATTCAATCTTGATGCAATTTCTATGTTTCATGTTCAATGTGAAAGTCCAATGGCTACAGTAAACCTGCACTTGTGCATCAGAATCTTATTCTGGTCTCCCAGGAGCCGCTCAAAGCAAAAACCCTTAGAAGATTAACTCTTCTTGTACTTAAGCCGCCATTGTCCCTTTTGTATTCAGTTCCAATGCAATTTCTGTGTTTCATGGTCAATGTGAAGGTCTAAGGGATACAGTAAACCTGCACTGGTGCATCGGCATCGAATACTGGTCTCCCAGGAGCCGCTAGAAGCACAAACTCTTAGAAGATAAACTCTTCTTGTATTTAAGTCGGCAGTCCCTTTTGTATTCAATCCCGATGCCATTTCTGAGTTTCATGGTCAATGTGAAGGTCCAAGGGATACAGTAAACCTGCACTGGTGCATCGGAATCGAACACTGGTATCCGAGGAGCCGCTCAAAGCACAAACTCTTAAAAAATTCACTCTTCTTGTACTTTAGTCGGAATTGTCCCTTTTGTATACAATATCGATGCAATTTCTGTGTTTCCTGGTCAATATGAAGGTCCAAGCGATAGAGTAAACCTGCACTGGTGCAACGGAATCTAATACTGGTCTCCCATGAGTCGCTCAAAGCACAAACTCTTAGAAGACTCACTCTTCTTGTTCTTAAGTCGACATTGTGCCTTATGCATTAATCACGATGCAATTTCTGTGTTTCATGGTCACTGTGAAGGGCCAAGTGATACAGTAAACGCGCACTGGTGCATCGGAATCTAATACTGGTCTCCCAGGAGCCGCTCAAAGCACCATCCATTAGAAGATTCACTCTTCTTGTACTTATGTCGTTATTGTGTCTTTTGTATTCAATCCCGATGCAATTTCTGTGTTTCATGGTCAATGTGAAGGTCCAAGGGATACAGTAAACCAGCACAGGTGCATCGGAAACTAATACATGACACCCAGGAGCACCTGAAAGCTCAAAATCTTAGAAGATTCAAACCTCTTGTACTTAAGTCGGCCTTGTCCGTTTTGTGTTCAATCCCGATGCAATTTCTGTGTTTCATGGTCAATGTGAAGGTCGAAGGGATACAGTAAACCTGCACTGGTGCATCGGAATCTAATACTGGTCTCCGAGGAGGCGCTCAAAGCACAAACTCATAGATGATTAACTCCTCTTGTACTTAAGTCGGCAGTCCCTTTTGTATTCAATTCCGAGCAATTTCTGTGTTTCATGGTCAATGTGAAGGTCCAAGGGATACAGTAAACCTGCACAGGTGCATCGGAATCTAAAACTGTACACCCATGAGCCGCTCAAAGCTCAAACTCTTGGAAGACTAAGTCTTCTTGTACTTCAGTCGGCATTCTTCCTTATGTATTCCATCCCGATGCAATTTCTGTGTTTCATGGTCAATGTGAAGGTTCAAGGGATACAGTAAACCTGCACTGGTGCATTGGAATCGAACACTGGCCTCAGAGGAGCCGCACAAAGCACAAACTCTTAGAAAGTTGACTCTTCTTGTATTTAAGCTGGCATTGTGTATTTTACATTCAATCCCGATGCAATTCCTGTGTTTCATGGTCAATGTCAAGGTCCAAGGGATACAGGAAACCAGCACTGGTGCATGGGAACCTAATACTCGTCTCCCACGAGCTGCTCAGCCCACAAACTCTTAGAAAATTCACTGTTCTGGTATTTTAGTTGGAATTGTCAATATTGTATACAATTTCGATGCAATGTCTGTGTTTCCTGGTTATGTGAAGGTCCAAGGGATACAGTAAACAAGCACTGGTGCATCGGAATCTAACACTGTTCTCCCACGAGCCGCTGAAAGCACAAACTCTTAGAAGATTTGCCCATCTGGTACATAAGTCGTCATTGTCCCTCTTGTATTTTATCCCGATGCAATTTCTGTGTTTCATGGTCAATGTGAAGGAGCAAGGGACACAGTAAACCAGCACTGGTGCATCGGAATCTAATACTGGTCTCCCAGGAGCCGCTCAAAACACAAACTCTTAGAAGAATCACTATTCTTGTACTTAAGCCGGCATTGTCCCTTTTGTATTCAATCCCGATGCAATTTCTGTATCTCATGGGCAATATGAAGGTCCAAGGGATACAGTAAACCAGCACTGGTGCATCGGAATCTAATACTGGTCTCCCTGGAGCTACTCAACAAACAACCTCTTAGAAAATTCACTCTTTTTGTACTTAAGTCGGCATTGTCCCGTTTGTATCAAATGTCGATGCAATTTCTGTGTTTCATCTTCAATGTGAACAGCGAAGGGATACAGTAAACCTGCGCTGGTGCAGCGGAATCTAATACTGGTCTCCCAGGAGCCGCTCAAAACACTAACACTTAGAAGATTCACTCTTCTTGCGCTTAAGTCGTCATTGTATCTTTTGTATTGGGCCCCATGCAATTTCTGTGTTTCATGGTCAATGTGAAGGTCCAAGGGATACAGTAAACCTGTACTGGTGCATCGGAATCTAATACTGGTCTCCCAGGAGGCGCTCAAAGCAAAAACTCTTAGAAGATTCACTCTTCTTGTACTCAAGCCGGCATTGCGCCTTTTTTATTCAATCCCGGTGCGATTTCTGCGTTTCATGGTCAATGCGAAGGCCCAAGGGATACAATAAATCTGCACTGGCTCATCGGAATGTAATACTGGTCTCCCAGGAGCAGCTCAAATTACAAACTCTTAGAAAATTCCCTCATCTTGTACTTATGTCGGCATTGTGCCTTTAGTATTCAATCGCGATGCGATTTCGGTGTTTCATGGTCAATGGGAAAGTCCAAGGGATACAATAAAGCTGCACTGGTTCATCGGAATCTAATACTGGTCTCCCAGGAGCAGCTCAAGCCACAAACTCCTAGAAAATTCACTCATCTTGTACTTATGGCGGCATTGTCCACTTTTGTTCAATCCCGATGAATTTTCTGTGTTTCATGGTCAATGTGAAGGTACAAGGGATACAGTAAACCTGCACTGGTGCATCAGAATCTAATACTAGTCTCCCTGGAGACGCAAAAAGCACAAACTCTTAGAAGATTAACTCATCTTGTACTTAAGTCTGCATTGTCCCTTTTGTATTCAATCCCGATGCAATTTCTGTGTTTCATGGTCAATGTGAAGGTCGAAGGGATACAGTAAACCTGCACTGGTGCAATGGAATCTAATACTGGTCTCCCAGGAGCCGCTCAAAGCAGAAACTCTTAGAAGATTAACTCTTTTTGTACTTAAGTCGGCAGTCCCTTTTGTATTCAATCCCGTTGCAATTTCTGAGTCTCATGGTCAATGTGAAGGTCCAAGGGATTCAGTTAACCTGCACTGGTGCTTCGGAATCTAATACTGGCCTCCCAGGAGCCGCTGAAAGCACAAACCCTTTGAAGATTCACTCTTCTTGTACTTAAGTTGGCATTGTCCCTCTTGTATTCAATCCCCAGCAATTTCTGTGTTTCATGGTCAATGTGAAGGTCCAAGGGATACAGTAAACCTGCAAAGGTTCATCGGAATCTAATACAGAACACCCAGGAAACGCTCAAATTTCAGACTCTGGAAGATTCACTCTTCTTGTACTACAGTTGGCATTGTCACTTATGTATTCCATCCCGATGCAATTTTTGTGTTTCATGGTCAATGTGAAGGTCCAAGCGATACATTAAACCTGCACTGGTGCATCGGACTCAAACACTGGTCTCCGAGGAGCCGCTCAAAGCACAAACTCTTATAAAATTCACTCTTCTTGTACTTAAGCCCTCATTGTGTATTTTGTATTCAATCCCGATGCTATTTCTGCGTTTCATGGTCAAATTGAAGGTCCAAGGGATACAGTAAACCTGCACTTTTGAATCGCAATCTAAAACTGGTCTCCCAGGAGCTGCTCAAAACACAAACTCTTAGAAGAATCACTCTTCTTGTACTTAAGTCGGCATTGTCCCTTTTGTATTCAATCCCGATGCAATGTCTGTGTTTCATGGGCAATGTGAAGGTGCAAGGGATACAGTAAACCAGCACTGGTGCATCGGAATCTAATACTGGTCTCCCAGGAGCCGCTCA
This sequence comes from Schistocerca serialis cubense, assembly GCF_023864345.2. Lineage (NCBI taxonomy): Eukaryota > Metazoa > Arthropoda > Insecta > Orthoptera > Acrididae > Schistocerca > Schistocerca serialis. The sequence goes on along the minus strand of NW_026047592.1, from coordinate 6,055,031 downwards.
AACCACAAACCCTTAGGAGATTCACTCTTCTTGTACTCAAGCCGGCATTGTTGCTTCAGTATTCAATCCCGATGCGATTTCTGTGTTTCATGGTCAATGTGAATGTCCAAGGGATACAATAAACCTGCACTGGTTCATCGGAATCTAATACTGGTCTCCCAGACGCAGCTGAAACCACAAACCCTTAGAAAATTCCCTCATCTTGTAATTATGTCGGCATTCTCCATTTTGTATTCAATCACGATGTAATATCTGTCTTTCATGGTCAATGTGAAGGTCCAACGAATACAGTAAACCTGCACTGGGGCATTGGAATCCAATACTGGTCTCCCAGGAGACGCTAAAAGCAAAAACTCTTAGAAGATTCACTCTTCTTGTACTTACGTCGGCATTGTACCTTTTGTATTCAATCGTGATGCAATTTCTGTGTATCATGATCAATGTGAAAGTCCAATGGCTACAGTAAACCTGCACTTGTGCATCAGAATCTAATACTGGTCTCCCAGGAGCCGCTCAAAGCACAAACCCTTAGAAGATTAACTCTTCTTGTATTTAAGTCGGCAGTCCCTTTTGTATTCAATCCCGATGCAATTTCTGTGTTTCATGGTCAATGTGTAGGTCCAAGGGATACAGTAAACCTGCACAGGTTCATCGGAATCTAATACTGGACACCCAGGAGCCGCTCAAATCTCAAACTCTTGAAAGATTCACTCTTCTTGTACTTCAGTCGGCATTGTCCCTTATGTATACCATCCCGATGCAATCTCTGTGTTTCATGGTCAAATTGAAGTTCCAAGGGATACAGTAAACCTGCACTGGTGCATCGGAATCGAACACTGGTCTCCGAGGAGCCGCTCAAAGCACAAAGTCTTAGAAAATTCACTCTTCTTGCACTTAAGTTGGCATTGTGCATTTTGTATTAAATACTGATGCAATTCCTGTGTTTCATGTTCAATGTGAAGGTCCAACGAATACAGTAAACCTGCACTGCTACATCGGAATCCAATACTGGTCTCCCAGGAGCCGCTCAAAGCACAATCCCTTAGAAGATTCACTCTTCTTGTACTTATGCCGTTATTGTGCCTTTTGTATTCAATCCCGATGCAATTTCTGTGTTTCATGGTCAATGTGAAGGTCCAAGGGATACAGTAAACCAGCACAGGTACATCGCAAACTAATACATGACACCCAGGAGCCGCTCAAAGCTCAAAATCTTAGAAGATTCAAACCTCTTGCACTTAAGTCGGCATTCTTCCTTATGTATTCCATTCCGATGCAATTACTGTGTTTCATGGTCAATGTGAAGGTCCAAGGGATACAGTAAACCTGCACTAGTGCATCGGAATCGAACACTGGCCTCAGAGGAGCCGCTCAAGGCACAAACTCTTAGAAAGATCCCTCTTCTTGTACTTAAGCTGGCATTGTGTATTTTGCATTCAATCCCGAAGCAATTTCTGTGTTTCATCGTAAAATTGAAGGTCTAAGGGTTACAGTAAACCTGCACTGGTGCATCGGAATATAATACTCGTCTCCGAGGAACTGCTCACCCCACAAACTCTTAGAAAATTCACTGTTCTGGTATTTTAGTCGGAATTGTCAATATTGTATACAATTTCGATCCAATTTCTTTGTTTCCTGGTTATGTGAAGGTCCAAGGGATACAGTAAACCAGCACTGGTGCATCGGAATCTAACACTGTTCTCCCACGAGCCTCTGAAAACACAAAATCTTAGAAGATTTGCCCATCTGGTACTTAAGTTGTCATTGTCCCTCTTGTATTCAATCCCGATGCAATTTCTGTGTTTCATGGTCAATGTGAAGGTCCAAGGGATACAGTAAACCAGCACAGGTGCATCGGAATCTACACTCCTGGAAATGGAAAAAAGAACACATTGACACCGGTGTGTCAGACCCACCATACTTGCTCCGGACACTGCGAGAGGGCTGTACAAGCAATGATCACACGCACGGCACAGCGGACACACCAGGAACCGCGGTGTTGGCCGTCGAATGGCGCTAGCTGCGCAGCATTTGTGCACCGCCGCCGTCAGTGTCAGCCAGTTTGCCGTGGCATACGGAGCTCCATCGCAGTCTTTAACACTGGTAGCATGTCGCGACAGCGTGGACGTGAACCGTATGTGCAGATGACGGACTTTGAGCGAGGGCGTATAGTGGGCATGCGGGAAGCCGGGTGGACGTACCGCCGAATTGCTCAACACGTGGGGCGTGAGGTCTCCACAGTACATCGATGTTGTCGCCAGTGGTCGGCGGAAGGTGCACGTGCCCGTCGACCTGAGACCGGACCGCAGCGACGCACGGATGCACGCCAAGACCGTAGGATCCTACGCAGTGCCGTAGGGGACCGCACCGCCACTTCCCAGCAAATTAGGGACACTGTTGCTCCTGGGGTATCGGCGAGGACCATTCGCAACCGTCTCCATGAAGCTGGGCTACGGTCCCGCACACCGTTAGGCCGTCTTCCGCTCACGCCCCAACATCGTGCAGCCCGCCCCCAGTGGTGTCGCGACAGGCGTGAATGGAGGGACGAATGGAGACGTGTCGTCTTCAGCGATGAGAGTCGCTTCTGCCTTGGTGCCAATGATGGTCGTATGCGTGTTTGGCGCCGTGCAGGTGAGCGCCACAATCAGGACTGCATACGACCGAGGCACACAGGGCCAACACCCGGCATTATGGTGTGGGGAGCGATCTCCTACACTGGCCGTACACCACTGGTGATCGTCGAGGGGACACTGAATAGTGCATGGTACATCCAAACCGTCATCGAACCCATCGTTCTACCATTCCTAGACCGGCAAGGGAACTTGCTGTTCCAACAGGACAATGCACGTCCGCATGTATCCCGTGCCACCCAACGTGCTGTAGAAGGTGTAAGTCAACTACCCTGGCCAGCAAGATCTCCGGATCTGTCCCCCATTGAGCATGTTTGGGACTGGATGAAGCGTCGTCTCACGGGGTCTGCACGTCCAGCACGAACGCTGGTCCAACTGAGGCGCCAGGTGGAAATGGCATGGCAAGCCGTTCCACAGGACTACATCCAGCATCTCTACGATCGTCTCCATGGGAGAATAGCAGCCTGCATTGCTGCGAAAGGTGGATATACACTGTACTAGTGCCGACATTGTGCATGCTCTGTTGCCTGTGTCTATGTGCCTGTGGTTCTGTCAGTGTGATCATGTGATGTATCTGACCCCAGGAATGTGTCAATAAAGTTTCCCCTTCCTGCGACAATGAATTCACGGTGTTCTTATTTCAATTTCCAGGAGTGTAATACTGGTCTCCCAGGAGCCGCTCAAAACACAAACTCTTAGAAAATTCTCTCATCTTGTACTTATGTCGGCATTGTCAATTTTGCATTCAATCCCGATGAAATATCTGCGTTTCATGGTACATGTGAAGGTCCAAGGGATTCAGTAAACCTGAACTGGCGCATCGGAATCTATTACTGGCCTCCCAGGAGCCGCTAAGAGCACAAACTCTTAGAAGATTCACTCTTCTTGTACTTACGTTGGTATTGTGCCTTTTGTATTCAATCCCGATGCAATTTCTGTGTTTCATGATCAATGTGAAGATCCAATGGCTACAGTAAACCTGCACTGGTGCATCAGAATCTAATACTTGTCTCCCAGGAGCCGATCAAAGCACAAATCCTTAAAAGTTAAATTCTTCTTGTACTTAAGTCGGCATTCTCCCTTTTGTATTAAATCCCGATGCAATTTCTGTGTGTCATGGTACATGTGAAGGTCCAAGGGATACAGTAAACCAGCACTGGTGCAGCGGAATCTAATACTGGTCTCCCAGGAGCCGCTCAAAGCACTAACACTTAGAAGATTCACTCTTCTTGCACTTAAGTCGACATTGTATCTTTTGTATTGGTCCCCATGCAATTTCTGTGTTTCCTGGTCAATGTGAAGGTCCAAGGGATACAGATAACCTGCACTGGAGCATCGGAATCTAATACTGGTCTCCCAGGAGACGCTCAAAGCACAAACGCTTAGAAGATAAACTCTTCTTGTACTCAAGTCGGCATTGTGCCCATTGTATTCGATTCCGATGCGATTTCTGTGTTTCTGGTCAATGTGATGGTCCAAGGGATTCAATAATCCTGCACTGGTGCAACGGAATCTAATACTGGTCTCCCAGGAGCCGCTCAGAGCAGAAACTCTTAGAAGATTCACTCTTCTTGTATTTAAGTCGGCAATTTTGCCTTATGTATTCAATCCCGATGCAATTTCTGTGTTTCATGCTCAATGTGAATGGCCAAGGGGCACAGTAAACCTGCACAGGTGCATCGGAATCTAATACTGGTCTCCCATGAGCCGCTCAAAGCACAAACTCTTAGAAAATTTCCTCATCTTATATTTATGTCGCCATTGTCCATTTTGTATTCAATACCGATGAAATTTCTGTGGTTCATGGTCAATGTGAAGGTCCAAGGGATACAGAAAACCAGCACCGGTGCATCGGAATCTAGTACTGGTTTCCCTGGAGCTGCTCAACAAACAACCGCTTAGGAAATTCACTCTTGTTTTACGTAAGTCGGCATTGTCCCGTTTGTCTTCAATCTCGATGCAATTTCTGTGTTTCATGGTCAATGTGAACGTCGAAGAGATACAGTAAACCTGCACTGGTGCATCGGAATCTAATACTGTTCTCCAAGGAGCCGCTCAAAAGACTTACTCTTAGAAGATTCACTCTTCTTGTACTTAAGTCGACATTGTATCTTTTGTATTGGTCCCCATGCGTTTTTGGTGTTTCATGGTCAATGTGAAGGGCAAGGGATACAGTAAACCTGCACTGTTGCATCGGAATCTAATACTTGTCTGCCAGTACCCGCTCAAAGCACAAACTCTTAGGAGAACTGACTCTTCTTGTACTCATGCCGGTATTGTGCATTTTTAATTCATTCCCGATGCGATTTCTGTGTTTCATGGTCAATGTGAATGTCCAAGGGATACAAAAAACCTGCAATGGTTCATCGGAATCTAATATTGGTCTCCCATGGGCCGCTGAAAGCACAAGCTCTTAAAAGATTCACTCTTCTTGTACGTAAGTCGGCATTGTGCATTATGTATTCAATTCCGATGCAATTTCTACTTTTCATGGTCAATGTGAAGGTCCAAGAGATACTGTAAACCTGCACTGGTGCATCGGAATCTAATACTGGTCTCCCAGGAGCCGCTCAAAGCACAAACTCTTAGATGATAAACTCTTCTTGTACTAAAGTCGGCAGTCCCTTTTGTATTCAATCCCGATGCAATTTCTGAGTTTCATGGTCAATGTGAAGGTCCAAGTGATACAGTAAACCTGCACTGTTCCATCGGAATCTAATACTTGTCTGCCAGGAGCCGCTCAAAGCACAAACTCTTAGAAGATTCATTCTGGTTGTACTCAAGTCGGCATTGTGCGCTTTGTATTCGATCCCGAAGCGATTTCTGTGTTTCATGTTCAATGTGAAAGTTCAAGGGATACAATAAAAATGCACTGGTTCATCGGAATCTAAAACCGGTCTCCCAGGAGCAGCTCAAACCACATACTCTTAGAAAATTCTCTCATCTTGTACTTATGTCGGCATTGTACATTTTGTATTCAATCTCGATGAATTTTCTGTGTTTCATGCTCAATGTGAAGGTCCATGGAATACAGTAAACCTGCACTGGTGAATCGGAATCTAATACTGGTCTCCCAGGAAACGCTAAAAGCACAAACTCTTAGAAGATTCACTCTTCTTGTTTTTACGTCGGCATTGTACGTTTGTATTCAATCCCGATGCAATTTCTGTGTTTCACGATCAATGTGAAGGTCCAATGGCTACAGAAAACCTGCACTGGTGCATCAGAATCTAATACTGGTCTCCCAGGAGCCGCTAAAAGCACAAACCCTTAGAAAATTAACTCTTCTTGTACTTAAGTCAGCATTGTCCCTTTTGTATTCAATTCCAATGCAATTTCTGTGTTTCATGGTCAATGTGAAGGTTGAAGGGATACAGTAAACCAGCACTGGTGCATCGGAATCTAATACTGGTCTCCCAGGAGCCGCTCAAACACAAACTCTTAGAAGATTAACTCTTCTTGTAGTTAAGTCGGCAGTCCCTTTTGTATTCAATCCCGATGCAATTTCTGAGTTTCATGGTCAATGCGAAGGACCACGGGATACAGTAAATCTGCACTGGTGCATCGGAATCTAATAATGGTCTCCCAGGAGCCTCTCAAAGCACAAACCCGTCGAAGATTCACTCTTCTTGTACTTAAGTCGGCATTGTCTCTCTTGTGTCCAATCCCGAGCAATTTCTGTGTTTCATGGTCAATGTGTAGGTCCAAGGGATACAGTAAACATGCACAGGTGCATCGGAATCTAATACTGGACACCCATGAACCGCTCAAAGCTCAAACTCGTGAAAGATTCACTCTTCTTTTACTTCAGTCGGCATTGTCCCTTATATATTGCATCCCGATGCAATTTCTGTGTTTCATGGTCAATGTGAAGGTCCAAGGGATACAGTAAACTTATACTGGTGCATCGGAATCGAACACTGGCCTCTGAGGAGCCGCTCAAAGCACAAACTCTTAGAAAATTTACTCTTCTTGTACTTAAGTTGGCATTGTGTAATTTGTATAGAATTCCGATACAATTTCTGTGTTTTATGGTCAAGTTGAAGGTCCAAGGGATACACTAATCCTGCACTGGTGCATCGGAATCGAACACTGGTCTCAGAGGAGCCGCTCAAAACACAAACTCTTAAAAAATTCACTCTTCTTGTACTTTAGTCGGAATTGTCCCTAATGTATACAATTTCGATGCAATTTCTGTGTTTCCTGGTCAATGTGAAAGTCCAAACGATAGAGTAAACCTGCACTGGTGCAACGGAATCTAATACTGGTCTCCCAGGAGCCGCTCAAAACACAAAATCTTAGAAGAATCACTCTTCTTGTACTTAAGCCGGCATTGTCCCTTTTGTATTCAATCCTGATGCAATTTCTGTGTCTCATGGGCAATGTGAAGGTCCAAGGGATACAGTAAGCCAGCACTGGTGCATCGGAATCTAATGATGGTCTCCCTGGAGCTGCTCAACAAACAGCCTCTTAGAAAATTCACTCTTCTTGTACTTATGTCGGCATTGTCCCGTTTGTACTCAATCACGATGCAATTTCTGTGTTTCATGGTCAATGTGAACGTCGAAGGGATACAGTAAACCTGCGCTGGTGCAACAGAATCTAATACTGGTCTCCCAGGAGCCGCTCAAAACACTGACTCTCAGAATATTCACTCTTCTTGCATTTAGGTCAACATTGTATCCTTTGTATTGGTGCCCATGCAATTTCTGTGTTTCATGGTCAATGTGAAGGTCCAAGGGATACACCAAACCTGTACTGGTGCATTGGAATCTAACACTGGACCCCCAGGAGCCGCTCAAAGCTCAAACTCTTGAAAGATTCATTCTTCTTGTACTTTAGTCGGCATTGTCCCTTATGTATTCCATCCCGATGCAATTTCTGTGTTTCATGGTCAACGTGAAAGTCCACAGGATACAGTAAACTGGCACTGGTGCATCGGAATCAAACACTGGTCTCTGAGGAGCCGCTCAAAGCACAAACTCTTAGAAAATTCAGTCTTCTTGTACTTAAGTTGGCATTGTGTATTTTATATTCAATCCCGAGGCAATTTCTGTGTTTCATGGTCAAATTGAAGGTCCAAGGGATACAGTAAACCTGCACTGGTGCATCGGAATATAAAACTGGTCTCCCAGGAGCTGCTCAACCCACAAATTCTTAGAAAATTCAGTCTTCTTGTACTTTAGTCGGAATTGTCTCTTTTGTATACAATTTCGATGCAATTTCTGTGTTTCCTGGTCAATGTAAAGGTCCAAGGGATATACTAAACCTGCACTGGTGCATCGGAATCTAATACTGGTCTCCCAGGAGCCGCTCAAAACACAAACTCTTAGAAGATTCACCCTTCTTGTACTTAAGTCGGTATTGTCCCTTTTGTATTCAATCCCGATACAATTTCTGTGTTTCATGGGCAATGTGAAGGTCCAAGGGATACAGTAAACCTGCGCTGGTTCATCGGAATCTAATACTGGTCTCCCAGGAGCCGCTCAAAGCACAAAATCTTAGAAGATTTACTCTTCGTGTACTTAAGTCCGCATTGTTCCCTTCGTACTCAATCCCAATTCGATATCTGTGTTTCATGGTCAATGTGGAGGTCCAAGGGATACAGTAAACCTGCACTGGTGCATCGGAATTTAATACTGGTCTCCCATGAGCCGCTTAAAGCACAAACTCTTAGAAGACTCACTCTTCTTGTTCTTAGGTCGGCATTGTCCCGTTTGTATTCAATCTCGATGCAATTTCTGTGTTTCTTGGTCAATGTGAAGGTCGAAGGGATACAGTAAACCTGCGCTGGTGCACCGGAATCTAATACTGGTCTCCCGGGAGCCGCTCAAATCACAATTCATTAGAAGATTCACTCTTCTTGTAGTTAAGTCGACATTGTATCTTTTGTAGTGGACCCCATGCAATTTCTGTGTTTCATGGTCAATGTGAAGGTCCAAGGCATACAGTAAACCTGTACTGGTGCATCTGAATCTTATACTGGCCTCCCAGGAGCCGGTCAAAGCAGAAACTCTTAGAAGATTCACTCTTCTGGTACTCAAATCGGCATTGTGCCTTTTGTATTCAATCCCGTTGCGATTTCAGTGTTTCATGGTCAATGTGAAGGTCCAAAGGATACAATAAACCGGCAATGGTTCATCGGAATCTAATACTGGTCTCCCAGGAGCAGCTCAAACCACAAACTCTTAGAAAATTCTCTCAACGTGTACTTATGTCGGCGTTGTCCATTTTGTATTCAATTCCGATGAAATTTCTGTGTTTCATAGTCAATGTGAAGGTCCAAGGGATACAGTAAACCTGTAATGGTGCATCGGAATCTAATACTGGTCTCCCAGGAGTCGCTCAAAGCACAAACTCTTACAAGATTCACTCTTCTTGTACTCAAGTCGGCATTTTGCTTTATGTATTCAATCCCGATGCAATTTCTGTGTTTCATGCTCAATGTGAATGGCCAAGGGATACAGTTAACCTACACAGGTGCATCGGAATCTAATACTGGTCTCCCATGAGTTGCTCAAAGCACAAACTCTTAGAAGACTCACTCTTTTTGTTCTTAAGTCGGCATTGTCCCTTTTGTATTCAATACCGATCCGATTTCTGTATTTCTTGGTCAATGTGAAGGTCAAAGGGATACAGTAAACCTGCACTGGTGCATCGGGATTTGATACTGGTCTCTCTGGAGCCGCTCAAAGCACTACCTCTTACAAATTTCACTCTTCTTGTACTTGAGTCAGCTTTGTACCTTATGTATTCCATCCTGATGCAATTTATGTGTTTCATTGTCGATGTGAAAGTCCGAGGGATACGGTAAACCTGCACTGGTGCATCGGAATCTAATACTGGTCTCCAAAGAGCCGCTCAAAGCACAAACTCTGAGAAAATTCATTCTTCTTGCACTTAAGTTGGCATTGTGCAGTTTGTATTTAATCCCGATGCAATTTCTGTGTTTCATGGTCAATGTGAAGGTCCAAGGGATACAGAAAACCTGCACTGTAGCACCGCAATCTAATACTGGTCTACCAGGATACGTTCAAACCACAAACCCTTCGAAGATTCACTCTTCTTGTACCTTTGTCGTTATTGTCCTTTTGTATTCAATCCCGATGCAATTTCAGTGTTTCATGGGCAATGTGAAGGTCCAAGTGATAGAGTAAAGCTGCACTGGTGCATCGGAATCTAATACTGGTCTCCCAGGACTCGCGCAAAGCACAAACTCGTCGAGGATTCACTCTTCGTGTACTTAAGTCGGTATTGTCCCTTTTGTATTCAATCCCGATGCGATTTCAGTGATTCATGGGCAATGTGAAGGTCGAAGGGATACAGTAATCCTGCGCTGGTGCATCGGAATCTAATACTGGTCTCCCAGGAAACGCTCGAAGCACAAACTCTTAGAAGATTTACTCTTCGTGTACTTAAGTCCGCATTGTTCCCTTCGTATTCAATCCCGATTCGATTTCTGTGTTTCTTGGTCAATATGGAGTTCCAAGGGATACAGTAAACCTGCACTGGTGCATCGGAATCTAATACTGGTCTCCCAGGAGACGCTCAGAGCAGAAACTCTTAGAAGATTCACTCTGGTTGTACTTAAGTCGGCATTTTGCCTTATGTATTCATACCCGATGCAATTTTTGTGTTTCATGCTCAATGTGAATGGCCAAGGGATACAGTAAACCTGCACAGGTGCATCGGAATCTAATACTGGTCTCCCATGAGTTGCTCAAAGCACAAACTCTTAGAAGACTCACTCTTCTTGTCCTTAAGTCGGCATTGTCCCTTTTGTATTCAATACCGTTCCGATTTCTGTATTTCTTGGTCAATGTGAAGGTCAAAGGGATACAGAAAACCTGCACTGATGCATCGGAATCTAATACTGGTCTCCCAGAAGCCGCTAAAAGCACAAACTCTTAGATGATTAACTCTTCTTGTACCTTTGTCTTTATTGTCCTTTTGTATTCAATCCCGATGCAATTTCTGTGCTTCATGGTCAATGTGAAGGTCCAAGGGATACAGAAAACCTGCACTGGAGAACCGGAATCTAATACTGGTCTACCAGGATCCGTTCAAAGCACAAACCCTTCGAAGATTCACTCTTCTTGTACCATTGTCTTTATTGTCCTTTTGTATTCAATCCCGATGCAATTTCTGTGCTTCATGGTCAATGTGAAGGTCCAAGGGATACAGAAAACCTGCACTGATGCATCGGAATCTAATACTGGTCTCCCAGAAGCCGCTCAAAGCACAAACTCTTAGATGATTAACTCTTCTTGTACTTAAGTCGGCAGTCCCTTTTGTATTCAATCCCGATGCAATTTCTGAGTTTCATGGTCAATGTGAAGGTCCAAGTGATACAGTAAACCTGCACTGGTGCATCGGAATCTAGTACTGGTCCCCCAGGAGCCGCTCAAAGCACAAACCCGTCGAAGATTCACTCTTCTTGTACTTAAATCGGCATTGTCCCTTTTGTATTCAATATCGATGCAATTTCTGTGTTCCATGGGCAATGTGAAGGTCCAAGGGATACAGTAAACCAGCACCGGTGCATCGAGATCTAGTACTGGTTTCCCTGGAGCTGCTCAACAAACAACCGCTTAGGAAATTCACTCTTGTTTTACGTAAGTCGGCATTGTCCCGTTTGTCTTCAATCTCGATGCAATTTCTGTGTTTCATGGTCAATGTGAACGTCGAAGAGATACAGTAAACCTGCACTGGTGCATTGGAATCTAATACTGGTCTCCAAGGAGCCGCTCAAAAGACTTACTCTTAGAAGATTCACTCTTCTTGTACTTAAGTCGACATTGTATCTTTTGTATTGGTCCCCATGCGTTTTTGGTGTTTCATGGTCAATGTGAAGGGCAAGGGATACAGTAAACCTGCACTGTTGCATCGGAATCTAATACTTGTCTGCCAGTACCCGCTCAAAGCACAAACTCTTAGGAGACTCACTCTTCTTGTACTCATGCCGGTATTGTGCATTTTTAATTCAATCCCGATGCGATTTTTGTGTTTCATGGTCAATGTGAATGTCCAAGGGATACAAAAAACCTGCAATGGTTCATCGGAATCTAATATTGGTCTCCCATGGGACGCTGAAAGTACAAGCTCTAAAAAGATTCACTCTTCTTGTACGTAAGTCGGCATTGTGCATTTTGTATTCAATTCCGATGCAATTTCTACTTTTCATGGTCAATGTGAAGGTCCAAGAGATACTGTAAACCTGCACTGGTGCATCGGAATCTAATACTGGTCTTTTAGGAGCCGCTCAAAGCACAAACTCTTAGATGATAAACTCTTCTTGTACTAAAGTCGGCAGTCCCTTTTGTATTCAATCCCGATGCAATTTCTGAGTTTCATGGTCAATGTGAAGGTCCAAGTGATACAGTAAACCTGCACTGTTGCATCGGAATCTAATACTTGTCTGCCAGGAGCCGCTCAAAGCACAAACTCTTAGAAGATTCATTCTGGTTGTACTCAAGTCGGCATTGTGCGCTTTGTATTCGATCCCGAAGCGATTTCTGTGTTTCATGTTCAATGTGAAAGTTCAAGGGATACAATAAAAATGCACTGGTTCATCGGAATCTAAAACCGGTCTCCCAGGAGCAGCTCAAACCACATACTCTTAGAAAATTCTCTCATCTTGTACTTATGTCGGCATTGTACATTTTGTATTCAATCTCGATGAATTTTCTGTGTTTCATGCTCAATGTGAAGGTCCATGGAATACAGTAAACCTGCACTGGTGAATCGGAATCTAATACTGGTCTCCCAGGAAACGCTAAAAGCACAAACTCTTAGAAGATTCACTCTTCTTGTTTTTACGTCGGCATTGTACGTTTGTATTCAATCCCGATGCAATTTCTGTGTTTCACGATCAATGTGAAGGTCCAATGGCTACAGAAAACCTGCACTGGTGCATCAGAATCTAATACTGGTCTCCCAGGAGCCGCTCAAAGCACAAACCCTTAGAAAATTAACTCTTCTTGTACTTAAGTCAGCATTGTCCCTTTTGTATTCAATCCCAATGCAATTTCTGTGTTTCATGGTCAATGTGAAGGTCGAAGGGATACAGTAAACCAGCACTGGTGCATCGGAATCTAATACTGGTCTCCCAGGAGCCGCTCAAACACAAACTCTTAGAAGATTAACTCTTCTTGTACTTAAGTCGGCAGTCCCTTTTGTATTCAATCCCGATGCAATTTCTGAGTTTCATGGTCAATGCGAAGGACCACGGGATACAGTAAATCTGCACTGGTGCATCGGAATCTAATAATGGTCTCCCAGGAGCCTCTCAAAGCACAAACCCGTCGAAGATTCACTCTTCTTGTACTTAAGTCGGCATTGTCTCTCTTGTGTCCAATCCCGAGCAATTTCTGTGTTTCATGGTCAATGTGTAGGTCCAAGGGATACTGTAAACATGCACAGATGCATCGGAATCTAATACTGGACACCCATGAACCGCTCAAAGCTCAAACTCGTGAAAGATTCACTCTTCTTTTACTTCAGTCGGCATTGTCCCTTATATATTGCATCCCGATGCAATTTCTGTGTTTCATGGTCAATGTGAAGGTCCAAGGGATACAGTAAACTTATACTGGTGCATCGGAATCGAACACTGGCCTCTGAGGAGCCGCTCAAAGCACAAACTTTTAGAAAATTTACTCTTCTTGTACTTAAGTTGGCATTGTGTAATTTGTATAGAATTCCGATACAATTTCTGTGTTTTATGGTCAAGTTGAAGGTCCAAGGGATACACTAATCCTGCACTGGTGCATCGGAATCGAACACTGGTCTCAGAGGAGCCGCTCAAAACACAAACTCTTAAAAAATTCACTCTTCTTGTACTTTAGTCGGAATTGTCCCTAATGTATACAATTTCGATGCAATTTCTGTGTTTCCTGGTCAATGTGAAGGTCCAAACGATAGATTAAACCTGCACTGGTGCAACGGAATCTAATACTGGTCTCCCAGGAGCCGCTCAAAACACAAAATCTTAGAAGAATCACTCTTCTTGTACTTAAGCCGGCATTGTCCCTTTTGTATTCAATCCTGATGCAATTTCTGTGTCTCATGGGCAATGTGAAGGTCCAAGTGATACAGTAAGCCAGCACTGGTGCATCGGAATCTAATGATGGTCTCCCTTGAGCTGCTCAACAAACAGCCTCTTAGAAAATTCACTCTTCTTGTACTTATGTCCGCATTGTCCCGTTTGTACTCAATCACGATGCAATTTCTGTGTTTCATGGTCAATGTGAACGTCGAAGGGATACAGTAAACCTGCGCTGGTGCAACGGAATCTAATACTGGTCTCCCAGGAGCCGCTCAAAACACTAACTCTCAGAATATTCACTCTTCTTGCATTTAGGTCGACATTGTATCCTTTGTATTGGTGCCCATGCAATTTCTGTGTTTCATGGTCAATGTGAAGGTCCAAGGGATACACCAAACCTGTACTGGTGCATTGGAATCTAACACTGGACACCCAGGAGCCGCTCAAAGTTCAAACTCTTGAAAGATTCATTCTTCTTGTACTTTAGTCGGCATTGTCCCTTATGTATTCCATCCCGATGCAATTTCTGTGTTTCATGGTCAACGTGAAAGTCCACAGGATACAGTAAACCGGCACTGGTGCATCGGAATCAAACACTGGTCTCTGAGGAGCCGCTCAAAGCACAAACTCTTAGAAAATTCAGTCTTCTTGTACTTAAGTTGGCATTGTGTATTTTATATTCAATCCCGAGGCAATTTCTGTGTTTCATGGTCAAATTGAAGGTCCAAGGGATACAGTAAACCTGCACTGGTGCATCGGAATATAAAACTGGTCTCCCAGGAGCTGCTCAACCCACAAACTCTTAGAAAATTCAGTCTTCTTGTACTTTAGTCGGAATTGTCTCTTTTGTATACAATTTCGATGCAATTTCTGTGTTTCCTGGTCAATGTAAAGGTCCAAGGGATATACTAAACCTGCACTGGTGCATCGGAATCTAATACTGGTCTCCCAGGAGCCGCTCAAAACACAAACTCTTAGAAGATTCACCCTTCTTGTACTTAAGTCGGTATTGTCCCTTTTGTATTCAATCCCGATACAATTTCTGTGTTTCATGGGCAATGTGAAGGTCCAAGGGATACAGTTAACCTGCGCTGGTTCATCGGAATCTAATACTGGTCTCCCAGGAGCCGCTCAAAGCACAAAATCTTAGAAGATTTACTCTTCGTGTACTTAAGTCCGCATTGTTCCCTTCGTACTCAATCCCAATTCGATATCTGTGTTTCATGGTCAATGTGGAGGTCCAAGGGATACAGTAAACCTGCACTGGTGCATCGGAATTTGATACAGGTCTCCCATGAACCGCACAAAGCACAAACTCTTAGAAGACTCACTCTTCTTGTTCTTAGGTCGGCATTGTCCCGTTTGTATTCAATCTCGATGCAATTTCTGTGTTTCTTGGTCAATGTGAAGGTCGAAGGGATACAGTAAACCAGCGCTGGTGCACCGGAATCTAATATTGGTCTCCCGGGAGCCGCTCAAATCACAATTCATTAGAAGATTCACTCTTCTTGTAGTTAAGTCGACATTGTATCTTTTGTAGTGGACCCCATGCAATTTCTGTGTTTCATGGTCAATGTGAAGGTCCAAGGCATACAGTAAACCTGTACTGGTGCATCTGAATCTTATACTGGCCTCCCAGGAGCCGGTCAAAGCAGAAACTCTTAGAAGATTCACTCTTCTGGTACTCAAATCGGCATTGTGCCTTTTGTATTCAATCCCGATGCGATTTCAGTGTTTCATGGTCAATGTGAAGGTCCAAAGGATACAATAAACCGGCAATGGTTCATCGGAATCTAATACTGGTCTCCCAGGGGCAGCTCAAACCACAAACTCTTAGAAAATTCTCTCAACGTGTACTTATGTCGGCGTTGTCCATTTTGTATTCAATTCCGATGAAATTTCTGTGTTTCATGGTCAATGTGAAGGTCCAAGGGATACAGTAAACCTGTAATGGTGCATCGGAATCTAATACTGGTCTCCCAGGAGTCGCTCAAAGCACAAACTCTTACAAGATTCACTCTTCTTGTACTCAAGTCGGCATTTTGCTTTATGTATTCAATCCCGATGCAATTTCTGTGTTTCATGCTCAATGTGAATGGCCAAGGGATACAGTTAACCTACACAGGTGCATCGGAATCTAATACTGGTCTCCCATGAGTTGCTCAAAGCACAAACTCTTAGAAGACTCACTCTTTTTGTTCTTAAGTCGGCATTGTCCCTTTTGTATTCAATACCGATCCGATTTCTGTATTTCTTGGTCAATGTGAAGGTCAAAGGGATAAAGTAAACCTGCACTGGTGCATCGGGATTTGATACTGGTCTCTCTGGAGCCGCTCAAAGCACTACCTCTTACAAATTTCTCTCTTCTTGTACTTGAGTCAGCTTTGTACCTTATGTATTCCATCCTGATGCAATTTATGTGTTTCATTGTCGATGTGAAAGTCCGAAGGATACGGTAAACCTGCACTGGTGCATCGGAATCTAATACTGGTCTCCAAAGAGCCGCTCAAAGCACAAACTCTGAGAAAATTCATTCTTCTTGCACTTAAGTTGGCATTGTGCAGTTTGTATTTAATCCCGATGCAATTTCTGTGTTTCATTGTCAATGTGAAGGTCCAAGGGATACAGAAAACCTGCACTGTAGCACCGGAATCTAATACTGGTCTACCAGGATACGTTCAAACCACAAACCCTTCGAAGATTCACTCTTCTTGTACCTTTGTCGTTATTGTCCTTTTGTATTCAATCCCGATGCAATTTCAGTGTTTCATGGGCAATGTGAAGGACCAAGTGATAGAGTAAAGCTGCACTGGTGCATCGGAATCTAATACTGGTCTCCCAGGACTCGCGCAAAGCACAAACTCGTCGAGGATTCACTCTGCTTGTACTTATGTCGGTGTTGTCCCTTTTGTATTCAATCCCGATGCGATTTCAGTGTTTCATGGGCAATGTGAAGGTCGAAGGGATACAGTAATCCTGCGCTGGTGCATCGGAATCTAATACTGGTCTCCCAGGAAACGCTCGAAGCACAAACTCTTAGAAGATTTACTCTTCGTGTACTTAAGTCCGCATTGTTCCCTTCGTATTCAATCCCGATTCGAATTCTGTGTTTCTTGGTCAATATGGAGTTCCAAGGGATACAGTAAACCTGCACTGGTGCATCGGAATCTAATACTGGTCTCCCAGGAGACGCTCAGAGCAGAAACTCTTAGAAGATTCACTCTGGTTGTACTTAAGTCGGCATTTTGCCTTATGTATTCATACCCGATGCAATTTTTGTGTTTCATGCTCAATGTGAATGGCCAAGGGATACAGTAAACCTGCACAGGTGCATCGGAATCTAATACTGGTCTCCCATGAGTTGCCCAAAGCACAAACTCTTAGAAGACTCACTCTTCTTGTCCTTAAGTCGGCATTGTCCCTTTTGTATTCAATACCGTTCCGATTTCTGTATTTCTTGGTCAATGTAAAGGTCAAAGGGATACAGAAAACCTGCACTGATGCATCGGAATCTAATACTGGTCTCCCAGAAACCGCTAAAAGCACAAACTCTTAGATGATTAACTCTTCTTGTACCTTTGTCTTTATTGTCCTATTGTATTCAATCCCGATGCAATTTCTGTGCTTCATGGTCAATGTGAAGGTCCAAGGGATACAGAAAACCTGCACTGGAGAACCGGAATCTAATACTGGTCTACCAGGATCCGTTCAAAGCACAAACCCTTCGAAGATTCACTCTTCTTGTACCTTTGTCTTTATTGTCCTTTTGTATTCAATCCCGATGCAATTTCTGTGCTTCATGGTCAATGTGAAGGTCCAAGGGATACAGAAAACCTGCACTGATGCATCGGAATCTAATACTGGTCTCCCAGAAGCCGCTCAAAGCACAAACTCTTAGATGATTAACTCTTCTTGTACTTAAGTCGGCAGTCCCTTTTGTATTCAATTCCGATGCAAATTCGGAGTTTCATGGTCAATGTGAAGGTCCAAGTGATACAGTAAACCTGCACTGGTGCATCGGAATGTAATACTGGTCCCCCAGGAGGCGCGCAAAGCACAAACCCATCGAAGATTCACTCTTATTGTACTTAAGTCGATTTTGTCCCTTTTGTATTCAATCCCGATGCAATTTCAGTGTTTCATGGGCAATGTGAAGGTCGAAGGGATACAGTAAACCTGCACTGGTGCATCGGAATCTAATACTGGTATCCCAGGAGACGCTCGAAGCACAAACTCTTAGAAGATTTACTCTTCGTGTACTTAAGTCCGCATTGTTCCCTTCGTATTCAATCCCGATACGATTTCTGTGTTTCATGGTCAATATGGAGGTCCAAGGGATACAGTAAACCTGCACTGGTGCATCGGAATCTTATACTGGTCTCCCAGGAGCCGCTCAAAGCAGAAACTCTTAGAAGATTCACTCTTCTTGTACACAAGTCGGCATTGTGCCCTTTGTATTCGTTCCCGATGCGATTTCTGTGTTTCATGGTTAATGTGAAGGTCCAAGGGATTAAATAATCCTGCACTGGTACAACGGAATATAATACTGGTCTCCCAGGAGCCGCTCAGAGCAGAAACTCTTTGAAGATTCACTCTTCTTGTACTTAAGTCGGCATTTTGCATTATGTATTCAATCCCGATGCAATTTCTGTGTTTCATGCTCAATGTGAATGGCCAAGGGATACAGTAAACCTGCACAGGTGCATCGGAATCTAATACTGGTCCCCCAAGAGCCGCTCAAAGCACAAACTCTTAGAAAATTTCCTCATCTTATACTTATGTCGCCATTGTCCATTTTGTATTCAAACCCGATATAATTTCTGTGCTTCATGGTCAATGTGAAGGTCCAAGGGATACAGTTAACCTGCACTGGTGCATCGGAATCTAATACTGGTCTCCTAGGAGCCGTTCAAAGCACAAACCCTTTTAAGATTCACTCTCCTTGTACCTTTGTCGTTTTTGTCCCTTTTGTATTCAATCGCCATGCAATTTCTGTGTTTCATGGTCAATGTGAAGGTCCAAGGGATACAGAAAACCTGCACTGGTGCATCGGAAACTGATACTGGTCTCCCAGGAGCCGCTCAGAGCACAATCTCTTAGATGATTAACTCTTCTTGTACTAAAGTCGGCAGTCCCTTTTGTATTCAATCCCGATGCAATTTCTGAGTTTCATGGTCAATGTGAAGGTCGAAGTGATACAGTAAACCTGCACCGGTGCATCGGAATCTAGGACTGGTCCCCCAGGAGCCGCTCAACGGACTAACCCGTCGAAGAATCACTCTTCTTGTACTTAAATCGGTATCGTCCCTTTTGTATTCAATATCGATGCAATTTCTGTGTTCCATGGGCAATGTGAAGGTCCAAGGGATACAGTAAACCAGCACCGGTGCATCGGAATCTAATACTGGTCTCCCTGGAGCTGCTCAACAAACAACCTCTTAGAAAATTCACTCTTGTTGTACTTAAGTCGGCATTGTCCCGTTTGTCTTCAATCTCGATGCAATTTCTGTGTTTCATGGTCAATGTGAACGTCGAAGAGATACAGTAAACCTGCACTGGTGCATCGGAATCTAATACTGGTCTCCAAGGAGCCGCTCAAAAGACTTACTTTTAGAAGATTCACTCTTCTTGTACTTAAGTCGACATTGTATCTTTTGTATTGGTCCCCATGCATTTTCGGTGATTCATGGTCAATGTGAAGGGCAAGGGATACAGTAAACCAGCACTGCTGCATCGGAATCTAATACTTGTCTGTTAGGAGCCGCTCAAAGCACAAACTCTTAGGAGACTCACTCTTCTTGTACTCATGCCGGTATTGTGCATTATTTATTCAATCCCGAAGCGATTTCTGTGTTTCATGGTCAATGTGAATGTCCAAGGGATACAAAAAACCTGCACTGGTGCATCGGAATCTAATACTGGTCTCCCAGGAGCCGCTCAAAGCACAAACCCTTAAATGATTCACTCTTCTTGTACTTACGTCGGCATTGTGCCTTTTGTATTCAATCCCGATGCAATGTCAGTGTTTCATGGGCAATGTGAAGGACCAAGGGATACAGTAAGCCTGTGCTGGTGCATCGGAATCTAATACTGGTCTCCCAGGAATCGCTCAAAGCACAAACTCTTAGAAGATTTACTCTTCGTGTACCTAAGTCCGCATTGTTCCCTTCGTATTCAATCCCGATTCGATTTCTGTGTTTCAGGGTCAATATGGATGTCCAAGGGATACAGTAAACCTGCACTGGTGCATCGGAATTTGAAACTGGTCTCCCATGAGCTGCTCAAAGCACAAACTCTTAGAAAAATTCCACATCTTATACTTATGTCGCCATTGTCCATTTTGTATTCAATCCCGATGAAATTTCTGTGTTTCATGGTCAATGTGAAGGTCCAAGGGATTCAATAATCCTGCACTGGTGCAACGGAATCTAATACTTATCTCCCAGGAGCCGCTCAGAGCAGAAATTCTTTTTAAGATTCACTCTTCTTGTACATGAGTCGGCATTGTCCCTTATGTATTCCGTCCTGATGCAATTTCTGTGTTTCATGGTCAATGTGATGGTGCGAGGGATATGGTAAACCTGCACTGGTGCATCAGAATCTAATACTGGTCACCAAAGAGCCGCTCAAAGCACAGACTCTAAGAAAATTCACACTTCTTGTACTTAAGTTGGCATTGTGCATTTTGTATTCAATCCCGATGCAATTTCTGTGTATCATGGTCAATGTGAAGGTCCAAGGGATACAGAAAACCTGCACTGGTGCATCGGAATCTAATACTGGTCTCCCAGGAGCCGCTCAAAGCACAAACACTTCAAAGATTCACTCTTGTTGTACTTACGTTGCATTGTTCCTTTTATATTCAATCCCGATGCAATTTCTGTGTTTCATGATCAATGTGAAGTTCCAAGGGATAAAGTAAACCTGCACTGGTGCATAGGAATCTAATACTGGTCTCCAATGAGCCGCTGAAAGCACAAGTTCTTAAAAGATTCACTGTTCTTGTACATAAGTCGGCATTGTGCATTTTGTATTCTATCTAAATGCAATTTCTGCTTTTCATGGTCAATGTGAAGGTCCAAGAGATACAGTAAACCTGCACTGGTGCATCGGAATTTAATACTGGTCTCCCAGGAGCCGCTTAGAGCAGAAACTCTTAGAAGATTCACTCTTCTTGTACTTAAGTCGGCATTTTGCCTTATGTATTCAATCCTGATGCAATTTCTGTGTTTCATGCTCAATGTGAATGGCCAAGGGATACAGTAAACCTGCACAGGTGCACCGGAATCTAATACTGGTCTCCCATGACCCGCTCAAAGCACAAACTCTTAGAAAATTTCCTCATCTTATACTTATGTCGCCATTGTCCATTTTGTATTCAATCCCGATGAAATTTCTGTGTTTCATGGTCAATGTGAAGGTTTAAGAGATACAGTTAACCTGCACTGGTGCATCGGAATCTAATACTGGTCTCCTAGGAGCCGCTCAAAGAACAAACCCTTTCAAGATTCACTCTTCTTGTACCTTTGTCGTTTTTGTCCCTCTTGTATTGAATCGGGATGCTATTTCTGTGTTTCATGGTCAATGTGAAGGTCCAAGGGATACTGTAAACCTGCACTGGTGCATCGGAATCTAATACTGGTCTCCCAGGAGCCGCTCAAAGCACAAATTCTTAAAAGATTCACTCTTCTTGTACTTACGTCGGCATTTTGCTTTTGTATTCATTCCCGATGCAATTTCAGTGTTTCATGGGCAATGTGAAGGTCGAGGGGATACAGTAAACCTGCGCTGGTGCATCGGAATCTAATACTGGTCTCCCAGGAATCGCTCAAAGCAGAAACTCTTAGAAGATTTACTCTTCGTGTACTTAAGTCCGCATTGTTCCCTTCGTATTCAATCCCGATTCGATTTCTGTGTTTCATGGTCAATATGGAGGTCCAAGGGATACAGTAAACCTGCACTGGTGCATCGGAATTTGAAACTGGTCTCCCATGAGCAGCTCAAAGCACAAACTTTTAGAAGACTCATCCTTCTTCATCTTAAGTCGGCATTGTCCCGTTTGTATTCAATCTCGATGCAATTTCTGTGTTTCATGGTCAATGTGAAGGTCCAAGGGAAACAGAAAACCTGCACTGGAGCATCGGAATCTAATACTGGTCTCCCAGGTGCCGCTCAAAGCACAAACGCTTAGAAGATTGAGTCTTCTTGTACTCAAGTCGGCATTGCGCCCTTTGTATTCGATCCCGATGCGATGTCTGTGTTTCATGGTCAATGTGAAGGTCCAAGGGAATCAATAATCCAGCACTGGTGCAACGGATCCTAATACTTATCTCCCAGGAGCCGCTCAGAGCAGAAACTCTTTGAAGATTCACTATTCTTGTACTTAAGTCGGCATTTTGCCTTATGTATTCAATCCCGTTGCAATTTCTGTGTTTCATGCTAAATGTGAATGGCCAAGGGATAAAGTAAACCTGCACAGGGGCATCGGAATCTAATACTGGTCTCCCATGAGCCGCTCAAAGCATAAAGTCTTAGAAAATTTCCTCATCTTATACTTATGTCGCCATTGTCCATTTTGTATTCAATCCCGATGAAATTTCTGTGTTTCATGGTCAATGTGAAGGTACAAGGGATACAGTTAACCTGCACTGGTGCATCGGTATCTAATACTGGTCTCCTAGGAGCCGCTCAAAGCACAAACCCTTTTAAGATTAGCTCTTCTTGTACCTTTGTCGTTTTTGTCCCTTTTGTATTCAATCGCGATGCAATTTCTGTGTTTCATGGTCAATGTGAAGGTCCAAGGGATACAGAAAACCAGCACTGGTGCATCGGAATCTGATACTGGTCTCCCAGGAGCCGCTCAAAGCACAACCTCTTAGATGATTAACTCTTCTTGTACTAAAGTCGGCAGTCCCTTTTGTATTCAATCCCGATGCAATTTCTGAGATTCATGGTCAATGTGAAGGTCCAAGTGATACAGTAAACCTGCACTGGTGCATCGGAATCTAGGACTCGTCCCCCTGGAGCCGCTCAAAGGACAAACCCGTCGAAGATTCACTCTTCTTGTACTTAAATCGGCATTGTCCCTTTTGTATTCAATATCGATGCAATTTCTGCGTTCCATGGGCAATGTGAAGGTCCAAGGGATACAGTAAACCAGCACCGGTGCATCGGAATCTAATACTGGTCTCCCTGGAGCTGCTCAACAAACAACCTCTTAGAAAATTCACTCTTGTTGTACTTAAGTCAGCATTGTCCCATTTGTCTTCAATCTCGATGCAATTTCTGTATTTCATGGTCAATGTGAACGTCGAAGAGATACAGTAAACCTGCACTGGTGCATCGGAATCTAATACTGGTCTCCAAGGAGCCGCTAAAAACACTTACTCTTAGAAGATTCACTCTTCTTGTACTTAAGTCGACATTGTATCTTCTGTATTGGTCCCCATGCATTTTCGGTGATTCATGGTCAATGTGAAGGGCAAGGGATACAGTAAACCTGCACTGTTGCATCGGAATCTAATACTTGTCTGCCAGGAGCCGCTCAAAGCACAAACTCTTAGGAGACTCACTCTTCTTGTACTCATGCCGGTATTGTGCATTTTTTATTCAATCCCGATGCGATTTCTGTGTTTCATGGTCAATGTGAATGTCCAAGGGATACAAAAAACCTGCAATGGTTCATCGGAATCTAATACTGGTCTCCCATGGGCCGCTGAAAGCACAAGCTCTTAAAAGATTCACTCTTCTTGTACTTACGTCGGCATTGTGCCTTTTGTATTCAATTCCGATGCAATTTCTGTGTTTCATGATAAATGTGAAGTACCAAGGGATAAAGTAAACCTGCACAGATGGATCGGAATCTAATACTGGTCTCCCAGGAGCCGCTCAAAGCACAAACCCTTAGAAGCTTCACTCTTCTTGTACATGAGTCGGCATTGTCCCTTATGTATTCCATCCTGATGCAATTTCTGTGTTTCATGGTCAATGTGATGGTGCGAGGGATATGGTAAACCTGCACTGGTGCATCGGAATTTAATACTGGTCACCAAAGAGCCGCTCAAAGCACAAACTCTAAGAAAATTCACTCTTCTTGCACTTAAGTTGGCATTGTGCATTTTGTATTCAATCCCAATGCAATTTCTGCTTTTCATGGTCAATGTGAAGGTCCAAGAGATACACTAAACCTGCACTGGTGCATCGGAATTTAATACTGATCTCCCAGGAGCCGCTCAGAGCAGAAACTCTTAGAAGATTCACTCTTCTTGTACTTAAGTCGGCATTTTGCCTTATGTATTCAATCCTGATGCAATTTCTGTGTTTCATGCTCGATGTGAATGGCCAAGGGATACAGTAAACCTGCACAGGTGCACCGGAATCTAATACTGGTCTCCCATGAGCCGCTCAAAGCACAAACTCTTAGAAAATTTCCTCATCTTATACTTATGTCGCCATTGTCAATTTTGTATTCAATCCCGATGAAATTTCTGTGTTTCATGGTCAATGTGAAGGTCCAAGAGATACAGTTAACCTGCACTGGTGCATCGGAATCTAATACTGGTCTCCTAGGAGCCGCTCAAAGCACAAACCATTTCAAGATTCACTCTTCTTGTACCTTGTTCGTTTTTGTCCCTTTTGTATTCAATGGCGATGCAATTTCTGTGTTTCATGGTCAATGTGAAGGACCAAGGGATACAGAAAACCAGCACTGGTGCATCGGAATCTGATACTGGTCTCGCAGGAGCCGCTCAAAGCACAAACTCTTAGATGATTAACTCTTCTTGTACTAAAGTCGGCAGTCCCTTTTGCGTTCGGTCCCGATGCAATTTCTGAGTTTCATGGTCAATGTGAAGGTCAAGTGATACAGTAAACCTGCACTGGTGCATCGGAATCTAGTACTGGTCCCCCAGGAGCCGCTCAAAGGACCAACCCGTCGAAGATTCACTCTTCTTGTTCTTAAATCGGCATTGTCCCCTTTGTATTCAATATCGATGCAATTTCTGTGTTCCATGGGCAATGTGAAGGTCCAAGGGATACAGTAAACCAGCACCGGTGCATCGGAATCTAATAAGGGTCTCCCTGGAGCTGCTCAACAAACAACCTCGTAGAAAATTCACTCTTGTTGTACTTAAGTCGGCATTGTCCCGTTTGTCTTCAATCTCGATGCAGTTTCTGTGTTTCATGGTCAATGTGAACGTCGAAGAGATACAGTAAACCTGCACTGGTGCATCGGAATCTAATACTGGTCTCCAACGAGCCGCTCAAAACACTTACTCTTAGAAGATTCACTCTTCTTGTACTTAAGTCGACATTGTATCTCTTGTATTGGTCCCCATGCATTTTCGGTGTTTCATGGTCAATGTGAAGGGCACGGGATACAACAAACCTGCACCGTTGCATCGGAATCTAATACTTGTCTGCCAGGAGCCGCTCAAAGCACAAACTCTTAGGAGACTCACTCTTCTTGTACTCATGCCGGTATTGTGCATTTTATATTCAATCCCGAAGAAATTTCTGTGGTTCATGGTCAATGTGAAGGTCCAAGGGATACAGTTAACCTGCACTGGTGCATCGGAATCTAATACTGGACTCCCAGGAGCCGCTCAAAGCACAAACCCTTAGAAGACTCACTCTTCTTGTACTCAAGTCGGCATTGTTCCTTCAGTATTCAATCCCGATGTGATTTCTGTGTTTCATGGTCAATGTGAAAGTTCAAGGGATACAATAAAAATGCACTGATTCATCGGAATCTAATACTGGTCTCCCAGCAGCAGCTCAAACCACATACTCTTAGAAAATTCTCTAATCTTGTACTTATGTCGGCATTCTACATTTTGTATTCAATCTCGATGAATTTTCTTTGTTTCATGCTCAATGTGAAGGTCCAAGGAATACAGTAAACCTGTACTGGGGCATCGGAATCTAATACTGGTCTCCCAGGAGACGTTAAAGGCACAAACTCTTAGAAGACTCACTCTTCTTGTACTTACGTCGGCATTGTACTTTTGTATTCAATCCCGATGCAATTTCTTTGTTTCGTGATCAATGTGAAGGTCCAATGTCTACAGAAAACCTGCACTGGTGCATCAGAATCTAATAGTGGTTTCCCAGGAGCCGTTCAAAGCACAAACCCTTAGAAAATTAACTCTTCTTGTACTTAAGTCGGCATTATCCCTTTTGTATTCAATCCCAATGCAATTTCTGTGTTTCATGGTCAATGTGAAGGTCGAAGGGATACAGTAAATTGGCACTGGTGAATCGGAATCTAATACTGGACACCCATGAACCGCTCAAAGCTCAAACACTTGAAAGATTCACTCTTCTTTTACTTCAGTCGGCATTGTCCCTAATGTATTGCATCCCGAAGCAATTTCTGTGTTTCATGGTCAATGTGAAGGTCCAAGGGATACAGTAAACCTGCACTGGTGCATCGGAATCGAACACTGGCCTCTGAGGAGCCGCTCAAAGCACAAACTCTTACAAAATTCGCTCTTCTTGTACTTGAGTCGGCATTGTCCATTATGAATTCCATTCCGATGCAATTTCTGTGTTTCATGGTCAAATAGAAGGTCCAAGGGATACAGTAAACCTGCACTGGTGCATCGGAATCGAACACTGGTCTCCGAGGAGCCGCTCAAAGCACAAAGCCTTAGTAAATTCACTCTTCTTGCACTTAAGTTGGCATTGTGCATTCTGTAATCAATCCCGATGAATTTTCTGTATTTCATGGTCAATGTGAAGGTCCGAGGGATACAGTAAACCAGCACAGGTGCATCAGAATCTAATACTGGTCTCCCAGGAGCCGCTCAATGCACAAACCCTTAGAAGATTAACTCTTCTTGTACTGAAGTCGGTATTGTCTTTCTTGTAATCAATCTCGAGCAATTTCTGTGTTTCATGGTCAATGTGAAGGTCCAAGGGATACAGTAAACCAGCACAGGTGCATCGGAATCTAATACTGGTCTCCCAGGAGCCGCTCAAAACACAAATTCTTAGAAGAATCACTCTCCTTGGACTTAAGCCGGCATTGTCCCCTTTGTATTCAATCCCGATTCAATTTCTGTGTCTCATGGGCAATGTGAAGGTCCAAGGGATACAGTAAGCCAGCACTGGTGCATCGGAATCTAATGATGGTATCCCTGGAGCTGCTCAACAAACAACCTCTTAGTAAATTCACTCTTCTTGTACATAAGTCGGCATTGTCCCGTTTGTACTCAATCTCGATGCAGTTTCTGTGTTTCATGGTCAATGTGAACGTCGAAGAGATACAGTAAACCTGCACTGGTGCATCGGAATCTAATACTGGTCTCCAACGAGCCGCTCAAAACACTTACTCTTAGAAGATTCACTCTTCTTGTACTTAAGTCGACATTGTATCTCTTGTATTGGTCCCCATGCATTTTCGGTGTTTCATGGTCAATGTGAAGGGCACGGGATACAACAAACCTGCACCGTTGCATCGGAATCTAATACTTGTCTGCCAGGAGCCGCTCAAAGCACAAACTCTTAGGAGACTCACTCTTCTTGTACTCATGCCGGTATTGTGCATTTTATATTCAATCCCGAAGAAATTTCTGTGGTTCATGGTCAATGTGAAGGTCCAAGGGATACAGTTAACCTGCACTGGTGCATCGGAATCTAATACTGGACTCCCAGGAGCCGCTCAAAGCACAAACCCTTAGAAGACTCACTCTTCTTGTACTCAAGTCGGCATTGTTCCTTCAGTATTCAATCCCGATGTGATTTCTGTGTTTCATGGTCAATGTGAAAGTTCAAGGGATACAATAAAAATGCACTGATTCATCGGAATCTAATACTGGTCTCCCAGCAGCAGCTCAAACCACATACTCTTAGAAAATTCTCTAATCTTGTACTTATGTCGGCATTCTACATTTTGTATTCAATCTCGATGAATTTTCTTTGTTTCATGCTCAATGTGAAGGTCCAAGGAATACAGTAAACCTGTACTGGGGCATCGGAATCTAATACTGGTCTCCCAGGAGACGTTAAAGGCACAAACTCTTAGAAGACTCACTCTTCTTGTACTTACGTCGGCATTGTACTTTTGTATTCAATCCCGATGCAATTTCTTTGTTTCGTGATCAATGTGAAGGTCCAATGTCTACAGAAAACCTGCACTGGTGCATCAGAATCTAATAGTGGTTTCCCAGGAGCCGTTCAAAGCACAAACCCTTAGAAAATTAACTCTTCTTGTACTTAAGTCGGCATTATCCCTTTTGTATTCAATCCCAATGCAATTTCTGTGTTTCATGGTCAATGTGAAGGTCGAAGGGATACAGTAAATTGGCACTGGTGAATCGGAATCTAATACTGGACACCCATGAACCGCTCAAAGCTCAAACACTTGAAAGATTCACTCTTCTTTTACTTCAGTCGGCATTGTCCCTAATGTATTGCATCCCGAAGCAATTTCTGTGTTTCATGGTCAATGTGAAGGTCCAAGGGATACAGTAAACCTGCACTGGTGCATCGGAATCGAACACTGGCCTCTGAGGAGCCGCTCAAAGCACAAACTCTTACAAAATTCGCTCTTCTTGTACTTGAGTCGGCATTGTCCATTATGAATTCCATTCCGATGCAATTTCTGTGTTTCATGGTCAAATAGAAGGTCCAAGGGATACAGTAAACCTGCACTGGTGCATCGGAATCGAACACTGGTCTCCGAGGAGCCGCTCAAAGCACAAAGCCTTAGTAAATTCACTCTTCTTGCACTTAAGTTGGCATTGTGCATTCTGTAATCAATCCCGATGAATTTTCTGTATTTCATGGTCAATGTGAAGGTCCGAGGGATACAGTAAACCAGCACAGGTGCATCAGAATCTAATACTGGTCTCCCAGGAGCCGCTCAATGCACAAACCCTTAGAAGATTAACTCTTCTTGTACTGAAGTCGGTATTGTCTTTCTTTTAATCAATCTCGAGCAATTTCTGTGTTTCATGGTCAATGTGAAGGTCCAAGGGATACAGTAAACCAGCACAGGTGCATCGGAATCTAATACTGGTCTCCCAGGAGCCGCTCAAAACACAAATTCTTAGAAGAATCACTCTCCTTGGACTTAAGCCGGCATTGTCCCCTTTGTATTCAATCCCGATTCAATTTCTGTGTCTCATGGGCAATGTGAAGGTCCAAGGGATACAGTAAGCCAGCACTGGTGCATCGGAATCTAATGATGGTATCCCTGGAGCTGCTCAACAAACAACCTCTTAGTAAATTCACTCTTCTTGTACATAAGTCGGCATTGTCCCGTTTGTACTCAATCTCGATGCAACATCTGTGTTTCATGGTCAATGTGAACGTCGGAGGGATACAGTGAACCTGCGCTGGTGCAGCGGAATCTAATACTAGTCTCCCAGGAGCCGCTCAAAACACTAACTCTTAGAAGATTCACTCTTCTTGCACTTAAGTCAACATTGTATCTTTTGTATTGGTCCCCATGCAATTTCTGTGCTTCATGGTCTAACTGAAGGTCCAAGGGATACAGTAAACCTGCACTGGTGCATAGGAATCGAACACTGGTCTCCGAGGAGCCGCTCAAAGCACAAAGTCTTAGAAAATTCACTCTTCCTGCACTTAAGTTGGCATTGTGCATTTTGTATTCAATCCCGATGAATTTTCTGTGTTTCATGGTCAATGCGAAGGTCGAAGGGATACTGTAAACCTGCACTGGTGCATCGGAATCTAATACTGGTCTCCGAGGAACCGCTCAAAACAAAAACCCTTAGAAGATTCTCACTTCTTGTACTTATGTCGATATTATATCTTTTGTATTCAATCTCGATGGAATTTCTGTGTTTCATGATCAATGTGAAGATCCAATGGTCACAGTAAACCTGCACTGGTATATCAAAATCTAATACTGGTCTCCCAGGAGCCGCTCAAAGCAAAATCCCTTAGAAGATTAACTCTTCCTGTACTTGAGTCTGCATTGTCCCTTTTGTATTCAATCCCAATGCAATTTCTGTGTTTTATGGTCAATGCGAAGGTCGAAGGGATACAGTAAACCTGCAATGGTGCATCGGAATCTAATACTGGTTTCCCAGGAGCCGCTCAAAGCACAAACTTTTGATGATTAACTCTTCTTGTACCTAAGTCCGCAGTACCTTTTGTATTCAATCCCGCTGCACTTTCTGAGTATCATGGTCAATGTGAAGGTCCAAGTGATACAATAAACCTGCACTGGTGCATCGGAATCAAATACTGGTCTCCCAGGAGCCGCTCAAAGCACAAACCCGTTGAAGATTCACTCTTCTTGTGCTTAAGTCGGCATTGTACCTCTTGTATTCAATCCCAAGCAATTTCCAGTTTCATGGTCAATGCGAAGGTCCAAGGGATACAGTAAACCTGCACAGGTGCATCGGAATCTAATACTGGTCTCCCAGGAGCCGCTCAAAACACAAACTCTTAGAAGAATCTATCTTCTTGTACTTTAGTGGGCATTGTCCCTGTTGTATTCAATCCCGATGCAATTTCAGAGTCTCATGGTCAATGTGAAGGTCCAAGCGATACAGTAAACCTGCACTGGCGCATCGGAATCTAATACTGGTCTCCCAGGAGTCGCTCAAAACTCAAACTCTTGAAAGATTCACTCTTCTTGTATTTTAGTCGGCATTGTTCCTTATGTATTCCATCCCGATGCAATTTCTGTGTTTCATGGTCAATGTGATGGTCCACGGGATACAGTAAACCTGCACTGGTGCATCGGTATCGAACACTGGTCTCCGAGGAGCCGCTCAAAGCACAAACTCTTAGAAAATTCACACTTCTTGTACTTGAGTTGGCATTTAGGTATTTTGTAATCAATCCCGATGCAATTCCTGTGTTTCATGATCAATGTGAAGATCCAATGGTTGCAGTAAACCTGCACTGGTGCATCAGAATCTAATAGTGGTCTCCCAGGAGCCGCTCAAAGCAAAAACCCTTAGAAGATTAACTCTTCCTGTACTTGAGTCTGCATTGTCCCTTTTGTATTCAATCCCAATGCAATTTCTGTGTTTCATGGTCAATGTGAAGGTCCAAGGGATACAGTAAACCTGCACTGGTGCATCGGAATCTAATACTGGTCTCCCAGGAGCCGCTCAAAACACAAACTTTTAGAAGATTCACTCTTCTTGTACTTAAGTCGGTATTGTCCCTTTTGTATTTAATCCCGATACAATTTTTGTGTTTCATGGGCAATGTGAAGGTCCAAGGGATACTGTAAACCAGCACTGGTGCACCGGAATCTATTACTGGTCTCCCTGGAGCTGCTCAACCCACAACCTCTTAGAAAAATCACTCTTCTTTATCTTAAGTCGGCAGTGTCCCGTTTGTATTCAATCTCGATGCAATTTCTGTGTTTCCCGGTCATTGTGAAGGTCGGAGGGATACAGCAAACCTGCGCTGTTGCATCGGAATCTAATACTGGTCTCGCAGGAGCCGCTCAAAGCACAAACTCTTTTAAGATTTACTCTTCGTGTACTTAAGTCCGCTTTGTTCCTACGTATTAAATCCCGATTCGATTTCTGTGTTTCATGGTCGATGTGGAGGTCCAAGGGATACAGTATACCTGCACTGGTGCATTGGAATTTAATACTGGTCTCCCATGAGCCGTCAAAGCACAAACTCTTAGAAGTCTCACTCTTCTTGTACTTAAGTCGGCATTGTCCCGTTTGTATTCAATCTCGATGCAATTTCTGTGTATCATGGTCAATGTGAAGGTCGAAGGGATAGAGTAAACCTGCGCTGTTGCATCGTAATCTAATACTGGTCTCCCAGGAGCCGCTCAAATCACAAACTTTTAGAAGATTCACTCTTCTTGTACTTAAGTCGTTATTGTCCCTTTTGTATTTAATTCCGATACAATTTTTGTGTTTCATGGGCAATGTGAAGGTCCAAGGGATACTGTAAACCAGCACTGGTGCACCGGAATCTATTACTGGTCTCCCTGGAGCTGCTCAACCCACAACCTCTTAGAAAATTCACTCTTCTTTTACTTAAGTCGGCATTGTCCCGTTTGTATTCTATCCCGATCCATTTTCTGTGTTTCATGCTCAATGTGAAGGTCCAAGGGATACAGAAAACCTGCACTGGAGCATCGGAATCCAATACTGGTCTCCCAGGAGCCGCTCAAAGCACAAACCCTTCAAAGATTCACTCTTCTTGTACCTTTGTCGTTATTGTCCCTTTTGTATTCAATCCCGATGCAATTTCTGTGCTTCATGCTCAATGTGAAGGTCCAAGTTACACAGAAAACCTGCACTGGTGCATCGGAATCTAATACTGGTCTCCCAGGAGCCGCTCATAGCACAAACTCCTAGATGATTAACTCTTCCTGTACATAAGTCGGCAGTCCCTTTTGTATTCAAACCCGATGCAATTTCTGAGTTTCATGGTCAATGTGAAGGTCCAAGTGATACAGTAAACCTGCACTGGTGCATCGGAATCTAATACTGGTCCCCCAGGAGCCGCTCAAAGCACAAATCCGTCGAAAATTCACTCTTCTTGTTCTTAAGTCGGCATTGTCCCTTTTGTATTCAATATCGATGCAATTTCTGTGTTTCATGTGCAATGTGAAGGTCCAAGGGATACAGTAAACCAGCACTGGTGCATCGGAATCTAATACTGGTCTCCCTGGAGCTTCTCAACAAACAACCTCTTAGAAAATTCACTCTTCTTGTACTTAAGTCGGCATTGTCCAGTTTGTCTTCAATCTCGATGCAATTTCTGTGTTTCATGGTCAATGAGAAGGTCCAAGGGATGCAATAAACCTGCACTGGTTCATCACAATCTAATTCTGGTCTCCCAGGAGCAGCTTAAACCACAAACCCTTAGAAAATTCCCTCATCTTGTACTTATGTCGGCATTGTCCATTTTATATTCAATCCCGATGAAATTTCTGTGGTTCATGGTCAATGTGAAGGTCCAAGGGATAAAGTTAACCTGCACTGGTGCATCGGAATCTAATACTGGTCTCCCAGGGGCCGCTCAAAGCGCAAACCCTTAGAAGATTCACTCTTCTTGTACTCAAGTCGGCATTGTTCCTTCAGTATACAATCCCAATGCGATTTCTGTGTTTCATGGTCAATGTGAAAGTCAAAGGGATCCAATAAAAATGAACTGGTTCATCGGAATCTAATATTGGTCTCCCAGGAGCAGATCAAACCACATTCTCTAAGTAAATTCTCTCATCTTGTACTTAGGGCCGCATTGTCCATTTTTTATTCAATCTCGATGAATTTTCTGTGTTTCATGCTCAATGTGAAGGTCCAAGGAATGCAGTAAACCTGCACTGGTGCATCGGAATCTAATACTGGTCTCCCAGGAGACGCTAAAAGCACTTACTCTTAGAAGATTCACTCTTCTTGTACTTACGTCGGCATTGTACCTTTTGTATTCAATACCGATGCAATTTCTGTGTATCATGATCAATGTGAAGGTGCAATGGCTACAGAAAACCTGCACTGGTGCATCATAATCTAATTCTGGTCTCCCAGGAGCCGCTCAAAGCACAAACTTTTGATGATTAACTCTTCTTGTACTTAAGTCCGCAGTACCTTTTGTATTCAATCCCGATGCACTTTCTGTTTTTCCTGGTCAATGTGAAGGTCCCAGGGATACAATAAACCTGCACTGGTGCATCCGAATCTAATACTGTTCTCCCAGGAGCCGCTCAAATCACAAACTCTTAGAAGATTCCCCCTTCTGGTACTTAAGTCGGCATTGTCCCTCTTGTATTCTATCGCGATCCATTTTCTGTGTTTCATGGTCAATGTGACGGTCCAAGGAATACAGTTAACCTTCACTGGTGCATAGGAATCTAATAGTGGTCTCCCAGGAGCCGCTCAAAACACAAACTTTTAGAAGATTCACTCTTCTTGTACATAAGTCGGTATTGTCCCTTTTGTATTTAATCCCGATACAATTTTTGTGTTTCATGGGCAATGTGAAGGTCCAAGGGATACTGTAAACCAGCACTGGGGCACCGGAATCTATTACTGGTCGCCCTGGAGCTGCTCAACCCACAACCTCTTAGAAAAATCACTCTTCTTTATCTTAAGTCGGCAGTGTCCCGTTTGTATTCAATCTCGATGCAATTTCTGTGTTTCCCGGTCATTGTGAAGGTCGGAGGGATACAGCAAACCTGCGCTGTTGCATCGGAATCTAATACTGGTCTCGCAGGAGCCGCTCAAAGCACAAACTCTTTTAAGATTTACTCTTCGTGTACTTAAGTCCGCTTTGTTCCTACGTATTAAATCCCGATTCGATTTCTGTGTTTCATGGTCGATGTGGAGGTCCAAGGGATACAGTATACCTGCACTGGTGCATTGGAATTTAATACTGGTCTCCCATGAGCCGTCAAAGCACAAACTCTTAGAAGTCTCACTCTTCTTGTACTTAAGTCGGCATTGTCCCGTTTGTATTCAATCTCGATGCAATTTCTGTGTATCATGGTCAATGTGAAGGTCGAAGGGATAGAGTAAACCTGCGCTGTTGCATCGTAATCTAATACTGGTCTCCCAGGAGCCGCTCAAATCACAAACTTTTAGAAGATTCACTCTTCTTGTACTTAAGTCGTTATTGTCCCTTTTGTATTTAATTCCGATACAATTTTTGTGTTTCATGGGCAATGTGAAGGTCCAAGGGATACTGTAAACCAGCACTGGTGCACCGGAATCTATTACTGGTCTCCCTGGAGCTGCTCAACCCACAACCTCTTAGAAAATTCACTCTTCTTTTACTTAAGTCGGCATTGTCCCGTTTGTATTCTATCCCGATCCATTTTCTGTGTTTCATGCTCAATGTGAAGGTCCAAGGGATACAGAAAACCTGCACTGGAGCATCGGAATCCAATACTGGTCTCCCAGGAGCCGCTCAAAGCACAAACCCTTCAAAGATTCACTCTTCTTGTACCTTTGTCGTTATTGTCCCTTTTGTATTCAATCCCGATGCAATTTCTGTGCTTCATGCTCAATGTGAAGGTCCAAGTTACACAGAAAACCTGCACTGGTGCATCGGAATCTAATACTGGTCTCCCAGGAGCCGCTCATAGCACAAACTCCTAGATGATTAACTCTTCCTGTACATAAGTCGGCAGTCCCTTTTGTATTCAAACCCGATGCAATTTCTGAGTTTCATGGTCAATGTGAAGGTCCAAGTGATACAGTAAACCTGCACTGGTGCATCGGAATCTAATACTGGTCCCCCAGGAGCCGCTCAAAGCACAAATCCGTCGAAAATTCACTCTTCTTGTTCTTAAGTCGGCATTGTCCCTTTTGTATTCAATATCGATGCAATTTCTGTGTTTCATGTGCAATGTGAAGGTCCAAGGGATACAGTAAACCAGCACTGGTGCATCGGAATCTAATACTGGTCTCCCTGGAGCTTCTCAACAAACAACCTCTTAGAAAATTCACTCTTCTTGTACTTAAGTCGGCATTGTCCAGTTTGTCTTCAATCTCGATGCAATTTCTGTGTTTCATGGT
Source organism: Schistocerca serialis cubense (assembly GCF_023864345.2). Taxonomy (NCBI): domain Eukaryota; kingdom Metazoa; phylum Arthropoda; class Insecta; order Orthoptera; family Acrididae; genus Schistocerca; species Schistocerca serialis. The sequence goes on along the minus strand of NW_026047592.1, from coordinate 6,019,872 downwards.
CAATGAGAAGGTCCAAGGGATGCAATAAACCTGCACTGGTTCATCACAATCTAATTCTGGTCTCCCAGGAGCAGCTTAAACCACAAACCCTTAGAAAATTCCCTCATCTTGTACTTATGTCGGCATTGTCCATTTTATATTCAATCCCGATGAAATTTCTGTGGTTCATGGTCAATGTGAAGGTCCAAGGGATAAAGTTAACCTGCACTGGTGCATCGGAATCTAATACTGGTCTCCCAGGGGCCGCTCAAAGCGCAAACCCTTAGAAGATTCACTCTTCTTGTACTCAAGTCGGCATTGTTCCTTCAGTATACAATCCCAATGCGATTTCTGTGTTTCATGGTCAATGTGAAAGTCAAAGGGATCCAATAAAAATGAACTGGTTCATCGGAATCTAATATTGGTCTCCCAGGAGCAGATCAAACCACATTCTCTAAGTAAATTCTCTCATCTTGTACTTAGGGCCGCATTGTCCATTTTTTATTCAATCTCGATGAATTTTCTGTGTTTCATGCTCAATGTGAAGGTCCAAGGAATGCAGTAAACCTGCACTGGTGCATCGGAATCTAATACTGGTCTCCCAGGAGACGCTAAAAGCACTTACTCTTAGAAGATTCACTCTTCTTGTACTTACGTCGGCATTGTACCTTTTGTATTCAATACCGATGCAATTTCTGTGTATCATGATCAATGTGAAGGTGCAATGGCTACAGAAAACCTGCACTGGTGCATCATAATCTAATTCTGGTCTCCCAGGAGCCGCTCAAAGCACAAACTTTTGATGATTAACTCTTCTTGTACTTAAGTCCGCAGTACCTTTTGTATTCAATCCCGATGCACTTTCTGTTTTTCCTGGTCAATGTGAAGGTCCCAGGGATACAATAAACCTGCACTGGTGCATCCGAATCTAATACTGTTCTCCCAGGAGCCGCTCAAATCACAAACTCTTAGAAGATTCCCCCTTCTGGTACTTAAGTCGGCATTGTCCCTCTTGTATTCTATCGCGATCCATTTTCTGTGTTTCATGGTCAATGTGACGGTCCAAGGAATACAGTTAACCTTCACTGGTGCATAGGAATCTAATAGTGGTCTCCCAGGAGCCGCTCAAAACACAAACTTTTAGAAGATTCACTCTTCTTGTACATAAGTCGGTATTGTCCCTTTTGTATTTAATCCCGATACAATTTTTGTGTTTCATGGGCAATGTGAAGGTCCAAGGGATACTGTAAACCAGCACTGGGGCACCGGAATCTATTACTGGTCGCCCTGGAGCTGCTCAACCCACAACCTCTTAGAAAAATCACTCTTCTTTATCTTAAGTCGGCAGTGTCCCGTTTGTATTCAATCTCGATGCAATTTCTGTGTTTCCCGGTCATTGTGAAGGTCGGAGGGATACAGCAAACCTGCGCTGTTGCATCGGAATCTAATACTGGTCTCGCAGGAGCCGCTCAAAGCACAAACTCTTTTAAGATTTACTCTTCGTGTACTTAAGTCCGCTTTGTTCCTACGTATTAAATCCCGATTCGATTTCTGTGTTTCATGGTCGATGTGGAGGTCCAAGGGATACAGTATACCTGCACTGGTGCATTGGAATTTAATACTGGTCTCCCATGAGCCGTCAAAGCACAAACTCTTAGAAGTCTCACTCTTCTTGTACTTAAGTCGGCATTGTCCCGTTTGTATTCAATCTCGATGCAATTTCTGTGTATCATGGTCAATGTGAAGGTCGAAGGGATAGAGTAAACCTGCGCTGTTGCATCGTAATCTAATACTGGTCTCCCAGGAGCCGCTCAAATCACAAACTTTTAGAAGATTCACTCTTCTTGTACTTAAGTCGTTATTGTCCCTTTTGTATTTAATTCCGATACAATTTTTGTGTTTCATGGGCAATGTGAAGGTCCAAGGGATACTGTAAACCAGCACTGGTGCACCGGAATCTATTACTGGTCTCCCTGGAGCTGCTCAACCCACAACCTCTTAGAAAATTCACTCTTCTTTTACTTAAGTCGGCATTGTCCCGTTTGTATTCTATCCCGATCCATTTTCTGTGTTTCATGCTCAATGTGAAGGTCCAAGGGATACAGAAAACCTGCACTGGAGCATCGGAATCCAATACTGGTCTCCCAGGAGCCGCTCAAAGCACAAACCCTTCAAAGATTCACTCTTCTTGTACCTTTGTCGTTATTGTCCCTTTTGTATTCAATCCCGATGCAATTTCTGTGCTTCATGCTCAATGTGAAGGTCCAAGTTACACAGAAAACCTGCACTGGTGCATCGGAATCTAATACTGGTCTCCCAGGAGCCGCTCATAGCACAAACTCCTAGATGATTAACTCTTCCTGTACATAAGTCGGCAGTCCCTTTTGTATTCAAACCCGATGCAATTTCTGAGTTTCATGGTCAATGTGAAGGTCCAAGTGATACAGTAAACCTGCACTGGTGCATCGGAATCTAATACTGGTCCCCCAGGAGCCGCTCAAAGCACAAATCCGTCGAAAATTCACTCTTCTTGTTCTTAAGTCGGCATTGTCCCTTTTGTATTCAATATCGATGCAATTTCTGTGTTTCATGTGCAATGTGAAGGTCCAAGGGATACAGTAAACCAGCACTGGTGCATCGGAATCTAATACTGGTCTCCCTGGAGCTTCTCAACAAACAACCTCTTAGAAAATTCACTCTTCTTGTACTTAAGTCGGCATTGTCCAGTTTGTCTTCAATCTCGATGCAATTTCTGTGTTTCATGGTCAATGAGAAGGTCCAAGGGATGCAATAAACCTGCACTGGTTCATCACAATCTAATTCTGGTCTCCCAGGAGCAGCTTAAACCACAAACCCTTAGAAAATTCCCTCATCTTGTACTTATGTCGGCATTGTCCATTTTATATTCAATCCCGATGAAATTTCTGTGGTTCATGGTCAATGTGAAGGTCCAAGGGATAAAGTTAACCTGCACTGGTGCATCGGAATCTAATACTGGTCTCCCAGGGGCCGCTCAAAGCGCAAACCCTTAGAAGATTCACTCTTCTTGTACTCAAGTCGGCATTGTTCCTTCAGTATACAATCCCAATGCGATTTCTGTGTTTCATGGTCAATGTGAAAGTCAAAGGGATCCAATAAAAATGAACTGGTTCATCGGAATCTAATATTGGTCTCCCAGGAGCAGATCAAACCACATTCTCTAAGTAAATTCTCTCATCTTGTACTTAGGGCCGCATTGTCCATTTTTTATTCAATCTCGATGAATTTTCTGTGTTTCATGCTCAATGTGAAGGTCCAAGGAATGCAGTAAACCTGCACTGGTGCATCGGAATCTAATACTGGTCTCCCAGGAGACGCTAAAAGCACTTACTCTTAGAAGATTCACTCTTCTTGTACTTACGTCGGCATTGTACCTTTTGTATTCAATACCGATGCAATTTCTGTGTATCATGATCAATGTGAAGGTGCAATGGCTACAGAAAACCTGCACTGGTGCATCATAATCTAATTCTGGTCTCCCAGGAGCCGCTCAAAGCACAAACTTTTGATGATTAACTCTTCTTGTACTTAAGTCCGCAGTACCTTTTGTATTCAATCCCGATGCACTTTCTGTTTTTCCTGGTCAATGTGAAGGTCCCAGGGATACAATAAACCTGCACTGGTGCATCCGAATCTAATACTGTTCTCCCAGGAGCCGCTCAAATCACAAACTCTTAGAAGATTCCCCCTTCTGGTACTTAAGTCGGCATTGTCCCTCTTGTATTCTATCGCGATCCATTTTCTGTGTTTCATGGTCAATGTGACGGTCCAAGGAATACAGTTAACCTTCACTGGTGCATAGGAATCTAATAGTGGTCTCCCAGGAGCCGCTCAAAACACAAACTTTTAGAAGATTCACTCTTCTTGTACATAAGTCGGTATTGTCCCTTTTGTATTTAATCCCGATACAATTTTTGTGTTTCATGGGCAATGTGAAGGTCCAAGGGATACTGTAAACCAGCACTGGGGCACCGGAATCTATTACTGGTCGCCCTGGAGCTGCTCAACCCACAACCTCTTAGAAAAATCACTCTTCTTTATCTTAAGTCGGCAGTGTCCCGTTTGTATTCAATCTCGATGCAATTTCTGTGTTTCCCGGTCATTGTGAAGGTCGGAGGGATACAGCAAACCTGCGCTGTTGCATCGGAATCTAATACTGGTCTCGCAGGAGCCGCTCAAAGCACAAACTCTTTTAAGATTTACTCTTCGTGTACTTAAGTCCGCTTTGTTCCTACGTATTAAATCCCGATTCGATTTCTGTGTTTCATGGTCGATGTGGAGGTCCAAGGGATACAGTATACCTGCACTGGTGCATTGGAATTTAATACTGGTCTCCCATGAGCCGTCAAAGCACAAACTCTTAGAAGTCTCACTCTTCTTGTACTTAAGTCGGCATTGTCCCGTTTGTATTCAATCTCGATGCAATTTCTGTGTATCATGGTCAATGTGAAGGTCGAAGGGATAGAGTAAACCTGCGCTGTTGCATCGTAATCTAATACTGGTCTCCCAGGAGCCGCTCAAATCACAAACTTTTAGAAGATTCACTCTTCTTGTACTTAAGTCGTTATTGTCCCTTTTGTATTTAATTCCGATACAATTTTTGTGTTTCATGGGCAATGTGAAGGTCCAAGGGATACTGTAAACCAGCACTGGTGCACCGGAATCTATTACTGGTCTCCCTGGAGCTGCTCAACCCACAACCTCTTAGAAAATTCACTCTTCTTTTACTTAAGTCGGCATTGTCCCGTTTGTATTCTATCCCGATCCATTTTCTGTGTTTCATGCTCAATGTGAAGGTCCAAGGGATACAGAAAACCTGCACTGGAGCATCGGAATCCAATACTGGTCTCCCAGGAGCCGCTCAAAGCACAAACCCTTCAAAGATTCACTCTTCTTGTACCTTTGTCGTTATTGTCCCTTTTGTATTCAATCCCGATGCAATTTCTGTGCTTCATGCTCAATGTGAAGGTCCAAGTTACACAGAAAACCTGCACTGGTGCATCGGAATCTAATACTGGTCTCCCAGGAGCCGCTCATAGCACAAACTCCTAGATGATTAACTCTTCCTGTACATAAGTCGGCAGTCCCTTTTGTATTCAAACCCGATGCAATTTCTGAGTTTCATGGTCAATGTGAAGGTCCAAGTGATACAGTAAACCTGCACTGGTGCATCGGAATCTAATACTGGTCCCCCAGGAGCCGCTCAAAGCACAAATCCGTCGAAAATTCACTCTTCTTGTTCTTAAGTCGGCATTGTCCCTTTTGTATTCAATATCGATGCAATTTCTGTGTTTCATGTGCAATGTGAAGGTCCAAGGGATACAGTAAACCAGCACTGGTGCATCGGAATCTAATACTGGTCTCCCTGGAGCTTCTCAACAAACAACCTCTTAGAAAATTCACTCTTCTTGTACTTAAGTCGGCATTGTCCAGTTTGTCTTCAATCTCGATGCAATTTCTGTGTTTCATGGTCAATGAGAAGGTCCAAGGGATGCAATAAACCTGCACTGGTTCATCACAATCTAATTCTGGTCTCCCAGGAGCAGCTTAAACCACAAACCCTTAGAAAATTCCCTCATCTTGTACTTATGTCGGCATTGTCCATTTTATATTCTATCCCGATGAAATTTCTGTGGTTCATGGTCAATGTGAAGGTCCAAGGGATAAAGTTAACCTGCACTGGTGCATCGGAATCTAATACTGGTCTCCCAGGGGCCGCTCAAAGCGCAAACCCTTAGAAGATTCACTCTTCTTGTACTCAAGTTGGCATTGTTCCTTCAGTATACAATCCCAATGCGATTTCTGTGTTTCATGGTCAATGTGAAAGTCAAAGGGATCCAATAAAAATGAACTGGTTCATCGGAATCTAATATTGGTCTCCCAGGAGCAGATCAAACCACATACTCTAAGAAAATTCTCTCATCTTGTACTTAGGGCCGCATTGTCCATTTTTTATTCAATCTCGATGAATTTTCTGTGTTTCATGCTCAATGTGAAGGTCCAAGGAATGCAGTAAACCTGCACTGGTGCATCGGAATCTAATACTGGTCTCCCAGGAGACGCTAAAAGCACTTACTCTTAGAAGATTCACTCTTCTTGTACTTACGTCGGCATTGTACCTTTTGTATTCAATACCGATGCAATTTCTGTGTATCATGATCAATGTGAAGGTGCAATGGCTACAGAAAACCTGCACTGGTGCATCATAATCTAATTCTGGTCTCCCAGGAGCCGCTCAAAACACAAACTCTTAGAAAATTCACTCTTGTTGTACTTTAGTGCGAATTGTCCATTTTGTATACAATTTCGATGCAATTTCTGTGTTTCCTGGTCAATGTGAAGGTCCAAGCGATAGAGTAAACCTGCACTGGTGCAACGGAATTTAATACTGGTCTCCCAGGAGTCGCTAAAACACAAACTCTTAGAAGATTAATTCTGCTTGTACTTAAGTCGGCAGTACCTTTTGTAATGAATCCCGATGCAATCTCAGAGTTTCATGGTCAATGTGAAGGTCTAAGGGATACAGTAAACCTGCACTGGTGCATTGAAAACTAATACTGGTCTCCCAGGAGCCACTCAAACACAAACCCTTAGAAGATTCACTCTTCTTGTACCTAAATCGGCATTGTCCCCTTTGTATCCAATCCCGACGTAATTTGTGTGTTTCATTGTCAATATGAAGGTCCAAGGTATAAAGTAAACCTGCACTGGTGCATCAAAATCGAACACTGGTCTCCGAGGAGCCGCTCAAAGCACAAAGTCTTAGAAGATTCACTCTTCTTGTACTTATGTCGTTATTGGATCTTTTGTATTCAATCCCGATGCTATTTCTGTGTTTCATGGTCAATGTGAAGGTCCAAGGGATACAGTAAACCTGCACAGGTGCATCGGAAAATAATACTGGACAGCCAGAAGCTGCCCAAAGATCAAAATCTTAGAAGATTCACTCCTCTTGTACTTAAGTCGGCATTGTCCCGTTTGTATTCAATCTCGATGCAATATCTGTGTTTCATGGGCAATGTTAAGGTCCAAGGGATACAGTAAACCAGCACTGGTGCATCGGCATCTAATACTGGTCACCCTGGAGCTACTCAACCCACAAGCTCTTAGAAAATTCACTCTTCTTGTACTTAAGTCGGCATTGTCCCGTTTGTATTCAATCTCTATGCAATTTCTGTGTTTCATGGTCAATGTGAAGGTCGAAGGGATACAGTAACCCTGCGCTGGTGCATCGGAATCTAATACTGGTCTCCCAGGAGCCGCTCAAAGCACAAACTGTTAGAAGATACACTCTTCTGGTACTGAAGTCGGCACTGTGCATCTTGTATTCAATCCCGATGCGATTTCTGTGTTTCTTGGTCAATGTGAAGGACCAAAGGATACAATAAACCTGCAATGGTTCATCGGAATCTAATACTGGTCTCCCAGGAACCGCTCAAAGCACACACTCTTAGAAAATTCTCTCGACTTGTACTTATGTCGGCATTGTCCATTTTGTATTAAATCCCGATGAAATTTCTGTGTTTCATGGTCAATGTGAAGGTCCAAGGGATACTTTAAACCTGCACTGGTACATCGGAATGTAATACTGGTCTCCCAGGAGCCGCTCAAAGCACAAACTCTTACAAGATTAACTCTTCTTGTACTTAAGCCGGCAGTAGCTTTTCTATTCAATCCCGATGCTATTTCTGAGTTTCATGGTCAATATGAAGGTCCAAGCGATACAGTAAACCTGCACTGGTGCATCGGAATCTAATACTGGTGTCCCTAGAAATGCTCAAACCACAACCACTTGGAAAATTCACTCTTCTTGTACTTAAGTCGGTTTTGTCCCGTTTGTATTTAATCTCGATGCAATTTCTGTGTTTCATGTTCAATGTGAAGGTCGAAGGGATACAGTAAACCTTCGCTGGTGCATCGTAATCTAATACTGGTCTCCCAGGAGTCGCTCAAAGCACAAACTCTTAGAAGATTTACTCTTTGTGTACTTAAGTCCGCATTGTTCCCTTCGTATTCAATCCCGATTCGATTTCTGTGTTTCATGGTCAATGTGGAGGTCCAAGGGATACAGTAAACCTGCGCTGGTGCATCGGAATCTAATACTGGTCTCCCAGGAGCCGTTCTAATCACAAACTATTAGAAGATTCACTCTTCATGTACTTAAGTCGACATTGTATCTTTTGCAGTGGTTCCCATGCAATTTCTGTGTTTCATGGTCAATGTGAAGGTCCAAGCGATACAGTAAACCTGCACTGGTGCATCGGAATCTAATACTGGTCTTTCAGGAGCCGCTCAAAGCACAAACCCTTAGAAGATTAACTCTTTTTTTTACTTAAGTCGGCTTTGTCCCTTTTGTAATTAATCCCGATGCAATTTCTTTGTTTCGTGGTCAATGTGAAGGTCAAGGGATACAGTAAACCTTATCTGGTGCATCGGAATCTAAAACAGGTCTCCCAGGAGCCGCTCAAAACACAAACACTCCGAAGATTCACCCTTCTTGTACTTCAGCAGGCAATGTCCCTTATGTATTCCATTCCGATGTAAGTTCTGTGTTTCATGGTCAATGTGAAGGTCCAAGGGATACAGTAAACATGCACTGGTTCATCGGAATCGAACACTGGTCTCCGAGGAGCCGCTCAAAGCACAAACTCTTAGATGATTCACTCTGCTTGTACTTAAGTCGGCATTGTTCAGTTTGTATTCAATCCCGATTCGAGTTCTGTGTTTCATGGTCAGTGTGGATGTCCAAGGGAAACAGTAAACCTGCACTAGTGCATCGGAATGGAATACTGGTCTCATGGAGCCGCTCAAAGCACAAAAGCCTCGAAGATTCACTGTTCTTGTACCTTAGTCGGCATTTAATACCGAGCATTTTCTGTGTTTCATGGTCAATTTGAAGCCCAAGGGATACAGTAAACCTGCACAGGTGCATCGGAATCTAATACTGGACACCCAGGAGCCGCTCAAAGCTCAAACTCTTAGAAGATTCACACTTCTCGTACTTCAGTCGGCATTGTCCCTTATGTATTCCATCCCGATGCAATTGCTGTGTTTCATGGTCAATGTGAAGATCCAAGGGATACAGTAAACCTGCACTGGTGAATCGGAATCGAACACTGGTCTCCAAGGAGTCACTCAAAGCACAAATTCTTAGAAAATTCACTCTTCTTGTACTTAAGTTGGCATTGTGTATTTTGTATTCAATCCCGATGATAATTCTGTGTTTCATGGTGAAATTTAATATCCAAGGGATACAGTGAACCTGCACTGGTGCATCGGAATCTAATACTGATCTCCCAGGAGCCGCTTAAACACAAATTCTTAGAAGATTCGCTCTTCTGGTACTTAAGTCGGCATAGTCCTGTTTGTATTCAATCCCGATTCGATTTCTGTGTTTCATGGTCAATGTGGTGGTCCAAGGGATACAGTAAACCAACACTGGGGCATCGGTATCTAATACTGGTCTGCCAGGAGCCCCTAAAAGCACAAACTCTTAGATGATTTACTCTTCATGTACTTAAGTCGGCATTGTGCATTTTGTATTCAATCCCGATGCAATTTCTGCGTTTCATGGTCAATGCGAAGGTCCAAGTGATACAATAAACCTGCACTGGTGCATCGGAATGTAATACTGGTCTCCCAGGAGCCGCTCAAATCACAAACTATTAGAAGATTCTCCCTTCTTGTACTTAAGTCAACATTGTATCTTTTGTATTGGTCCGCATGCAATTTCTGTGTTTCATGGTCAATGGTTAGCTTCAAGGGATACAGTAAACCTGTACTGGTGCATCGGAATCTAATACCGGTCACCCAGGAGCCGTTCAAAGCACAAACTCTTAGAAGATACACTCTTCTTGTACTTAAGTCGGCATTGTCCCTCTTGTATTCAATCCCGAGCAATTTCTGTATTACATGGGCAATGTGAAGGTCCAAGGGATACAGTAAACCGGCACAGGTGCATCGGAATCTAATACTGGACACCCAGGAGCCACTCAAAGCTCAAACTCTTAGATGATTCACTCTTCTTGTACTTCAGACGGCATTGTCCCTTATGTATTCCATCCCAATGCAATTTCTGTGTTTCATGGTCAATGCGAAGGTCCAAGGGATACAGTAAACCTGCACTGGTGCATCGGAATCTAATAGTAGTCTCCTAGGAGCCGCTGAGAGCCCAAACCCTCCGAAGATTCACTCTTTTGTACTTAAGTCGGCATTGTCGCTCTTGTATTGAATCCCGAGCAATTTCTGTGTTTCTTGGACAATGTGAAGGTCCAAGGGATACTGTAAACCTGCACTGGTGCATCGGAATCGAACACTGATCTCCGAGGAGCCGCTGAAAGCACAAATTCTTAGCAAACTCACTCTTCTTGTACTTAAGTTGGCATTGTGTATTTTGTAATCAATCCCGATTTAATTTCTGTGTTTAATGGTCAATGTGAAGGTCTAAGGGATACAGTAAACCTGCACTGGTGCATCGGAATCTAATTGTGGTCTCCCAGGAGACGCTCAAACCACAAACCCTTCGAAGATTCACTCTTCTTGTACTTAAGTCGGCATTGTCCCTCTTGTATTCAATCCCGAGCAATTTCTGTGTTTCGTGGTCAATGTGAAGGTCCAAGGGATACGGTAAACCTGCACAGGTGCTTCAGAATCTAATACTGGACACCCAGGAGCCGCTCAAAGCTCAAACTCTTAGAAGATTCACTCTTCTTGTGGTGGTGGTGGTTAGTGTTTAACGTCCCGTCGACAACGAGGTCATTAGAGGCGGAGCGGAAGCTCGGGTTAGGGAAGAATTGGGAAGGAAATCGGCCGTGTCCTTTCAAGGGAACCATCCCGGCATTTGCCTGAAACGATTTAGGGAAATCACGGAAAACCTAAATCAGGATGGCCGGAGACGGATTTGAACCGTCGTCCTCCCGAATGCGACACTCTTCTTGTACTTCAATCGGCATTGTCCCTTATGTATTCAATCCCGATGCAATTTCTGTGTTTCATGGTCAATGTGAAGGTCCAAGTGATACAGTAAACCTGCATTTGTGCATCGGAATCGAACACTGGTCTCCGAGGAGCCGCTCAATGCACAAACTCTTAGAAAATTCACTCTTCTTGTACTTAAGTTGGCATTGTGTATTTTGTATTCAATACCGATGCAAATTCTGTGTTTCATGGTCAAATTGAAGGTCCAAGGTATACAGTAAACCTGCACAGGTGCATTGGAATCTGATACTGGTCTCCCAGGAGCTGCTCAACCCACAAACACTTAGAAAATTCACTCTTTTTGTACTTCAGTCGGAATTGTCCCTTTTGTATAAATTTCGATGCAATTTCTGTGTCTCCTGGTCAATAACATGGTCCAAGGTATACAGTAAACCTGCACTGGTGTATCGGAATCTAATACTGTTCTCCCAGGAGCCACTCAAAGCACAAACTCTCAGAAGATTCGCTCTTCTGTTACTTAAGTCGGCATTGTCCCTCTTGTATTCAATCCCGATGCAATTTCTGTGTTTCAAGGTCAATGTGAAGGTCCAAGGGATACAGTAAACCTGCACTGGTGCATCGGAATTTCATACTGGTCTCCCAGGAGCCGTTCAAAACACAACTCTTAGAAGATTCACTCTTCTCGTACTTAAGTCGCCATTGTCCCTTTAGTATTCAATCCCGATGCAATTTCTGTGTTTCATGGGCAATGTGAAAGTCCAAGGGATACGTTAAACCAGCACTGGTGCATCAGAATCTAATACTGGTCTCCCTGGAGCTGCTCAACCCACAACCTCGTAGAAAATTCACTCTTCTTGTACTTAAGTCGACATTGTCCCGTTTGTGTTCAATCCCGATTCGATTTCTCTGTTTCATGGTCAATGTGGAGGTCCAAGGGATACAGTTTACCTGCACTGGTGCATCGGAATTTAATACTGGTCTCCCAGGAGCCGCTAAAGGCACAAACTATTAGAAGAATCAATCTTCTTTTACTCAAGTCAACATTGTATCTTTTGTATTGGTCCACATTCATTTTCTATGTTTCATGGTCAATGTGACGGTCCAATGGGAACAGTACACCTGCACTGGTGCATCGAAAACTAATACTGGTCTAACAGGAGACGCTCAAAGCACAAACCCTTAGAAGACTAACTCTCTTTGTACTTAAGTCGGCATTGTCCCTTTGGTATTCAATCCCGATGCAATTTCTGTGTTTGATGGTCAATGTGAAGGACGAAGTGATACAGTAAACCTGCACTGGTGCATCGGAATCTAATACTGGTCTCCCAGGAGCCGCTCAAAGCACAAACTCTTAGATGATTAACTCTTAGTGTACTTAAGTCGGCAGTCCGTTTTGTATTCAATCCCAATGCAATTTCTGTGTTTCATGGTCAATGTGATGGTCCAAGGGATACAGTAAACCTGCACTGGTGCATCGGAATCTAATACTGGACACCCAGGAGCCACTCAAAGCTCAAACTCTTAGATGATTCACTCTTCTTGTACTTCAGACGGCATTGTCCCTTATGTATTCCATCCCAATGCAATTTCTGTGTTTCATGGTCAATGCGAAGGTCCAAGGGATACAGTAAACCTGCACTGGTGCATCGGAATCTAATAGTAGTCTCCTAGGAGCCGCTGAGAGCCCAAACCCTCCGAAGATTCACTCTTTTGTACTTAAGTCGGCATTGTCGCTCTTGTATTGAATCCCGAGCAATTTCTGTGTTTCTTGGACAATGTGAAGGTCCAAGGGATACTGTAAACCTGCACTGGTGCATCGGAATCGAACACTGATCTCCGAGGAGCCGCTGAAAGCACAAATTCTTAGCAAACTCACTCTTCTTGTACTTAAGTTGGCATTGTGTATTTTGTAATCAATCCCGATTTAATTTCTGTGTTTAATGGTCAATGTGAAGGTCTAAGGGATACAGTAAACCTGCACTGGTGCATCGGAATCTAATTGTGGTCTCCCAGGAGACGCTCAAACCACAAACCCTTCGAAGATTCACTCTTCTTGTACTTAAGTCGGCATTGTCCCTCTTGTATTCAATCCCGAGCAATTTCTGTGTTTCGTGGTCAATGTGAAGGTCCAAGGGATACGGTAAACCTGCACAGGTGCTTCAGAATCTAATACTGGACACCCAGGAGCCGCTCAAAGCTCAAACTCTTAGAAGATTCACTCTTCTTGTGGTGGTGGTGGTTAGTGTTTAACGTCCCGTCGACAACGAGGTCATTAGAGGCGGAGCGGAAGCTCGGGTTAGGGAAGAATTGGGAAGGAAATCGGCCGTGTCCTTTCAAGGGAACCATCCCGGCATTTGCCTGAAACGATTTAGGGAAATCACGGAAAACCTAAATCAGGATGGCCGGAGACGGATTTGAACCGTCGTCCTCCCGAATGCGACACTCTTCTTGTACTTCAGTCGGCATTGTCCCTTATGTATTCAATCCCGATGCAATTTCTGTGTTTCATGGTCAATGTGAAGGTCCAAGTGATACAGTAAACCTGCATTTGTGCATCGGAATCGAACACTGGTCTCCGAGGAGCCGCTCAATGCACAAACTCTTAGAAAATTCACTCTTCTTGTACTTAAGTTGGCATTGTGTATTTTGTATTCAATACCGATGCAAATTCTGTGTTTCATGGTCAAATTGAAGGTCCAAGGTATACAGTAAACCTGCACAGGTGCATTGGAATCTGATACTGGTCTCCCAGGAGCTGCTCAACCCACAAACACTTAGAAAATTCACTCTTTTTGTACTTCAGTCGGAATTGTCCCTTTTGTATAAATTTCGATGCAATTTCTGTGTCTCCTGGTCAATAACATGGTCCAAGGTATACAGTAAACCTGCACTGGTGTATCGGAATCTAATACTGTTCTCCCAGGAGCCACTCAAAGCACAAACTCTCAGAAGATTCGCTCTTCTGTTACTTAAGTCGGCATTGTCCCTCTTGTATTCAATCCCGATGCAATTTCTGTGTTTCAAGGTCAATGTGAAGGTCCAAGGGATACAGTAAACCTGCACTGGTGCATCGGAATTTCATACTGGTCTCCCAGGAGCCGTTCAAAACACAACTCTTAGAAGATTCACTCTTCTCGTACTTAAGTCGCCATTGTCCCTTTAGTATTCAATCCCGATGCAATTTCTGTGTTTCATGGGCAATGTGAAAGTCCAAGGGATACGTTAAACCAGCACTGGTGCATCAGAATCTAATACTGGTCTCCCTGGAGCTGCTCAACCCACAACCTCGTAGAAAATTCACTCTTCTTGTACTTAAGTCGACATTGTCCCGTTTGTGTTCAATCCCGATTCGATTTCTCTGTTTCATGGTCAATGTGGAGGTCCAAGGGATACAGTTTACCTGCACTGGTGCATCGGAATTTAATACTGGTCTCCCAGGAGCCGCTAAAGGCACAAACTATTAGAAGAATCAATCTTCTTTTACTCAAGTCAACATTGTATCTTTTGTATTGGTCCACATTCATTTTCTATGTTTCATGGTCAATGTGACGGTCCAATGGGAACAGTACACCTGCACTGGTGCATCGAAAACTAATACTGGTCTAACAGGAGACGCTCAAAGCACAAACCCTTAGAAGATTAACTCTCTTTGTACTTAAGTCGGCATTGTCCCTTTTGTATTCAATCCCGATGCAATTTCTGTGTTTGATGGTCAATGTGAAGGACGAAGTGATACAGTAAACCTGCACTGGTGCATCGGAATCTAATACTGGTCTCCCAGGAGCCGCTCAAAGCACAAACTCTTAGATGATTAACTCTTAGTGTACTTAAGTCGGCAGTCCGTTTTGTATTCAATCCCAATGCAATTTCTGTGTTTCATGGTCAATGTGATGGTCCAAGGGATACAGTAAACCTGCAATGGTGCATCGGAATGTAATAGTGGTCTCCCAGGAGTCGCTCAAAGCAAAAAAACCCTTCGAAGATTCACTCTTCTTGTACTTAAGTCGGCATTGTCCCTCTTGTTCTCAATCCCGAGCAATTTCTGTATTTCATGGTCTATGTGAAGGTCCAAGGGATACAGTAAACCGGCACAGGTGCATCGCAATGTAATACTGGGCACCAAGGAGCCACTCAAAGCTCAAACTCTTAGAAGATTCACTCTTCTTGTACTTAAGTCGACATTGACCCTTGTGTATTCCATCCCGATGAAATTTCTGTGTTTTATGGTCAATGTGAAGGTCCAAGGGATACAGTAAACCTGCACTGGTGCATCGGAATCGAACACTGGTCTCAGAGGAGACGCTCAAAGCACAAACTCTTAGAAAGTTCACTCTTCGTGTACTTAAGTTGGCATTGTGTATTTTGTATTCAATCCGAATGCAAATTCTGTGTTTCATGGTCAAATTGAAGGTCCAAGGAATACAGTAAACCAGCACTGGTGCATCGGAATGTAATACTGGTCTCCAAGGAGCTGCTCAACCCACAAACACTTAGAAAATTCACTCATCTTGTACTTCAGTCGGAATTGTCCCTTTTGTATAAATTTCGATGCATATTCTGTGTTTCATGGTCAATGTGAAGGTCCAAGGGACACAGTAAACCAGCACTGGTGCATCGGAATGTAATAGTATTCTCCCTCGAGCTGCTCAACCCACAACATCTTAGAAAATTCACTCTTGTTGTACTTTAGTCGGAATTGTCCCTTTTGTATATAATTTCACTGTATTTTCTGAGTTTCCTGGTCAATAAAAAGGTCCAAGGAATACAGTAAACCTGCACTGGTGCATCGGAATCTAATACTGTTCTCCCAGGAGCCGCTCAAAGCACAAACTCTCAGAAGATTCGCTCTTCTGATACTTAAGTCGGCATTGTCCTCTAGTATTCAATCCCGATGCAATTTCTGTGTTTCATGGTCAATGTGAAGATCCAAGGAATACAGTAGACCTGCACTGGTGCATCGGAATTTAATAGTGGTCTCCCAGGGGCCGTTCAAAATACAAACTCTTATAAAATTAACTCTTCTTGTACTTCAGTCGGCATTGACCCTCTTGTATTCAATCCCGATGCAAAATCTGTGTTTCATGGACAAATTGAAGGTCCGAGGGATTCAGTAAACCTGCACTGGTGCATCGGAATCTAATACAGGTCTCCCAAGAGAAGCTCAACCCACAAACTCTTAGAAAATTCACTCTTCATGTACTTTAGTAGTAATTGTCCATTTTGTATACAATTTCGATGCAATTTCTGTGTTTTCTCGTCAATAAGAAGGCCCAAGGTATACAGTAAACCTGCACAGGTGCATCGGAATCTAATACTGGTCTCCCTGGAGCTGCTCAACCCACAACCTCGTAGAAAATTCACTCTTCTTGTACTTAAGTCGGCATTGTCCCGTTTGTGTTCAATCCCGATTCGATTTCTCTGTTTCATGGTCAATGTGGAGATCCAAGGGATACAGTTAACCTGCACTGGTGCATCGGAATTTAATACTGGTCTCCCAGGAGACGCTAAAGGCACAAACTATTAGAAGAATCACTCTTCTTTTACTTAAGTCAACATTCTATCTTTTGTATTAGTCCGCATTCAATTTCTATGTTTCATGGTCAATGTGAAGGTCCAATAGGAACATTAAACCTGCACTGGTGCATCGAAAACAAATACTGGTCTAACAGGAGACGCTCAAAGCACAAACCCTTAGAAGATTAACTCTTTTTGTACTTAAGTCAGCATTGTACCTTTTGTATTCAATCCCGATGCAATATCTGTGTTTGATGGTCAATGTGAAGGACGAAGGGATACAGTAAACCTGCACTGATGCATCGGAATCTAATACTGGTCTCCCAGGAGCCGCTCAAAGCAAAAACTCTTAGATGATTAACTCTTAGTGTACTTAAGTCGGCAGTCCGTTTTGGATTCAATCCCAATGCAATTTCTGTGTTTCATGGTCTATGTGATGGTCCAAGGGATACAGTAAACCTGCAATGGTGCATCGGAATCTAATAGTGGTCTCCCAGGAGCCGCTCAAAGCAAAAAAACCCTTCGAAGATTCACTCTTCTTGTACTTAAGTCGGCATTGTCCCTCTTGTATTCAATCCCGAGCAATTTCTGTATTTCATGGTCAATGTGAAGATCCAAGGGATACAGTAAACCGTCACAGGTGCATCGGAATCTAATACTGGACACCAAGGAGCCATTCAAAGCTCAAACTCTTAGATGATTCACTCTTCTTGTACTTCAGTCGGCATTGTCCCTTATTTATTCCTACCCGATGAAATTTCTGTGTTTCATGGTCAATGTGAAGGTCCAAGGGATACAGTAAACCTGCACTGGTGCATCGGAATCGAACACTGGTCTCAGAGGAGCCGCTCAAAGCACAAACTCTTAGAAAATTCACTCTTCGTGTACTTAAGTTGGCATTGTGTATTTTGTATTCAATCCGGATGCAAATTCTGTGTTTCATGGTGAAATTGAAGGTGCAAGGGATACAGTAAACCTGCACTGGTGCATCGGAATGTAATACTGGTCTCCCTCGAGCTGCTCAACCCACAAACACTTAGAAAATTCACTCTACTTGAACTTCAGTCGGAATTGTCCCTTTTGTATAAATTTCGATGCAATTTCTGTGTTTCCTGGTCAATAAAAAGGTCCAAGGAACACAGTAAACTTGCACTTGTGCATCAGAATCTAATACTGTACTCCCAGGAGACGCTCAAAACAAACTATTAGAAGATTCGCTCTTCTGGTACTTAAGTCGGCATTGTCCCTCTTGTATTCAATTTCGATGCAATTTCTGTGTTTCATGGTCAATGTGAAGGTCCAAGGGATACAGTAAACCAGCACTGGTGCATCGGAATCTAATACTGGTCTCCCTCGAGCTGCTCAACCCACAACATCTTAGAAAAGTCACTCTTCTTGTACTTAAGTCGGCTTTGTCCCGTTTGTATTCAATCTCCATGCAATTTCTGTGTTTCATGGTCAATGTGAAGGTCGAGGGGATACAGTAAACATGCGCTGGTGCATCGGAATCTAATACTTGTCTCCCAGGAGCCGCTCAAAGCACAAAACCTTCGAAGATTCACTGTTCTTGTACTTAAGTCGGCATTGTCCATCTTGTATTCAATCCTGAGCAATTTCTGTGTTTCATGGTCAATGTGAAGGTCCAAGGGATACAGTAAACCTGCACAGGTGCATCGGAATCTAATACTGAACACCCAGGAGCCGGCCAAAGTTCAAACTCTTAGAAGATTCACTCTTCTTGTACTTCAGTTGGCATTGTCCCTTATGTATTCCATCCCGATGCAATTTCTGTGTTTCATGGTCAATGTGAAGTTCCAAGGGATAGAGTTAACCTGCACTGGTGCATCGGAATTGAATACTGGTCTCCAAGGAGTCGTTCAAAGCACAAATTCTAAGAAAAATTACTCTTCTTGTACTTAAGTTGGCATTGCGTATTTTGTATTCAATCCCCACGAAAATTCAGTGTTTCAAGGTCAAGTTGAAGGTCCGAGTTATACAGTAAACCTGCACTGGTGCATCGGAATCTAATACGGATCTCCCAGGAGCCGCTCAAACACAAACTCCTAGAAGATTCGCTCTTCTGGTACTTAAGTCGGCATTGTCCCGTTTGTATTCAATCTCGATGCAATTTCTGTGTTTCATGGTCAATGTGATGGTCGAAGGGATATAGTAAACCTGCGCTGCTGCATCGGAATCTAATACTGGTCTCCTAGGAGCCGCTCAAAGCACAAACTCTTAGAAGCTTCACTCTTCTTGTACTTAAGTCTGCATTGTGCCTTATGTATTCAATCCCGATGCAATTGCTGCGTTTCATGGTCAATGTGAAGGGCCAAGGGATACAGTAAACCTGCACTGGTGCATCGGAATCTAATACTGGTCTCCCATGAGCCGCTCAAAGCACAAACTCATAGAAGACTCACTCTTCTTGTTCTTAAGTCGGCATTGTCCCCTTTGTATTCAATCCCGATGCACGTTCTGTGTTTCATGGTCATTGTGAAGGTCCAAGGGATACAGTAAACCTGCACTGGTGCAACGGAATCTAATACTAGTCTCCCAGGAGCCGCTCAAAGCACAAACCGTTAGAAGATTCACTCTTCTTGTACTTATGTCTTTATTGTCTCTTTTTTATTCAATCCCGATGCAATTTCTGTGTTTCATGGTCAATGTGAAGGTCCAAGGGATACAGTAAACCTGCACAAGTGCATCGGAATCTAATACTGGACACCCAGGAGTTGCTCAAACCTCAAACTCTTAGAAGATTCACTCTTCTTGAACATAAGTCGGCATTGTCCCTTAAGGATTCCATCCCGATGCAATTTCTGTGTTTCATGGTCAATGTGAAGGTCCAAGTGATACAGTAAACCTGCGCAGGTGCATCGGAGTCGAACACTGGTCACCGAGGAGCCGCTCAAAGCACAAACTGTTAGAAAATTCAATCTTCTTGTACTTAAGTTGGCATTGTGTATTTTGTATTCAATCCCGATGAAATTTCTGTGTTTCATGGTCAAGTTGAAGGTCCAAGGGATACAGTAAAACCTGCACTGGTGCATCGGAATGTAATGCTGCTCTCCCAGGAGCTGCTCAACCCACAAAGACTTAGAAAATTCACTCTTCTTGTACTTTATTCGGAATTGTCCCATTTGTATACAATTTCGATGCAATTTCTGTGTTTCCTGGTCAATAAAAAGGTCCAAGGAACACAGTAAACCTGCACTTGTGCATCCGAATCTAATACTTTTCTCCCAGGAGCCGCTCAAAACACAAACTCTTAGATCATTTACTCCTCTTGTACTTAAGTCGGCATTGTCCCTTTTGTATTCAATCCCGATGCAATTTCTGTGTTTCATGGGCAATGTGAAAGTCCAAGGGATACAGTAAACCAGCACTGGTGCATCGGAATCT